>NC_035449.2:151053831-151386802 GCF_002127325.2 Helianthus annuus | reverse complement strand
CTATAACATTCCCCACATACACCGGGAAATTTGGTAACGGGATTATCAGTCTTATGGTACCATAACATACTACCGCTCGGCTTGGCCAAAGTTAATGAACATACTCGTGTCATGGATAATGCACCACCAAGTTTCACACATTAGTGAAAACTACACTGTTATATATATATATATATATATATATATATATATAAACCATATGCATTGTTTTGAAATCTTGAAAATAGTTTAGCACATATGAATCACCCCAAAACATTTAGAAAACGTAAAAGAGGGGAACTATGTACTTACAGGTTTGTGTAGATGTCTTGCCTAATCGTGTTTAGTAAAGCTCAAGTGATTCAAGTGTTTCCTAATAATTCGGATAATTATTAGGTTAGTGTGTATTGTGGCATATACGGATGAGCGGATAGAATGAGGTTTATTAACCAAACGAGTGAAGGATCTCATATAATATGGTTCATAATACCTTACATTCTGATTTGGAAAGTGTCTATAGGTGTTTTGACCCGTTACGGCTTGTTAAAGTGGTTTACGCCACTTTAACGGGTCGTATGCGTAACTACGGGTCTGGATGGTCGAATGAGTCCTATGACAAGTCCGATGTGTCAAAACAAGTTTAATAATGTTGTATGATCAGTTTAGATGCCAAAAATTGCTTATATCGGTTTAAAACTACGCAAATGGTATTTTTGACCTTTTAAAAGTATCTAAAGTTGACTCGCCATTTGACTAACCAAACGACATGACCATAAGGTATAAGCTCAGAGGGTTATTCCCTATATTACTATGGTCATACAAATGGGTTTGGTCGGATCCTAAGGTTTACCAAACGGGTCAGATGCGAAAGTCAAAGCAGAAGTCAAACCGCTCGACTTTCGACTAAGGAATAAGCACTAAACTAGAAATGACAAGCTAGACATGTTAGAATATGTCTACTAATGTTATAAAACTGATTTGGTGTCAAAACTTTAAGTTTTAATAGCCGAAAACTCATTCGTCATAAAATACATTTTTATGCATTTTTTACTTTTATTTCTTAAAAGTTTGACTCGTCATTTCACCTACTATACGTGATGATCAGAGGGTGTAATCGTAAGGGATTAACACCTTCATTATTACGATCATGTAGCAAAGTTCATTTTGAACTTTGACTTGACCAAAATGGTCAGAACCGAAAGTTAAAGCAAAAGTCAATTTGATTGACTTTTGGCTCATAACTAACTAAGAAAATGAAATAGACTAGGAGAAACACTTACTTGTGTTTAGAAGAAGAATGAGAACTAAGGAATGGACGCCTCAAATGCAGAAGCAAACTCCAAGAGTGTGTAACTGAGAAAGAAAGAATAGTGCGAACAAAATGGGTGAACATGAGGCCTATTTATACTAATCTTGGATCAAGGATGTTTGCCAAGTGTGTTTTGATGTTAATTAGTGTCCTAATATGTGTTCTAACCAATTGAAGGTGGCAATGCTTGGTGAACAAGCATTTTTTAGCTTCTGGCCACTCCATACAGACCATATGGTTCTGGGTTGTGACAACTCGTATTTCTGGACCTATCTTTGTGTTTAATGTAACGTGTATGAACTCTATGTGGCAAGTTGATATGTTTGTTTTAATGAATAAGTGCTACGTGTTATGTGATTTTGTGTAACGTATTGTAACACCCCGAAAATATAAAACTTTATATTAGAATTATATAAAGTATAAATAAATGAGAATTTACCAACTAGAAATTTTAACCTAGTTGGTTAATAGTTTAGAAATAACCTATAGTAGGGTTAAAAGCCACTAAATTAAATGTTAATCAAAATGGAGGGACCTAGGTTGTCAAAATTTGAAACTTGTATTACTAAGTTAGTAAAACAAAACCAAACACCCATTTTTGAGGTGTTGGTCGATCAGGAGCAAAAAAAAGGGGCGATCCCCACTCTCAAACCCTAACTTCACCAAATTGATCAATTGAAGGTTAATCCTTGCCCCAAATCGAAATCTGAATAGAGATTCGTGATCCTCATCACAAGGGGGTTACAAGGTATGTGAAATTTCATGAAATCTCTCAACTTGAAATTCTCATATAATTGGGATAATCTGAAATTAGGGTTGCATGCATATGTTATGATGAATTAGGAACAACTATAGTGTCTAGGAACAAATCCTAGACAAACACAAGCTGAAATTTATGTAGAATTTTGATGGAAACTATGATCACCATTCTAGGTGATTAGTGGGTTATGTGTATTTGGAATGAACACTAGGAAATAGATTGTTAATCTAGTGTAATTTGGCAATTTTGAAATGATTCCAGAAATTAGAAGCTTACAATCATGTAAAATGGTGGATTTATGTGAAATTATGGCTAAATGATAAACTAAAGATGTGATGTATAATCATGTAAAAAGATCTGCTCATGAATTGTTTGTTGAAATGCCTCTATGAAGGCTTAAAACTGAAATTTCAAGTTTAAACGCATAATCACGATGTTTGGTGTAATATGCGAATTATAATTTCAAAGGAGAGTTCTAAACATATGATAAATGAAATCTATAGGAACGGGCGCAGGAACGTCAAGCGGACAAGCGGGCGGCGAACCACGTTTAAAAGACCTACTTTGAAGGTATGTAATTTGTCCCGTTACAATTAAGTATGTGTTGATGTTTATAATATGTGTAGTGAATTTTAGAATAAGGGTTGTTTTGAATTAAAGCGGCGATGTCGCTATATCGAATAGTTGGTCTAAAATTTGGTTGGGACTCGTTGGTAGTCGTCATATGGGAGGATTCCTTAGATGAGCCAAACGGGTCGAATAATCAAATAAAGCATGGATTTTGCTTTGTAATACGATTGATTTGTTTATTGTTATTGATTAAACATTGAGTTATTAAAATACGATAAATCACTATGTTGGTTTGTTAGAATAAGAATTCGAGAAAAGTGTGTAGGCAAAACAAACAAAAAGCCAAAGCTCATATGTGCAGGATCTACCGTAAGTTACGGTGTCACCGTAACTTACGGTAGAGATCAGAAGGCTACGGTGGGATTCCCCTGGTTTACGGTGAATCAAAAAAAATTTCCAGAACCTACCGTAACTTACGGTGACACCGTAAGTTACGGTGGAACTTAGAAAGTTGTAAAATTTCTTTTATATCATACTTCGATGTCGGATCTTGCATCTATATATTATATGAAAAGGTTATAACTAACATTTTAGTGGTTTTGACCATAGGTAACATGATGGATCTTGCGGATGGCGATCAAGCACATGATGAAGAACCGAACACTACATTTTGAAGCTTCCGCAATGTTTTAAATCTTTAGTAGTCTTATGTATGGGTTGTAAACACTTGTTAAACTACTTTTGAAATGTTTTAACCTAGTCATTAGTTGACTAAGGTTGACGTACTTATGAACTCCGTTAACGAATGTTATGTTACTTAACCAATATTTTGATAAAAATGGTGTATTTTATTATTAAAATCAAGTGAAAAATTTGAGGGTCTTACAAGTTGGTAATCAGAGCTTAAGGTTGTCAACAAGTGTTCGGTTCAAGCTTGATCGATCATCCGGTAAGAATTAACTTATTATGTTAACAAATTATGTTTTATGTAATGAATGATAAACGAGTTGATATGCATGGGAAGAGCGTGTTAACACACTCAAACCCGGAAAGTGCATTAAATGTAAACGGTTAAAGCAAGTTAGGAACTTGGCTAAACCGAAACAAACGAAGCAATGCTATAAATGAAATGTTTAACGTTCAGATGTAAACATTTCAGTTTCAAGATGTCTGATGGGAATGATGATAACCCGGTGCAAACAAGCACCGAACAAATGAAAGAAATAATTGCCGAAGAAGTAGGAAAGGCAATTGAAGGCAGTCTATCCGGGTTTATAGACAAAATTCAAGGCACGGTGTTGTCGCTTGTGGAAGAGCGAGTTAAAAGGTTGGAGGATATTATCAACCTTATGAAAGACAAAACGGGAGATCGTAAAGGGTGCTCATATAAGGAATTCATGGCGTGTAAACCGCCAATCTATAACGGGGAAGTCGACCCGATAATTTGTCAAAGATGGTTGAGTGACGTCGAAGGAGTGTTTGAACGAACCCACTGTGACGTAGGTGATTATGTTGCTTACGGAACCGGCCAATTGAGAAATCAAGCCAAGGATTGGTGGGACAATAAGAAGAAGGAGATCGGAGCCGAAGCGGCAAGGGTCATGACTTGGGATGAGTTTAAGGTGCCGTTCCTTAAACACCATAGCCCCAAAGCGGTTATCAACAGAATCAAAGAAGAATTCATCCAGCTGAGACAAAAGGGTGAAACAATCGATAAGATCATGGGCATCTTCATGGATAAGCTCAGATTTTGTGACGAGTTAGTCACCACTGAAGAACAAAAGATATATTACTATTACAACATGCTGAGTGCTGAGTACCGGGAATTTATGACTCCGTCAAAATACGAAACCCTCACGGAGATTATCAACACCGCCCGGGAACGGGAAATCGAGTTAAAGAAACAAGTGGAAAGAGGTGAGCGAAGGGCACATGATGTGAATCCAAGCCCTACAAAGAAAGCCCGAACGGGAGAATCGGGAAAGAAGATGGATGTTAAAGGTGGGTCGCCAAGTTGTAAAGTCTGCGGGAAGGGACACAAGGGGGAATGTCGATTCAAAGACAAGCCATGCCCCATATGTAATAAGACGGGGCACACGGCCTCGCTATGTCCGGGAAAGGTATCGGTTTGCTACAATTGCTATCAACCCGGCCACAAAAAGTCCGAATGCCCGGACTTAGTTGGAAAGAGAGATGCTAAGGAGTCTCCGGCAGAAGCCCCCAAGGCGAAGGCTAGGTCCTTCCAACTTACCGCAGCTGAAGCGAAAACAGAACCCGATGTGGTTTCAGGTATATTCACAATTAACTCAATTCCAGCACGTGTATTGTTTGATACGGGTGCGAATAAATCCTTCATTTCGCATGGATTTATTCGACATCCTTCATTTGTATTGACGAAATTACCTGTGCCTTTAGAAGTTGAAATAGGGGATAACAAGAGTTTTATAGTTTGTGATGTTTATCGAGGCTGCAAATTAAGCATCGACGATGAGGAATACTTGATAGATCTAATTCCGATGTCAATGGGAGAATTTCAAGTAGTCGTTGGGATGGATTGGCTAGCCCAACACCATGCAAAAGTCGTGTGTTTTCGTAAAGAGATAAAACTAATATCTCCGAGCGGGAAACACGTCACCATTTATGGTGAAAAAGGAGGTAACCCCATAGTGTGCTCAATGTTGAAAGCTCACAAGCTTATGAAGCGAGGATGCAAGGCGTTCATGATATACGCAAATGAGCCCGAGAAAGAATCATGGAAGATTGAAGATGTACCGGTAGTGCGAGATTTTCGAGATGTATTTCCGGAGGATTTACCGGGAATACCGCCTGAACGGGAAGTAGAGTTCGGAATCGAATTGATTCCGGGCGCAAAACCCGTAGCTAAAGCACTATACCGACTCGCGTCGTCGGAATTACAAGAGTTGATGTCCCAAATCCAAGATCTGCTTGATAAGGGATTCATTAGGCCGAGTGTGTCTCCTTGGGGCGCACCGGTGTTGTTCGTAAGAAAGAAAGACGGAAGCATGCGTATGTGTATCGATTACCGGGAGTTAAACAAACTCACGATAAAGAACCGATACCCGCTTCCGAGGATAGATGATTTGTTCGACCAATTACAAGGTGCGAACTGGTTTTCAAAAATTGACCTTAGGTCCGGGTATCACCAACTAAGGGTCAAAGAAGAAGATGTGCCGAAGACGGCTTTCCGCACGAGATACGGACATTACGAATTCCTCGTAATGTCATTTGGGCTAACAAATGCACCCGCGGCTTTCATGGACCTCATGAACCGGGTTTGCAAGCCAATGTTGGACAAGTCGGTCATCGTGTTTATCGATGAAATCTTGGTGTATTCCAAAAGTGAAGCTGAACACGCACACCACTTACAAGAAGTGTTAGAGACACTTAGGCGGGAAAGGCTGTATGCGAAATTCTCTAAGTGTGCCTTTTGGTTACGAGAGGTACAATTTCTTGGCCACGTTATAAGTGCTGACGGAGTATTGGTGGATCCGTCCAAGATTGAGGCTGTGTCGAAATGGAATCCCCCAAAGAACCCTTTGGAAATTAGAAGCTTTTTGGGGCTTGCGGGATACTATAGGAGATTCATTCAAGATTTCTCCAAGATTGCGTTACCGTTAACAAAGCTAACCCAAAAGAAAGAGAAGTTCATTTGGGGTGTCGATCAAGAAAGAGCGTTTCAGACGCTAAAAGAGAAGTTAACACAATCTCCGGTACTGACATTGCCGGACGGGGTCGAAGATATGGTAGTTTATTCGGATGCTTCACTGTCGGGGCTCAGATGCGTTTTGATGCAATGGGGCAAAGTTATAGCTTATGCCTCAAGACAATTGAAAATACATGAGAAGAAATATCCTACACACGACCTTGAATTGGCTGCGGTGGTATTTACCTTAAAAATATGGAGGCACTACCTATACGGGGTAAAGTGCACCATATACACCGATCACAAGAGTTTAAAATATTTTTTCGATCAGAAAGAGTTAAATATGCGACAAAGGCGATGGCTGGAAACGGTGAAAGACTACGATTGTGAAATACATTATCACCCCGGAAAGGCTAATGTGGTGGCGGATGCTCTGAGCAGAAAAGCGGACTATGTCCCAATACGAGTAAGGTCGATGCAACTCGTGGTGACCTCGGGTATACTTGAACGTATTCGAGAGGCGCAATTAGAAGCAATGAAAGAAGAGAATTGGAAAAAAGAAAGAATAATAGGTCAGTTGAAAGATTTGTCAGATGGGAATAACGGGTTGAAGACTCGATCCGGAAGGATATGGGTCCCACATACTTGTGGAGTGAAAGCGCTTCTACTTAATGAGGCTCATAAATCCCGTTATTCAATTCATCCGGGTGCGACCAAGATGTACAATGATTTGAAACAAAATTATTGGTGGCCCGGAATGAAGAGGGATGTGGCGAAGCATGTGGAAAAATGTTTGACATGTTTACAAGTTAAGGCGGAGCACCAGAAACCATACGGCAAATGGGAACATATTACAATGGACCTATTAACCAAGTTGCCTAAAACGAACCGTGGTTTCGATGCCATATGGGTAGTGGTAGATAGATTGACGAAGAGTGCTCACTTCATTCCGACCCGTGAGACTTATACGTCAGAAAGGATGTCAGAGGTTTACACGAATGAAATAATAGCACGTCATGGGGTGCCGGTATCCATTGTGTCTGATAGGGATACCCGGTTTACTTCGAAATTTTGGCGGGAATTCCAAGAACAAATGGGGACTAAATTGTTCATTAGCACTGCTTATCATCCACAAACGGATGGGCAAAGTGAAAGAACAATACAAACGTTGGGAGATAGGTTGCGGGCATGCATTATTGACTTCGGAGGTAGGTGGGATGTCCATCTACCATTGGTCGAATTTGCATATAACAATAGCTATCACACGAGCATTAAAATGGCCCCGTATGAACTGTTATATGGCCGAAAATGTCGAACCCCGGTATGTTGGGGAGAAGTGGGTCCACGAGGGATAGCACCTACTGATATAATCCGAACTACAAATAAGAAAATCGACATAGTTCGGGCACATTTGAAAGCGACTCAAGACAGGCAAAAGGCGTATGCGGATAAAAGGAATAGGCCAATTGAATTTCAGGTTGGAGACATGGTTATGCTGAAAGTTTCCCCATGGAAATGCATTATTAGATTCCGAAAAAGGGGGAAACTAAGCCCGAGATTTATTGGGCCATTCAGGATCACTGAACGGGTTGGTAAAGTAGCTTATCGTCTCGAATTACCCGAGGAGTTGAGTGGGATTCATAGCACGTTCCACGTGTCGCACCTCCGAAAATGTTTGGCCGACGAAACTACTCATATCCACTATGATGATATCGAGGTGGATAACAGCCTCAATTATGCAGTAAAACCAATTGCAATTTTAGATCGTAAAGAGAAAAGTTTGAGGAACAAGGTGATTAACCAAGTCAGGGTCAAATGGGAGCACAAGAAAGGTTCGGACACCACGTGGGAGCCCGAAGAGGAGATGCGACGTCTCCACCCAACATTATTTGGTACGTACTTCGGAATAAATGAGAATTTACCAACTAGAAATTTTAACCTAGTTGGTTAATAGTTTAGAAATAACCTATAGTAGGGTTAAAAGCCACTAAATTAAATGTTAATCAAAATGGAGGGACCTGGGTTGTCAAAATTTGAAACTTGTATTACTAAGTTAGTAAAACAAAACGAAACACCCATTTTTGAGGTGTTGGTCGATCAGGAGCAAAAAAAGGGGGCGATCCCCACTCTCAAACCCTAACTTCACCAAATTGATCAATTGAAGGTTAATCCTTGCCCGAAATCGAAATCTGAATAGAGATTCGTGATCCTCATCACAAGGGGGTTACAAGGTATGTGAAATTTCATGAAATCTCTCAACTTGAAATTCTCATATAATTGGGATAATCTGAAATTAGGGTTGCATGCATATGTTATGATGAATTAGGAATAACTATAGTGTCTAGGAACAAATCCTAGACAAACACAAGCTGAAATTTATGTAGAATTTTGATGGAAACTATGATCACCATTGTAGGTGATTAGTGGGTTATGTGTATTTGGAATGAACACTAGGAAATAGATTGTTAATCTAGTGTAATTTGGCAATTTTGAAATGATTCCAGAAATTAGAAGCTTACAATCATGTAAAATGGTGGATTTATGTGAAAGTATGGCTAAATGATAAACTAAAGATGTGATGTATAATCATGTAAAAAAATCTGCTCATGAAGTGTTTGTTGAAATGCCTCTATGAAGGCTTAAAACTGAAATTTCAAGTTTAAACGCTTAATCACGATGTTTGGTGTAATATGCGAATTATAATTTCAAAGGAGAGTTCTAAACATATGATAAATGAACTCTATAGGAACGGGCGCAGGAGCGTCAAGCGGACAAGCGGGCGGCGAACCACGTTTAAAAGGCCTACTTTGAAGGTATGTAATTTGTCCCGTTACAATTAAGTATGTGTTGATGTTTATAATATGTGTAGTGAATTTTAGAATAAGGGTTGTTTTGAATTAAAGCGGCGATGTCGCTATATCGAATAGTTGGTCTAAAATTTGGTTGGGACTCGTTGGTAGTCGTCATATGGGAGGATTCCTTAGACGAGCCAAACGGGTCGAATAATCAAATAAAGCAGGGATTTTGCTTTGTAATACGATTGATTTGTTTATTGTTATTGATTAAACATTGAGTTATTAAAATACGATCAATCACTATGTTGGTTTGTTAGAATAAGAATTCGAGAAAAGTGTGTAGGCAAAACAAACAAAAAGCCAAAGCTCATATGTGCAGGATCTACCATAAGTTACAATGTCACCGTAACTTACGGTAGAGATCAGAAGGCTACGGTGGGATTCCCCTGGTTTACGGTGAATCAAAAAAAATTTCCAGAACCTACCGTAACTTACGGTGACACCGTAAGTTACGGTGGAACTTAGAAAGTTGTAAAATTTCTTTTATATCATACTTCGATGTCGGATCTTGCATCTATATATTATATGAAAAGGTTATAACTAACATTTTAGTGGTTTTGACCATAGGTAACATGATGGATCTTGCGGATGGCGATCAAGCACATGATGAAGAACCGAACACTACATTTTGAAGCTTCCGCAATGTTTTAAATCTTTAGTAGTCTTATGTATGGGTTGTAAACACTTGTTAAACTACTTTTGAAATGTTTTAACCTAGTCATTAGTTGACTAAGGTTGACGTACTTATGAACTCCGTTAACGAATGTTATGTTACTTAACCAATATTTTGATAAAAATGGTGTATTTATTATTAAAATCAAGTGAAAAATTTGAGGGTCTTACACGTATGTATGTAATGTAACCGCACAAGCCCATTCGGGCCACACTATTTGTATTCGAAACCCAAGGGCAGCCCATGAAGGGTTCGGCCCACTACCTTAGCTCGCATAACACCTAGGGTGTTAGTATAAATCCTACACTTCACCAAAACACACAATGTTTAGCAAACCCTAAATCTCCCCCCCTCTCTCGAAGCCGACGACCCCATCCCTCTTCCTCGAAGACTTTCTTGACTCGGATCATCCTTGTTCTGTCTTCTAACCGGTTAGTGTCATATCATTGTTTGATTTTTGGTTATGGTTGATGCTTGTTGAATGATTGGCTATATGTTATTCGATGTTTAAAGTGTTATGTTATCAAAGCCCTTGATAAACAAACTGTTCGATCACCATAGGGATTGATAAATGCTTTAATATTGATCTAGATAGTTAAGAACCGAATGAATGGAATGAATGACTGTATGTATATGTATGTGAATCAATTGTATGGTCAAACATGAAGCATTTCATGATGATTTGAAACCATTAATCGGGTAGTTTAATGTTATAGGTTGTTGTTTATGTTTTGGATATTATTAGGGTTCATAAGGATTGGAGGTTAAAACCCTAGTTTGATCTCATAACAGAAAAGGGTCGTTCGGACTAAACGGGTCAAATGACATTGGCGAGATCATTTGACAATATTAATTGATGATTGCTTGTTGAGTTTTGTGATTACAGGAGATATCATACGGTTCGCGTTGGTATTAATTAGAAATTAATAGTGAAAGATATTTAAACGGGTCCATCCTATGACTCGAGCCAGGTACGCATATTTAGAATTTTTGTTAAAAGCGATATTCTTGGTCAAATATTAGCGAAAGTCCTTCGTCGTAAAATGAAGGATTAAAATTGACCAAAAAGCCCTTGATGGGAAAACCGGGCAAACGACCCTTAGAGGTTGTTTAGGAATTAGTACTAAGATTACGAAATAAACGTAGATACTTTAATGTAGCAAAATGATGGGTGAAAGTGGTTTAAGGAATCATGAAACAGGTCAAAAGTGTTAAAAAGAGACTTCAAGCCGAGAGCTTGAAATCTGAATTTTTGAACTAGTGGAATGTCAGGTTTTAACTCCATAAGATGGAGAATTGAATTTGGAACGCATAGGAAAAAGAATCGCCTAAAACGGACTAGTAGATAAAAAGATATGACCGTTTAAAGTTGGAATTTCAGAAAATAAAGCTGGGCTGGAAATGCAGGTCTGCAACCTGCAATCGCTGGAAAACAGTCTCCCCCGCGGCACGCGGAGGGAGACATTCATTCCGTCGCGATACGCGGGGCTTACTCGCGGCCGCGTAAGTTGTGGTGTGATCTGTCGCGGGGCGCGACAGACCAAAAGTCTGAAAATTTGTTTTGTTTCGATTGTTTTGATACTAGAATTTGATTATACTATTATTTAAGATATTAAAACTAACTTTTTAGTTGGTTTTGATCATAGGTGAATATCAGGAGTACCGGATGAAGATCAAGCTCAACGTAGAACCGAACACGATGCAGTCACAAGCTTTCGCGTATAGTTTAGTTGTTATTTCAAAACAACAAATTTTTACCGGTCATGATGTAACGTTATAAAATTTAGAAAAGTGTTAATTAACTTGTATTTTCAATTGATATGTAATCATAATTACAAGGTTACCTTCGTAAATTATACGATATCACAAAAATAATAGCAGGATGTTACAAGTTGGTATCAGAGCTCAAGGTTAAAAGAATAAAGTGTTCGGTTCGAGGCTTGATCGCAAATCTGGTAAGTACAAGTATGTTAATGGTTTAGCGTGTTAAAGTGTTGTAAACAACACATAGGGTTATCGTGTAATACACGTTACCCAAATTAAAATGATTGATATAGTTGATGAAAATACGTGCATTGACCTGCATAGTAGAAAAAGCCTTGTATTATAATACGGGCGATTACTGAGGTCGATATTACTAACTATTGTAAATGTTTTAGTTGAAGGACACTCGCATATGAAGATAGCGAGGGTTGAACAAATTACGGATATGATAGAGGAATGGTCCGAAGTATGACAAGTGGAGCATGCTCACCAAGGACTAAATCGCGTAACGACCGCGAACAAGGTTATTGGCAAGGAACGCCCGTCGGGGCAAACATTACCAGGTGCACGCTTTTAAATGTAAATGCACAAATAGCAATATGCAACAAACATGTAGGGAATGATTGTTGCATATGTAAATTAGAAACTTGGAAAACCGAATAGAAAATGTATTCGGGATATTGTTTCCAAGAGAAACAAATAGAGGCATTACTTACATAGGGCGTGATGTGAAAACTATAAAAAGGTCATGTGTGTCATGTGTTAATCGCTTACTCTGGCCAAGTAAGTAGTGGCATATGATACTGTGAACTTCTTATAGCGGACACATTTATGTCCGATGTAGTAAGGGTGGGGTGAATGGGACTAACTTAAATGGTACCCAAATGAATCAAATAAGTAAGATGTTTGATAATAAACGTAAATGTAAGTTGGATGACGGAAGCGTATTACGTAAGAAAAACGAGCCCGAGAGAAGGGACAAGGATCAAGTAAAAAGAAAATACAAACCGACTAATAGGAATGCTAAGGCATAGGGATAAAAGTTTGACTGTGACAAGTGATGAAATTCACACGGACAAGTCAAACGAATTGAATAAAGAATAAAGGACTTGATGGAATAAAAGCGATGAATCTCGCTAAGACGACCAAATAAATTAAAATAACGTTTAAAACCATATAAGAATGGTTACCTGGAAATGATTACGGTAAAGATACCCGATGAATGAGTAGGATTTGGAAAGAATGCGTAAACCAAGAGACGGGAACGCAAGATAGAAAGTCAAAAGACTCGGAATATGAGTCATGACTAAAAGACAATGAGAATTTGCAAACAAAAATGTTAATAACTACGCTCAACTATTTTAAAGTTGAACGGGTCGAATAAAGAATGGAGTTTGATGTTCACAAGTGATGAAATTTCACACGAACAAGTCAAACGAGATAAATAAGGTATAAAAACTTGGTAGTGCAAGTAAGCGCAAACTGAATAATGGAAGCGCGAAACATTAATGAACCTACATGATGGGTCATAAAGGAATATATATAGGAAAAACGCAAACTAGCGAAACAAAAATGTTAAAAAAAACACTAAGATAAAGAACCCGGGTAATGGGTCGTAAAGAAGTATAGGTAAGAACCGAGTAACGGTAAGTGTAGGGTAAACCGACGAGTAATTGACGTTAGAAGTCAAGAAGTCGGAAAGATAATTCGAAAGAAAACAATGTAGCCTTAGGCTACGGTCAAGGTCAAACGAAATCCAAAAAGTAAAGGTGAATAATTCTAAACATAAAAAGGGGTGCCTTAACGCCATATGTGTATATAAACACATACACATTTGAATAAAGACTCGAATAAAAGATGATCTACGGGATCATCATAACCTACGGGATATTAATTAGTGTAAAGGTCTACGAGGCCAAAATGACCCACGGGTCATGAAGTGAAGCAAAGGGATCATAAGGGCCTCGCCTTAAAGAGGTGAGAGCTTAAGGAAATAGCCTACGAGGTTAAGTAAAGGAACCTACGGGTCAATAGTGTAAGGTGAGGGAACTTGTTACGATTCCCTTCATAAAACTAAGACTGTAAAAGAATAAATTATGGACTGTCAATATCCATAATTCTGACAAAAGTCAAAGAGAAGATCCTAAAACTAAAACTTTGGTTTTAGTAAGAAATAACGTTTTTACAAATATAAATTCTGATAGGAATTTAAATAGTAAGCATGAAGGATACAAGTCTTGATGCTAATAGGCGTAAGACGATATATTCGATAAAGTGATATTTTCGAAAATAAAAAGGGTGATATAAATTAAACATGATATGACACGATCACGGTTAAGAAATGTACTGTGAAGTAGAATCACATTACAACCAAGCGAGTGGTAAAAAGTAACTGGACTAATAAGTCTAGCTAGTGAAACTGGTTAAGGTCAGCAATTCAAATCAAGAAATTTAGTTTGCTTGTAAGCGGTGGATTCGGTATAACTAAACCGAATAAATAAATTTGAAAACAAAAGAAATAGCAGCTAAAAGTGAAAGATTTCACTAGAGGCTTTTAAATGGGTCAAAGTAACGGATTCATAAAGAATTCGATAGTATATGGAAGCAATGGATATCGCTAAGTTAACTAAACTAGTGGAAATAACGAGATTACGTTATTTCAAAGTTACACTATGTCGTATGAGATATGTAGACAATTAGTAACCAAAAAGATGTTACCATACTTTTCGGGTAATGCTAACGATTGGTTAAAAGTATAAGTAATGTTTAAAAGATTTCTCGGATCGAATACATTGAGTTTAAACTCAATGAATTATGTAAGAAAAGGTTTCGAGGACGAAACCTCTTTAAGGGGGTAGACTTGTAACACCCCGAAAACGGGTTTGGTAATCAAACCACGTTAATACTAAAGGACGGGTAAAATATTGTTAGTGGTAAAATTTAACCCGGTAAATATTAGGACTTAAATAAATAAACCTAATATTAATTAATTAGGAAAAATAAATACTTTGAGAAAACAAAGTATATATAAAAAAAAGCCCAAATTAACGGGACATAAAACATAACGGGTTATAACTTCCCGAACCCGTTAAAATAACTAGGAATAATTAACCTAGTTAGATGATGACTTGTGTGTAGTTAAAGATCTAAAAATAAACTAAGAGAAACTAGAGGGACCAAAAGTGTTTAACTTGAAACTAGTTTTAATAAAAACATTCTATTAAAACACAAACATTCCATTTGGAGTCTTCTGGAGATCGACCAGAGCAAGGAGGGGCGACCCAGATTTCTCAAACCCTAAGTTCATGCTATTTGATCAATTGAAGGCAAATTTCAGTCCCAAATCAAATTCCGAGCATAGATTAATGATCCCCATCGCAAGGAGATCATAAGGTATGCAATATTTGATAAAAATTCTCTACTTGAATTTCTGGATGAACTTAAATAATTCGAATGAGATGGTTGCATGTTTGTTATATGATGAAATAGGAACATTGTAGTGTCTAGGAGTAAACCCTAGACAAGCATATGATGAAATTAGGTCTAAATCTTGTGAATTCATGATCACCATTGAAGGTGATAAGTGTGATGATGCTAAATTCGTGTAATGTGATGTTTTTAGGGTTTTTGATGGCTAAAAATAGTGTTATAATATCATAAACATGTTTCGATTGAAAGCTGAATTCAAACAGCTTCTGATCAGAATTTACAGCCGACTTGTATTGGCTGTAACATGGAGAAAACGTGACAAAAACGTTTGTTTCTTGAGTCTAAAATGTAATTCCAGGAAATATCTTTAAAACCCCGCTGGAATCGCATTTTTTGACGAAAATTGAGCGTTTTATGAATTTTTCCGTTTCAAAGGTTCAAGCTGCGTTTTCTGGCTGAATTTGCAGCCCATTACGAATGTCATAACTCAATTTAGGAATTGAGTTATGATCTCAAATTCTTACTGTAGAAAGTATTAAGTGATTAGAAGAATCACCAATTGGCATTTCGTCAATCGGATAAACAAGGAATTTTTAATGAATTTTTCCGTAAGCTGCAGTCAGAAGTGACGAATCTGATTGCAGCTTAGTAGATGAATTTTTACAAATTTTTGGTAAAGAGTTAGATCTTGAAATTTTAACACAAGGGCTAACCCTCTGATAGGTACGCTACATAAAAAAATCATAATTTTTGAAGACTTGTAAACAGGTTAAACAGGTCACCAAAAACAGCCTATTTTCAGTGATACGAAACTTGATTGTTGATGTTATAAATTATGCCCACAATGTTCATATGTTGAAATTATGAATCAAACGCGTAATTTCCTAGTTCGACTAATTACGTGTGATGTGGGGTAATACAAATTTTAATTATGAAGTCGATTTAGCTTATATGCACATATCATATAATTAAGGGTAGTTAACTTTTGAAAAGTTAAACTAACCATGGACGGAGTCGAATGGTAGTTTTGACATAGAAAATACGTAAGGTGGAATAGTCGTGGTTATAATGACTAATCTAACCACCTTGTGAATTATGATGATAGTTTGACTCTTGACAAGCTAGATGGAGGCTTGGGAATGAAGCGGGTCAAACGGAGCAAGTACGAAAAGGAAAGCGTAATTTGGATGCGAGGTAAGTAAAAGCTTACACCCTTTTTAGTATACATCAGTTGTGTGTATTGAACATGAATAAGGAAAAGTTGGTAATAGAGTTATAATGTTCCAACGCAAATAATATGAGTCGGAACTAGTGCAATGGTGAGAAATCATAAACAATGGCAAAAAGGGGTAAATTGGTAAATTAGTCATATGACGATGAACTAATAAGAAATTTTGAAACACTACGTTATGGTGTAAACCGGAATGGGTAAATGGGCGAGATGGTAACTAGATATCATTTCATAACAGAAAAGGGTCGTTCGGACTAAACGGGTTAAATGACATTGGCGAGATCATTTGACAATATTAATTGATGATTGCTTGTTGAGTTTTGTGATTACAGGAGATATCATACGGTTCGCGTTGGTATTAATTAGAAATTAATAGTGAAAGATATTTAAACGGGTCAATCCTATGACTCGAGCCAGGTACGCATATTTAGAATTTTTGTTAAAAGCGATATTCTTGGTCAAATATTAGCGAAAGTCCTTTGTCGTAAAATGAAGGATTAAAATTGACCAAAAAGCCCTTGATGGGAAAACCGGGCAAACGACCCTTAGAGGTTGTTTAGGAATTAGTACTAAGATTACGAAATAAAAGTAGATACTTTAATGTAGCAAAATGATGGGTGAAAGTGGTTTAAGGAATCATGAAACGGGTCAAAAGTGTTAAAAAGAGACTTCAAGCCGAGAGCTTGAAATCTGAATTTTTGAACTAGTGGACTGTCAGGTTTTAACTCCATAAGATGGATAATTGAATTTGGAACGCATAGGAAAAAGAATCGCCTAAAACGGACTAGTAGATAAAAAGATATGACCGTTTAAAGTTGGAATTTCAGAAAATAAACCTGGGCTGGAAATGCAGGTCTGCAACCTGCAATCGCTGGAAAACAGTCTCCCCCGCAGCACGCGGAGGGAGACATTCATTCCATCGCGACACGCGGGGCTTACTCGCGGCCCCGTAAGTTGTGGTGTGTGATGTGTGCTAAACAGACTATTAAAAACTAACTAAATTAGACTCTCTAAGCTAGACACTAAAAAGCTTTAAATTCTAGACTTGACCTAAACCACACAATCGGCAAGTGTACCGATCAATGTAGTATAAACTAGGAAGTCCGGATATCGAACCACGAGACTCTATTTATCACGTAAACTAGACTCTGACTAGACACTGACAGACACGACTTAACTTGTTTATTTGTTTGGGGGGGGGGGGTTACTGAAAACTAAGGAAATCTATATTAAACTACTAAAATAACTAGAACTAGACTAAAGACGAACAAAGACTGTGAACTTTACTTATATGAGAACTGGACCACCTAGACAAGAATCCTGGATTGTTTTTAAGAAATTACCAATAAAGTTAAATGCACGAGTTATGGAACCGGGATCGTATGATACTAAACCTATTAAGAATCAACGAGGCCCCTCGACCCTTCTCAAGGAGAAACATGTGACACTACCTAGGCCGTTAATCCTACCGGTTATTAGACTTCTTCCCAGTTATCTAATTATTGCGTAAGTTGTCACACCCCAACCAATGGCGGAAATATCGGGATGAGACGAAGTGTGAAGATTGCTAGAGACTTCATAACACTATTTGCGTCAATATTTAATAAACCAATTTCATTTCATAAACTAAATTGTCAACAATACAAGGAAATTCAAATAACGACAAGTTCAAATGAAATACAAAACAACATAATCAAAATTGATACAATAATTAAACCTAAACGTCTATGTGTGTATCTAGGCATCATTGCTACTTCATTTCATAGCATCGTCATCATCAACCTGTAACATGTTAAAATAAAGTTCAATGCAAAAGCAAAGGCGAGTACACAAGGTTTAAATAGTATAGCATAAGTATAAAGCATTTTACTCGAATCCACATGACAATTTGTATACAAGGTAATTATCATGCATAACATTACGTCTAAACCCAAAGTGTCCACTAGTATTTAGCATCCCTCGCCACAAAAGTGACGAGACCGTATAGTATATTGACTTAACAAACCCCCGTCGGGTGGTGTGCTACTCCTATAGCGCTATAATTGTTAAGCGAGGGTATAACATAGTAATGGTATAAAGCATGTATTATCTAGCATAACAAGTAGCATGTATAACGGATTGAGTTCACAAAGTATGTTTAAGTGTGTGTAAGTGAAATTTTTGTATGGTAACATGTTACAACCCAAAAGTGGTTTAAAATGTATATGGGTCGAGTGTACTCACTAAGTTTGCATATGCTTTCCGATTATCCAATTGTTGACGAGTAGAGATTTAGAGTCCGAATGTATATGGGTTAAAGTTCAAGTATGTTTAGAGTCGAGATTCGGAATAAAACATCATGAAAATAACATATGAGAATAACATGTGAAAATAATCATCTAATACATATGATACTTGTTCTTGACACTATGTACTCCAAGGAGTTTATATGGTTTCATGGAACAAGGTTCCATTAGAATCGTGACAAGTCTTATGTCTTAGGTGATGTTATTCTAATATCTTGACGAATGAACACGAGTCCAACATCAAGGGTTAGAATAGTATATATATATATATATATATATATATATATATATAAGTATTATAGATATTATTTAGTCCATTAGTCAAGCATGAGGTAGAAGATAAATCTTCATTTAGGTACCTCTATTGTGTCATAGAATTCATGTAGGAGGTAGGAAGAACACGCTTCCATTTAGGCACCTCTAAGTGTTCACCACTACACTTGATGTAAAAACATTCAAGGAGGGTCATGAACTACAAGTAATACAAGAATATAAACAACTAATCTATAAGAAATCATCAAGCAATGTGTGGATTTTTATGTAGGACAACCCAAGTTAATCCTATATCACACATACATCAAGCTTTGAGCTTGAACATTACTTGTGGGTTAAACCCTTGAACAAAACAGAAAGTTTGTGAGGATAAATCCTCTAATTTTAAATGTCTCAACCTTGTTTTTAAGCCTAACTAACCATAAAAGTGGTTATAAGCATAAGGACATAGGTTTGAGATGAGCTAGACTCAAGTTTGAACAAGTTTAGTAAAGTTTGAATAAAAACAAAAACGAACAGTGAACTTTGGAGCCTTTTTGCCAGAGTTCCAGGGACTTATTTACTGTGAAAAACCCATGGGATCGAAGCTAAGGTCAATCCAAGCACATAGGAAAAAAAATGAGGCAAAACGGATAAGAAACGAAGAAGTTATGCTCACTTTAGTGAAGCTTGCTGAATCTGGCCGAAAATCTGATGTTGCTGCGAATTTAGATGATTGAGAGAGTTGTGAGGGTGTTTGTAAAGTGAAAATGGCTTAGAGGAGGCTTGGGTTATATAGAAGATGGATTAGGGTTGGGTTGGTGGACATAATGATAATTAGTTGGGTGTTAAGTAATTAAAAAAAATAAAATTGTTGCTGTTTTTGAGGCTGGCGGCCGAGAGGCATACAGCCAACATATATCCTTTTTGTTGCAATAAAGGTTAGTTGTAGTATTTATTAATCACACCACTTTCTATTAATCAAAAGTAACAATGTTAACATAAAAAAAAAACAATAAGTTGCAGCCAATAAGGCTGGCCGATCGCAAGGCCATGCTTGTTTATCTCTTTTTTTTTGTTAAAAACATAAGTTAGGTATTTAATATGTCATGTTATATTAGTTTACCACCTAACTAACCTCTAAATTAATTATAACATTGTGTAGTGGGGAGAGTAGAAAGAAAAAAAAACAAAACAACTACACAACCATGAGTTGTGATCGAAGTTGTTACCATCTTTATATTTTTTTTTGTTTTTTTTTTTGTTTTAAGAATATAAGTAATGCATATAACATATTTTACTTATCCTAGTTACATGATGTTTTTTTTAAGGTATAACCTAAGATTTCATATACAAAATAAATATGTTTTCAGGTAAGAAAAGAAGGAAGTATGTGGTTAAGTAGTAACAAGTATGTATAACGTGGTTCAAGTATAAATCGGAGTATATCAATCATAGGTGACGTGTTGTAAATATTGGATGGAGTGGTTGTGCACAAAAGTATTGTGTTTATACGAATGACGAATAAGCATCAAACTTGAATATGAATTTAAACGACTATGTAAACATGAATAGGTAATGTATAATTCTCATAAATAATAAGTTTTATTATGATCGAAGTCTCGGATTTAGAATGGTTTGAAACAAGCTTCCAAAAATAAAAATACAAGACACGTTTTCTAATTAAGGAAAGTTACGAAAAAGCGGAGCGTTACATAAGTACCCTAATGTTGACCTATTCTTTCCCAATCCTAGATCTAGGGTAGTTTGAAGTAATAGATTTGACTTGACAGACTAATAAGACCGACAGGTAAACCAAGACATAACCTTTCCCAAGGCCTATCTAAAGCAATTCGCCGGGTAAGACCTACCAATAGCCCCTCACTTCCCAGTTATCGCGCGATTCTCCCTAAAGAGTGAAGGTTCTCTTATGTGATATAGACACTCACCGGAACCCTAAACCCTAATATGACTCTATGTTGTGATATAGACCGTCACTAAGAATCATATGAAGCAAATAACAATAATAAACCGAATCAAAGCACGCATACACATCAAATCATTAAATCAAACCTTTTACAAGACACAATCAATCCATAAACATCGTGCAAATAACGAAAAAGGTAAAATCTTTATATCAATCCAATCATCATAGTCTAGGTGGTTTAAATGTTTAGCCAAGCATCTCAGTAATCAAACACAAAACGAAAATGTCTAACAAAGAATTCATTGTAACAAAGTTTCAAGAAAGTAATCGACAAAATAAGGGATTAGAAAACCCGATTAAATCTTCGATTCTTCACTCTTGACTCGTACCAATGATTCCCGTGCCTTCAAATCTCCGATTGCCTTCAAAGAATGCTCAATGATCGCCCAAGAAGTCCCTCCAGTCGAAAATTAGGGTTTTCCCACGTTTTGGATGGTTATATATGACTTTCCATAAAAACCCTTTACTAAATTCGTAATAATTACCAATCAGAACGTTCTGGCTGAGAAAATCAGGGACTTGGTGGTGGGGTGCCACCTTGTTTTTCAGCTCATGTATTAACTTCAGACTCTCGCCAGGTGCCAGAAACTTGCTCAGTGGGTGATGGGGTGCCAGAAAGTGATTCTTCAGCTTTTAAACTCTATTTCAACTCCTCGACCTTTCCAACACGCTTCAAGACTTGACACTTCAATATTTTCTCTCGTTTTACTCGGTTTCTCGCATATTTGAACGTCAAGACCTGTGAAACACGATTTAATCAATAGTATGCATATTCTGACAAAAATCAAAACTAAATATAACGAAAACTATACAAACTTTACACGAATAAAAGATGTATTTTGCAATACATCAAACATCCCCACACTTACTCTTTTTTCGTCCTCGAAAAAGAATTATGCAACGGAATCATAGACAAATATTCACTCAGGTCAAAAGCATAGGTATATTTAATTAAAACCAAAGCTTGCGTTAGCTGCGATTGCGAATATACTTGTCCCCTTAAACCCGCATCCAATCCTAAGCCCTTATCATGTGAATTTAATTTAAGTACGGTCAGTCTACCTAGGGTCTCACGCTAGAATCTACAGTCCATCTACTCCCACCTCAAGCTTATAGGACTAAAGGAACGATCATTTGACCAATTCCCAACCGTCTTATATCAAAACCAGGAGAGTTTACAATCATATTTTTTTTTCTTTTTTTTTCTATTTTTGCTTTGCTTCTTTTTTTTTTCTTTTTCGTGAGTCTAGACGATGCTTTCCCTAACCAAGAGGTATTCCGGCTGTAGAGTCGCTATCCCCAACCACAGATTACTTAGGTTTCGGTACTTTTAATCGGCAATTCGATTTCACACATCCCAGAGGCATTCCGGCTGTAGAGTCGCTATCCCCAACTCGGATTACATAGACCTGTGTTACTTTCATTTAGTTTCTAGCTCACTTTTATTCTTTTTTTTCATGATCAAAAACTCTAACGATTTTAACTTATAACGGTGCCCCTTATACTATTATCGGCGGTTTTAATTTCCCATATCTCCCAGGCGAAAACCCACTAGCAGACTGACAATTAAGGTATATTAGCTCAAAGGGAATTAAAATCAAACCCGGGCCTATCCACATATCCCTAACTAGACGCAAGCTCGATTTGTTATAATCTCATATTATTATTAATTGAACCCGAGCAAAAATTTATCTTTTCTATCATTTTCCGTTTAAAAATGCAAACTTCTTTTATTTCAAAGGACATTTTCTGATTTTTTCAATTTTTTTGGATTTTTCAATTTTTTAATTTTTTTGTATTTTTAATAATTTAGACTCGATATTTACATGTATCCCATCCATACACTTAGAGATTGCATTGTCCCTAATGCAAGAACGAAAATACGACTCTACAACTACCTACAAATAAAAACTGCAACGAAATAAATAAAAATATACAACAACAACAAAAAGGAAAACGACTTAGCTGAGTATGTGAGACTGTCAAAGTGCCAGTCGTTTCCACATAAGCCCTCCAATTCGATACGCGCTCAGCAAACAACTCCTAACCTCGGACACGCGAATGAAAGCGGCTACTAACATCAACCTAATCAAGCAAACACCAAACACTAGCAAAAGATAATATGTAAGCTACTAAGTGTTAGTGCAAGCATCCAACAACCAAAAGTCAACCATCCCCAAAATCCCAACCAACCTGTTTAACGTATGTAAGTACAAACCAACAAACGAGGATCAAAAACAGCATAAAGATAAAAATAAACAAAAGATATAAGCTGTCATCCTCGCTGCATCCTCGCTCTACTCCTCATCACCTGCATGCGTCCCACTGGGACCTGCCTCAGACGGCTGCCAAGAAGGCGGCGGCTGCACACGAATACCCTGCATAATGACTCGCATACCATCCTCCAATCGCCTCTGACCTGCCACAATCTCTGCTAACACCTCCTGCCTAAGCCCACTAATCTGATCATCAATAAACATACGCAACTCATCAAAACCCGCCTGCATAGAATCATATAAAGAATCCAAAGTAAGTGGATCGGGTCGTGGCTGCGCTAACGGATATTGCCTAGCAAGAATATCCTGACGAATACGGGGAATATAAGGCCTCTGACAACGGGTGGGGACCGCACCCTGCATAGCCTCCGCAGCACCTGAACCAGGCGGAGGCTGAACCTGTGGACCCTCTCGTATCGGCTCCCAAGTAATCGGATCAGTACGAGCTATAATCGCAGCAGACTGTAAATCCCTGACACTCATAAAGCAAGGGTCAGGGCCCTTCTTCATCCTATCAGCCGGGTACCTTTCGAACACACCTAAACTCTCGGCCAACCAAGTAATCAACGGCCCACAGTAAATACGGGCTCCAGCACCACCCCTCCATAACCTCTTGATAGACATAGCAAACACAGTCGCCAAGTTGACTGGCCTCTGCTCAACCATACACATCAGACAAAATAAGCTCACCTGATTAACCTTGTTGTCTCCCTCTCCTCTACCAACCAGAGTCGCTGCTAGAATTTTGTGGATATAACGAAGAACTGGATCAGTAATATCACTAGCAACTGCCCCTAAAGCATATGGCACCCTCGATATGGTGCTCCAAAACCTCGCTAACTCACTTTTCGGAACACAAAACTTACGCTGCTTCTTAACCACCCCCTGCAAACTATTAATAAACTCGGGAGCCCTAACCTCTTCTTCCGTGTAAAACTGAGTTGCCACTGCAAACTCAGGGACCGTCATCTCATAAGACTTCCTACCCAAGGCAAAGAATACTGCACCTTTTTTGTTAAAACTTCCTAGCTTATAGTCGAAAGTCGAGTGAAACTCTATCGTGATTTCCTTGTATTGTCGCGCATCACAATCCAAAATTTTCCTGAATTTCGGTCCCAACAACTGTTCCACCTAAGCCCTCGCCCCTAAACGATCCAACACCTCCCAATCAATCCTCCTATACGGCAGCAGCTCTGCCGTATACAAAGCACCTAACTTCCGAAACTCCTCTGAATTCTGCACAAACTGTAAAAGAGGGCTATCTAAGATCCTTTGACGTGGACCATGCGGACGTCCCGGCCCCGTATACCCAATAGCCCTTCTGGAATCCGACTGTTTCACAACCCGTACCGGTTCCGGTTCATCCTGCTGAACCGGCTCGAGCTCCCTACTCACTGGGCGAGTGTCTGTGCCCCGTTTCCTGCTAGCCCGACTCGAAGTTCCTGCACCTGGCATTCTGCAAAACAATTCAAGTATGACAAGACAAAGAAAAGCAGAATATTAGTTACGAACTATTTTTTTGGTATTTTTTTATTTTTTATTTTTATTTTTTTTATTTTTATTTTTTTTAAATATATATAAAATATACAAAAATAACGGCCGTATAGCATTTCGTTCGCGGCCGAAGTTTAGAAACAAAGTGGTATTAAAGCGACGTTTTGCAAATCCTTTTTAAGCATAAACCGAATCTCGCCCGAATGGAGATTGAGTACGGGCGAGTGGTATCACAATTCAAGTAAGCAAAAGACGCCATAAGACACTAAGACGACTCCAACACAATTAAAACGACACTAAAGACCCTAAACTAACCATTGGACTAGACTCGAACTAACTTAGACGCAAAGTACACAAATTACAAACTATACCTTCTCCCGGCACTTTACTTGCCCTCAAGTAAACCCAAGTGTCTACCAAACCGACATCGCCATCCAAACTTGCTTAAAATCAGCCTTGAGTTAATTTAAAACAAACTTTAGCGTCGAAAAGTGCCGCCTAATTAAAGGAGGTTTGAATTCTTCGCAAAAATTCGGTTCAAAAATGCCAGTTTGGATACAAGCGCGTCAATGTACCATAAACCAAACAAAATTCAGCAAATCAAGTTCAACTCCAACCCGACAATCATTCACATCCCAAACCAAACCGCAATCCGAACCAACATTGAGTGTAAACCGATGAAAGTTGAAAAACTTACATTTTGCATTAGCGAAACGGGTCAAAACAATGACTAAATCTGTGTTTATTTCACCAGTTCACCCAACCGAATCCCCACACTCAATGTTAGCGCACCCTAAACCAAGTTTTGATGAACATTGCAACCGAACCCCAAACCGAACGACCCGCCAACAATATTCTGCCTAAACACCGAAACCGAACCCAACCGCAACATTTACATACCAAACTATACTCAACCGATTCACAAACTGCAACACCATATCTTTACTACACGAACTTAGACACTAGACTCACCCTAAATAAATCCCTAATCTACATAAAAAGTAAACTAATTGACTCACAATACATAGCTTGCAAGAGACATACCTCGGGGATGAGAGAAACACGAAGAAATAGAAGAAATTTTGGTTAAACTTCAACTCCACAGTAGAAATTTCGGTGGCTATTAGTGGGGGTGGGTTAGGGGCTGTCGGCAGAGAAGAAAAAGAAGGGGAGATAGGGTGGATGGGTGGTGATGTACGGTGGTGTGGTGAGGTTGGCGGCAATTGTGAAAAGGGGAAGATGTGGTCGGCGATTGGTGAAAGGGGAGGGGAAAGGAAGTGTTACCGGCGGCGGAAGGGAGGAGGTTGATGACCGGCGGTTGTAGGCTAGGGGGCTGTGTAGAGTGGAGGGTGAGGGGTAATGGTGGTCGGCGATTGGGGAAAAGATGGTGTGGTGAGGTCGGCCGGCGAAGTGTAAGGAGAGGGAGGAGGGAAGCGGTGGTCGGCAGTGAACGGTGGTGTGGTGATGTCGGCTGTGATGGATGGAGGGGAAGGGAGGTAGGTTATCGGCAGTTGGGAAGGGAGAAAGGGGAATAGGGTCTGCTGTGTAGACGAAGGAGAGAAAGGGGAAAGTTGTTTTTAGTGGATAAAGGTAGGGTGAGGGTACAGGTCTGCTGTTTGAATTTGTTTAATAAAAATTTGCTTCAGATGTGGTAAGTGGCGGGCAACTAGAAAATTATGTGGTGGGTGGCGGCCCGCCACCGAGTTACGATAAGGTTCCGAAAAAAAAACTCCTTCTTCGTGCTGGCGGCGGCTAAAAAAAATCAATAGGTGGGTGGCGGCCCGCCAGCACGTGATTAATTTCCGAAAATTTTTTTATAGTTGTGGTTGCAGACATAACTTCTGGCGGGTGGCCAGAAAAATCTGAATGGGGTGGCGGCCTGCCACCACGTAATAATTTCCGAAAAATTGTTGTTTTCCTTTCAACCCATCAAAAAGCAACCCAAAATGTTTCTAAGTATCAAAACTCACCTGGAACCTTAATTTCTCTCGCAATTTCCTGCAAATCCTCGGTAGTGTCCTCCTGCAAACGACTCAAATCACAAACAAGGACCCGAAAAACTAACAAAAACGACCGTTAGCTATCAAAAAATACGAAAAATAAACGAAGATACAAGCGGTACAAAATATACACTGGGGTTTTCACCCGAAACACTAGTTGGCGGCTTTTGGTGGGATTTCGAGAGGAGTTTCCTCCCTCTCGTCCTTGTTTATCGCTCCTCCAATATAATGTTTCAAACGATGGCCGTTCACCTTCCAACTACGGCCATCCTTTTCATCCATGATCTCCACCGCTCCATACGGAAACACGTAATGAACCATAAAAGGTCCCGACCACTTCGATTTCAATTTTCCCGCAAAAAGCTTCAATCTCGAGTTGTAAAGAAGCACTTTATCACCCTTGCTAAATTCTTTCACTTTCCTCAACCTCTTATCATGCAACAACTTCGTTTTCTCCTTTATTCCCAACGATCGAGCATATGCCGTATCTCTAAGCTCCTCAAGCTCATGAATTTGGAAGAAACGCTTCCTAGCGGCTTCGGTCATATCTAAATTAACGGTTTTCAAAGCCCAAAGCGCCCTATGCTCTAACTCGACGGGGAGATGACAAGCTTTTCCGTAGACGATCATGAAAGGTGTAGTTCCTAACGGGGTTTTGTAGGCGGTTCTAAACGCCCACAAAGCATCGTCTAGCTTGTCGGTCCAATCTTTTCTATTCTTACCAACGGTCTTCTCTAGGATTCGTTTAATACCGCGATTCGCATTCTCCACTTGTCCACTCGTTTGTGGATGATATGCGGTAGATAAACGATGAGTGACACCGTAGCGTGCAAGCAACTTCTCCATTAATGCATTGCAAAAGTGAGTGCCACGGTCACTAATTAAGGCTTTAGGAGTACCGAATCGTGAAAAGAGCTTTTTAAGGAAATTCAAAACAACTCGGGCTTCGTTAGTGGGAAGAGCTTGAGCCTCAACCCATTTGGAAACGTAATCGATTGCCACAAGTATGTAACGGTTTCCTTTGGAGTTTGGGAAGGGTCCCATGAAATCGATGCCCCAAACATCAAAAACCTCTACTACTTGTATTGGATTTTGAGGCATCTCATCTTTGGTGGAAATGTTGCCGGTTCGTTGACATGCATCACACATCTTCACGAACTCCTCGGCATCTCTAAGAACGGTAGGCCAATAGAAACCACAATCAAATACCTTTTGGGCGGTGGCGTGGGCACCATGATGCCCTCCCGTAAGGCCTTCATGCACATGCTTTATAATGTTCCAACCCTCCTCTCTCGACACACAACGTCTAAGGACTCTATCTCCTCCTATCCTAAAAAGAAACGGATCATCCCAAACATATTTCTTCGCCTCACTAAACAATCTTTTCCTTTGTTGATTCGACATCCCTTTCACAACATTGCCACTAGAGAGATAATTTGCTAAATCGCAAAACCATGGCAATCCCTCTTTTTCGGCCTCAATAAACTCTATAGACTCGTGAGGGAACGTATCTCCAATCTCCTCCTCACGAATATCTTCCCTCTTGGGATCCTCTAGCCTCGATAAGTGATCAGCCGCTACATTCTCGGCCCCTTTCTTGTCCCTAATCTCAATATCAAACTCACTAAGCAAAAGAATCCACCGAATGAGTCGGGGTTTAGCGTCTTTCTTTTGAAAGAGAAAACGTAACGCGGAATGATCGGTGAAAACTATGGTCTTGGACAAAACGAGGTATGAGCGGAATTTATCAAAAGCGAAAACTACGGCTAAAAGCTCTTTCTCCGTGGTAGTGTAGTTTTCTTGAGCATCATTGAGTGTTTTGCTTGCATAGTAGATGGGGTGGAAGTGCTTATCCTTTCTTTGTCCTAAAACCGCTCCAATGGCATAGTCACTCGCATCGCACATGAGCTCAAAGGGCAAGCTCCAGTCGGGCGAGATAAGAATAGGTGCACTAACCAACTGTTCCTTCAAAAAGTTGAAGGCCTTAAGACACTCCTCGTCGAAGACGAATGGAACATCTTTCTCTAGCAAGCGGGTCATGGGGCGGGTGATTTTCGAAAAATCCCTAATGAAGCGTCTATAAAAGCCCGCATGCCCTAGAAAACTCCTAATCGACTTAATACTCGTGGGTGGAGGCAACCTACTAATGGTATCTATTTTCGCACGATCTACCTCTATACCCTCTCTAGAAATCTTATGCCCTAAAACTATACCTTCCGTCACCATGAAGTGACACTTCTCCCAGTTTAGCATAAGCTTCGTCTCTACACATCGCTTTAACATTCTCTCCAAATTCTTCAAACACACCTCAAAAGAATCACCATAAACCGAAAAATCATCCATGAAAACCTCCATGGAAGTCTCTAACATATCCTGAAATATGGCGACCATACAACGCTGAAAGGTAGCCGGAGCGTTACATAACCCGAATGGCATGCGTCGGTACGCATAGGTGCCGTAAGGGCATGTGAAAGTGGTTTTATCCTGATCCTCCGGTGAAATGGGGATCTGGAAGTAACCGGAAAAGCCGTCTAAGAAACAATAGAATTGTTGACCGGCTAAACGCTCCAACATTTTATCTATGAAAGGCAGTGGGAAGTGGTCTTTACGGGTGGCATCATTCAACTTTCGGTAGTCGATGCACACGCGCCAACCCGTGACCGTGCGTGAAGGGATAAGCTCGTTCTTTTCGTTCATGACAACGGTCATCCCCCCCTTCTTGGGGACAACCTGTGTGGGACTAACCCAAGGTGAATCGGAAATGGGATATATCATCCCGGCATCTAAGAGTTTAAGAACCTCTTTTTTCACTACATCTTGCATGTTAGGGTTAAGCCTCCTTTGTGGTTGCACCACCGGTTTATAATCATCCTCCATGAGTATCCGGTGGGGGCAATAGGAAGGGCTTATGCCCTTAATGTCGGACAACCTCCATGCAATGGCCTCTTTGTTGGCCCTCAAAACATCTAACAACCTCACTTTTTCACTCTCATCTAACGCGGATGAAATAATAACGGGTAGCTCGGAACCCTCCCCTAAGAAAGCACACTCTAAATGAGATGGAAGTACCTTAAGCTCTAAGGGTGGGGGTTGGGTGGTGTCATCACTAACCGCTAACACATCGGGGATTAAAGGAATCCCCTCCTCTTCGACTTCACCTACACTCTCTAACTTCTCTTCTTCCTTCTCTCCTACCACTAGGTCCGCTCCACTAATGTACTCTAAGCAATGGTCGACACACGAGATAAACGAGTTCAAAAAGTAGACGGAATGGCAAGGACCACTATAGTCATCCGAACCACTCGGGTGGTTCATGGAACGGTCTATCTCAAAGGTAACTCTCTCCTCACCGACCCTAAGGGTGATCTTACCATCGTAGACATCAATGAGAGCTTTGGCGGTACGTAAGAAAGGACGACCTAAGATAATGGGCACTCTCTCATCCGCTTCCATATCTAGAATTACGAAATCAGCGGGAAACACGAATTTGTCTACCTTAGCTAACAAGTTCTCAACTATACCCCTAGGGTACTTAACGGACCGATCGGCTAAGGACAATGTCATTCGGGTAGGTGCAAGCTCTCCTAGGTCTAGCTTCTCATAAAGAGAAAAGGGCATCAAGTTGATGCTAGCACCTAAATCGGCTAAGGCTCGAGTGTTGGTGTTACTACCGAATAGACAAGGGATGGTGAAAATACCCGGATCGGTAAGCTTTTCGGGAAGCTTATTTAGCACAACGGCGGAACATCCCCCATTCAACGGGACGTTGGACAACTCTCCTAATTTTTCTTTGTTCCTAAGGAGATCCTTCAAAAACTTAGCGTATTTGGGCATTGATTGGAGTGCCTCAATGAAGGGAAGGTTAATCTTCAATTGCTTGAAGATATCCAAAAACTGCCCGTATTCCCTAGAGTATTTTTGGTTCTTAAGGCGGGAGGGAAAGGGAACATACGCATGGTTCACTAAGGGTGAAGGTCTAACATCTATCGGTGTTTTTTCGACTTTCTTCTCACCTTGAGGCTCACCGGGCTGTGCGGTACTTGCTGGGCTTAGCCTGTTTTGCACTTTGCCGGGAGCCTCCATCTCTATCACTTCATCTATCACATCTCCATCTTCATCTACTTCCTTCTCCTCAACAACTCTAGGGTTTCCTACAGTCTTGCCACTGCGGGTGGTAATGGCTTTAGCATGGGCATTAGGATTGGGTTTTGTGTTACCTGCGAACTGACCGGGTAACCTCTCTTCTAGCTTCCTAGACATATCCCCTACAACTCGTTGAAGGTCCTGAAACGAAGCTTGATGGTTTTTAAGCAAAAGGTCATGTTCACTTAAGGTCTTTTGGGTAGTTTGGTCTCTAACAATTAGTTGACTCATCATGGACTCCATTCGTTCTAGACTACCTCCTAGGTCATAACTTGAACCTTGACCTGTTTGAACCTGAGTATTTGACCCCCCATCCTTGACCTGCCCATTGAAACCTTTGTTGAATTGCCCAGTTGAACCCCCACCAAAGAGTGAATTTTGGCCCCTATTCGGGTTTTGAGCCATTTGAAGCCAGGAGGTCCATTTGGGCGAAATGTGTTATTATTCATGTTATTATTATTATTACGCCAACCCGACCCAAAATTGTTATTACCCCCAAAACCACTAGACTGACCTCTACCAAAACCTCCTCCTAAGTAGTCTACCTGCTCCTCTCCTACAAGCAATGGGCACGCATTCGTATCGTGACCCCCTCGGCAATACTCACATTTGTCTACCTTAGCCTTAATTTCGTTAAGTTGCCTATTCATGTTTTCCAAAACAGAGGCTAAACTAGGGTCCATGGTGACATGGTTTACCCCACGGGTGGGTGCACTAGTAGTGGTATTAGAATTACCACTTTGATACCTCTGATCGGAACGCGATTGGGATTGAGACTGAGCAAACGACTCAAAACGCTCTAGACACTCTGCAACTGTAAGAATACCCATCATATGCCCCCCCGCATTGGTATCGAACCTATCTCTAGTCTCTTGGGTAAGACCATTATAGAATTTCTCACATAAAGCCTAATCAGAAAGACCATGCTGGGAGCAACGAGCACAAAGGTTTTGGAAACGCTCCCAAGCAAGGTAGTAAGGCTCATCGGGCCCCATGCGGAAAGAGTGGATTTCGTCTCTAAGCCATGAGGCCTTAGCGGGCGGGAAATACTTATTCAAAAAGGCTTGACGAAGCCCCGCCCAAGTGGTAAAGGTACCGGTTGGTTGAGAGTCCAACCAAGTAGCCGCACGGCCGGCTAATGAAAACGGGAAAAGCTGTAAGTAGGTGGCATCGTTGGGTGCACCGCTAAGGCTAAAGGTAGCTAGCATCCTAGAGAAACGGTTAATGTGGGCCGGGGCGTCCTCATCATCTCGGCCATGGAATTGGATACTATTGGTGATGGCCTGCATGGCATAAGATGGAATTTGCCATGAATTTTCATTAACTATGGGTGGGACGGTGATGGGTGAAGCAAGGCCGGTGAAATCCTGAGTAGCCTGCTGATGGACGGTTTGCCTAGGGTTGGCCATGTGTTCTAAGTTTTCTAGGTTACTAGAAGTAGGGCTATCGGGTGGTGTAACCTTGGGTGAAGTTTTAGGTGAATGGTTTGGCGAAGGTGGTGGTGTAGGAGGTGGGGTGGGTAACGGGGTTGAATCGAAATTGGGAAAATGAGAAGAGGATGAAGAAGCAACCTGAGGGCCTTGTCCCAATTGAGATGATGACTGCTTGACTGGTGGTGGTGGTCCGTGCGAGCGCAGATGTGGCATCCACTACAAGCAAAAACCTGAACACAAGAAAAGAAAACAGAAGTTACTACGACTCAAGATGAAAACAAAAGACACAAAACAAAATAAACACGTAGCACGTATTTGTCAAGTAAATCTATCAAAGCTAATGAACGCAATTACCAAGAGTCCCCGGCAACGGCTCCAAAAACTTGATGTGTGCTAAACAGACTATTAAAAACTAACTAAATTAGACTCTCTAAGCTAGACACTAAAAAGCTTTAAATTCTAGACTTGACCTAAACCACACAATCGGCAAGTGTACCGATCAATGTAGTATAAACTAGGAAGTCCGGATATCGAACCACGAGACTCTATTTATCACGTAAACTAGACTCTGACTAGACACTGACAGACATGACTTAACTTGTTTATTTGTTTGGGGGGGGGGGGTTACTGAAAACTAAGGAAATCTATATTAAACTACTAAAATAACTAGAACTAGACTAAAGACGAACAAAGACTGTGAACTTTACTTATATGAGAACTGGACTACCTAGACAAGAATCCTGGATTGTTTTTAAGAAATTACCAATAAATTTAAATGCACGAGTTATGGAACCGGGATCGTATGATACTAAACCTATTAAGAATCAACGAGGCCCCTCGACCCTTCTCAAGGAGAAACCTGTGACACTACCTAGGCCGTTAATCCTACCGGTTATTAGACTTCTTCCCAGTTATCTAATTATTGCGTAAGTACCCTAATGTTGACCTATTCTTTCCCAATCCTAGATCTAGGGTAGTTTGAAGTAATAGATTTGACTTGACAGACTAATAAGACCGACAGGTAAACCAAGACATAACCTTTCCCAAGGCCTATCTAAAGCAATTCGCCGGGTAAGACCTACCAATAGCCCCTCACTTCCCAGTTATTAGGACTAGTAGAACACTAAGACCTAGCAAATTATTATTAGTTACTTCTAGAGGTTATCGCGCGATTCTCCCTAAAGAGTGAAGGTTCTCTTATGTGATATAGACACTCACCGAAACCCTAAACCCTAATATGACTCTATGTTGTGATATAGACCGTCACTAAGAATCATATGAAGCAAATAACAATAATAAACCGAATCAAAGCACGCATACACATCAAATCATTAAATCAAACCTTTTACAAGACACAATCAATCCATAAACATCGTGCAAATAACGAAAAAGGTAAAATCTTTATATCAATCCAATCATCATAGTCTAGGTGGTTTAAATGTTTAGCCAAGCATCTCAGTAATCAAACACAAAACGAAAATGTCTAACAAAGAATTCATTGTAACAAAGTTTCAAGAAAGTAATCGACAAAATAAGGGATTAGAAAACCCGATTAAATCTTCGATTCTTCACTCTTGACTCGTACCAATGATTCCCGTGCCTTCAAATCTCCGATTGCCTTCAAAGAATGCTCAATGATCGCCCAAGAAGTCCCTCCAGTCGAAAATTAGGGTTTTCCCACGTTTTGGATGGTTATATATGACTTTCCATAAAAACCCTTTACTAAATTCATAATAATTACCAATCAGAACGTTCTGGCTGGGCGCCAGAAAATCAGGGACTTGGTGGTGGGGTGCCACCTTGTTTTTCAGCTCATGTATTAACTTCAGACTCTCGCCAGGTGCCAGAAACTTGCTCAGTGGGTGATGGGGTGCCAGAAAGTGATTCTTCAGCTTTTAAACTCTATTTCAACTCCTCGACCTTTCCAACACGCTTCAAGACTTGACACTTCAATATTTTCTCTCGTTTTACTCGGTTTCTCGCATATTTGAACGTCAAGACATGTGAAACACGATTTAACCAATAGTATGCATATTCTAACAAAAATCAAAACTAAATATAACGAAAACTATACAAACTTTACACGAATAAAAGATGTATTTTGCAATACATCAGTGTGATTTGTCGCGGGGCGCGACAGACCAAAAGTCTGAAAATTTGTTTTGTTTCGATTGTTTTGATACTAGAATTTGATTATACTATTATTTAAGATATCAAAACTAACTTTTTAGTTGGTTTTGATCATAGGTGAATATCAGGAGTACCGGATGAAGATCAAGCTCAACGTAGAACCGAACACGATGCAGTCACAAGCTTCCGCGTATAGTTTAGTTGTTATTTCAAAACAACAAATTTTTACCGGTCATGATGTAACGTTATAAAATTTAGAAAAGTTTTAATTAACTTGTATTTTCAATTGATATGTAATCATAATTACAAGGTTACCTTCGTACATTATACGATATCACAAAAATAATAGCAGGATGTTACAGACGGGCGTGTACTAATGGACCTGGGCACTTAGTCAATGATGATAGACATTGACGTAGGGCACAACTTCCTCAGTCAGTTGTCGATATGGTAACGGTCTAGTGGTTTACAGTATGGGGTAGCCCCCACTGGTTATGGTTTTGGGAACCAAAGAACTAATCAACTATTGGTTTTCGAACGAACTTCTGGTTTTGAAACAACTTTAAACTGAACAACCAACTGTGAACTCGCTTAACTTTGTTGTTGACTCGTTGTTACATGCCTTGCAGGTCGTTAGGTACTTTTATGGAGCTTACACGAGAAGGAGGAGTCGTTGTGGGACATGGACTGTTGAGTTCCATGTTAAACCTTTGAACTTTAAAACTTATGTTTTGGTTTTACACCTTATGCTTCTGCTGATAACTTGAACTTGGTTAAATTGTTTTGGACACCAATTATATTGTGGTTGGTTTTATCTTTATTATTATTTATTGTTCAATATGATTGGTGGCTTGATCCTGGTCATGTCACGCCTCCTGCGGTGATACTCCGCTTGTGGAATTTGGAGGTGTGACAGATTGGTATCAGAGCCATTGGTTATAGTGAACTTGGTTGTAAAAAGGGGAAAAAGCTTTTTGACAAGACTAGACTATAACCTGTACAGTGCTCAACGATCCACAACGACACTTCGCTCCACGTGCAAGACTCGACACTATAGGTAATATGGTTTATGTTTATATTGCCTGCCTGTTAGTCTAAGTAGTGCATTTGATCATGGTATGTTTAGTTAGCGTAACAACTATTGCTTGAAACCCCATGTGTTTGCTCTCTTCTGTCACACCACACGTACGCACTTTCGCGACACTTTTCTTACTTGTGTTTCCTTCGATGTGAAGATCATGAGTGGACACCTGAACTTGACTCAAGCCCAGCTGACGGCTCTAATCAATGAACGAGTTGCTGAGGCACTCGCAGCAGCCCCTGCAGGAGGTCAACATGTTCAGCCTCCTGTATGTACGTTCAAAACTTTCATGGATTGCCGACCCAGTACCTTTAACGGCACAAAGGGAGCTATAGGTCTTTTTCACTGGTTCGAGAAGCTTGAATCTGTCTTTGAAATGTGTGAATGCCCTGAAGCTCGTAGGGTGAAATTTGCTACTGGAACACTCGAAGGTGTTGCTTTGACATGGTGGAACGCGCAAGTACAAATGCTAGGGTCGGCAGCTGCTAACGCCACCCCATGGAATGATTTCAAAGATCTGATCAAGGAGGAGTACTGTCACCGCGACGACATTCACAACTTAGAGGTGGAGTTCTACAATTTAAAGATGACGGGGTCTGAAATCGAGGCGTATACGAAGAGGTCGAATGAGCTAGCTATCCTGTGTCCTACTATGGTGGATCCTCCTATCAAGCGTATTGAGCTGTATCTCAAGGGTCTTGTACCAGAAATTTAGAGCCATGTGACTGCGGCTAACCTTGGTACCATTCAACAAGTTATACGACTAGCTCATCGTCTCACAGATCAGGCAGTTGAGCAAAACAAGCTCCCCAAGCGTATCAGTGCTACAACTACTTCAGATGTTCCTAGCGACAACAAGCGCAAGTGGGATGGAAATTCGAGCAAGGGTTCTACTTCGGTTCAGTCTCAGTCTCAGCAGCGAAGGACTGACGACTTCAAGAGCCCTGGTCAGCAATCTTCAAGTAGTCAGAATCAGGGTCAGGGTGGATACAGGGGAAATCACCCTAAGTGCAATCGATGTAATTTGCACCACAGTGGGTCGTGCAACAAGGGTCGTTGCCAGAGATGTAACAGGCTTGGTCATGAAGCCAAGGATTGCAGGAGCTCACGTCCTGCGAATCAGAATCGTCAGCAGCAGCCACAAGCTCCCCAGAATCAACAGCAACAGCAGGGTAATAAGGGATGTTTTCAATGTGGTGCTGAAGGTCATTTCAAGAGACACTGTCCTCCCTTGAATCAGAATCAGAACAACAACAACAACAACCAAGGAAATGAGAACAACAATGGGGGTAACAATGACGGTAATGGTGCCAGGGGACGTGTCTTCGTGATTGGTGAGGGTGATGCAAGGAACGATCCCAATGTTGTGACGGGTAAGTTCCTACTGGACGACTTTTATGTTACTGTTTTATTTGATTCGGGTGCCGATACTAGCTACATGTCCATAGAAGTTAGTCAATTGCTTAAGCATACTTCAACACTTTTGAACACCAAGCACGTTGTAGAATTAGCAAATGGTAAAAGTCTAGAGGCCACACACATAGTTAAGGGTTGTAAGCTTGTTCTTGCTGGTCAGACCTTCTCTATCGACCTCATTCCTATCGTTCTGGGTAGTTTCGACGTTGTTATTGGAATGGATTGGTTATCTCATCACCATGCGGAAATTCTTTGCAATGAGAAAATTGTCCGCATCCCTCGTTCTGGTGAAGAACCCCTCGTGATTCGTGGTGACAAGAGTGGTGCAGTTGTAGGCATCATCTCTTTCCTTAAGGCCCAGAAGTGCTTGCGAAAGGGCCACACAGTTGTCCTAGCCCTCGTTACTGACACATCAACGAAAGAGAAGAGAATTGAAGACATTCCTATCGTACGCGACTTCCCTGAGGTATTCCCTGAGGAATTACCTAGTCTTTCACCTCATTGTCAGGTCGAGTTTCAAATCGAGCTAGCTCCTGGAGCAGCACCAATAGCTCGTGCACCTTATCACTTTGCCCCATCAGAACTAGAAGAGCTGTCTACGCAACTACAAGAGCTTTTGGACAAGGGTTTCATTCGTCCTAGCTCTTCGCCCTGGGGAGCTCCAGTCTTGTTTGTGAAGAAGAAGGACGGTACCTCTCGAATGTGTATTGACTATCGTGAACTCAACAAGGTGACTGTGAAGAATCGTTATCCTCTTCCTCACATTGATGACCTGTTCGACCAGTTGCAAGGATCGAGCTTCTACTCTAAGATTGATCTGAGATCGGGCTATCACCAGCTGAGAGTCCGAGACGAGGACATCTCCAAGACATCATTCAGGGCTCGTTATGGACATTACGAGTTTCTGGTTATGCCTTTTGGGTTGACGAACGCACCTGTGGTCTTCATGGATCTTATGAACCGAGTGTGCAAACCTTACCTGGATAAGTTCGTTATTGTTTTCATCGACGACATCCTGATCTATTCCAAGAGTCAGGAGGAACACGAGCGTCATCTGCGACTCATTTTTGAACTTCTTCGAACAGAATAGCTTTATGCTAAGTTTTCGAAATGTGACTTCTGGCTTCGTGAAGTCCATTTCCTAGGCCACGTGGTAAACAAGGATGGAATTCACGTTGATCCATCCAAGGTTGACTCAATCAGGAATTGGCTTGCACCTAGAACACCAACTGAAATCCGTCAATTCTTAGGTTTGGCAGGTTACTACAGAAGGTTTATCAAAGATTTCTCGAAGATTGCGCAGCCTCTTACTATTCTTACCCAGAAGGGTGTCACCTACCGTTGGGGTGATGCTCAGGAATCCGCATTTCAGCAGCTGAAGTTAAAGCTTTGTAGCGCACCTATTCTCTCATTGCCTGAGGGCACAGATGATTTCGTGGTTTATTGCGACGCGTCAATCCAAGGACGTGGTTGTGTGTTGATGCAACGGGATAAAGTCATTGCTTATGCATCGCGCCAACTTAAAGTTCACGAAAAGAACTACACTACTCACGACTTGGAGTTGGGAGCAGTGGTGTTTGCTCTCAAGATATGGAGGCATTACTTGTACGGTACCAAGTGCACCATTTACACCGATCACAAGAGCCTCCAGCATATCTTCGATCAGAAGGAGTTGAACATGCGACATCGTCGATGGGTCGAACTCCTTAACGACTACGAATGCGCAATCAAGTATCATCCAGGCAAAGCCAACGTAGTGGGTGACGCCCTCAGTCGAAAGGAAACAAAACCTAAGCGTGTACGTGCGTTACAGCTTACCATCCACTCTAGCCTTCCCACTCAAATTCGTGATGCTCAGGTCGAAGCATTGAAAGCAGAGAACATCAAGGCTGAGTCCCTGCGAGGATCGAAGCAACAGTTAGAACAAAAGGAAGACGGAGCTTATTACGTAACAGGGCGTATCTGGGTTCCACTATATGGTAATCTATGCGAGCTTGTGATGGATGAAGCACACAAGTCTCGTTACTCAGTACATCCTGGTTCTGATAAGATGTATCACGACCTCAAACCTACGTATTGGTGGCCTAGTATGAAAGCCAATATAGCAACCTACGTTAGTAAATGTTTGACTTGTGCGAGAGTCAAAATCGAATACCAGAAACCATCAGGCCTACTTCAACAACCAGAGATACCGAAATGGAAATGGGAGCAATTTTCCATGGATTTCGTTACTGGCCTGCCTAGATCCCAATGTGGAAATGATACCATTTGGGTGATTGTGGATCGACTGACCAAGTCTGTACATTTTCTGGCTATCAAGGAAACGGATAAGTTTTCTACTCTAGCAGACATTTACCTAAAGGAAGTAGTATCAAGGCACGGGGTGCCAACATCTATCATTTCTGATCGTGACTCACGTTTTACATCTGAATTGTGGCAAGCTTTGCACAAGTACTTTGGTTCTCGATTAGACATGAGCACGGCATATCATCCACAAACAGATGGGCAGTTTGAGCACACCATCCAAACCCTTGAAGACATGCTTAGGGCATGTTTGATCGACTTTGGTAAACATCTCCCGTTAGTGGAGTTCTCGTATAACAATAGTTACCACACAAGTATTCAGGCTGCTCTGTTTGAGGCATTATACGGGCGTAAGTGTCGATCACCTCTTTGTTGGGCAGAGGTTGGTGACAGCCAAATCACTGGCCCAGAACTTCTAGTAGATACAACCGAGAAGATTGCTCAGATACGGCAACGAATGGCGGCGACTCGTGACTGTCAGAAAAGCTACGCTGATAAGCGCAGGAAACCACTCGAGTTTCAGGTTGGGGATCAAGTGCTACTCAAAGTCTCACCTTGGAAAGGTGTTGTTCGTTTTGGCAAACGAGGCAAACTCAACCCGCGATACGTTGGACCTTCCGAAATCATAGAGAAAATAGGCAAAGTAGCCTACAAATTGAACCTACCCGAAGAACTCAGCGGAGTGCACAACGTTTTCCCCGTGTCGAATCTGAAGAAGTGTCTGTCAGATGAGACCCTCATAGTTCCTCTCAAGGAACTCACCATCGACGATCAGCTGCGATTCGTCGAGGAACCAGTAGAGATTACTGACTGAGACGTTAAGGTTCTCAAGCGCAACAGAATACCTCTTGTTCGAGTTCGTTGGAACTCTCGTCGTGGCCCAGAGTTTACCTGGGAACGAGAAGACCAGATGAAACACAAGTATCCCCAGTTGTTCGAAAGCAGTGAAACCACTACTGAGGCTGAAGCTACTGCGGAATTTCGGGAATAAATTCCAAACCAACGGGGGAGGGATGTGACACCCCAGGAAAACCAGCAAAAACCATGCAACTTAACTAGCTTCCCAGTGAGTACGTGCTAAATTTCGGGACGAAATTTCTTTCAACTTGGGGATGATGTGACAACTCGTATTTCTGGACCTATCTTTGTGTTTAATGTAACATGTATGAACTCTATGTGGCAAGTTGATATGTTGGATTTAATGAATAAGTGCTACGTGTTATGTGATTTTGTGTAACGTATGTATGTAATGTAATCGCACAAGCCCATTCGGGCCACACTATTTGTATTCGAAACCCAAGGGCAACCCATGAAGGGTTCGGCCCACTCCCTTAGCTCGCATAACACCTAGGGTGTTAGTATAAATCCTACACTTCACTAAAACACACAAAGTTTAGCAAACCCTAAATCTCTCTCCCTCTATCGAAGCCGACGACCCCATCCCTCTTCCTCGAAGACTTTCTTGACTCAGATCATCCTTGTTCTGTCTTCTAACCGGTTAGTGTCATATCATTGTTTGATTTTTGGTTATGGTTGATGCTTGTTGAATGATTGGCTATATGTTATTTGATGTTTAAAGTGTTATGTTATCAAAGCCCTTGATAAACAAACTGTTCGATCACCATAGGGATTGATAAATGCTTTGATATCGATCTAGATAGTTAAGAACCGAATGAATGGAATGAATCGACTGTATGTATGTGTATGTGAATTGTATGGTCAAACATGAAGCATTGCATGATGATTTGAAACCATTAATCGGGTAGTTCAATGTTATAGGTTGTTGTTTATGTTTTGGATATTATTAGGGTTCATAAGGATTGGAGGTTAAAACCCTAGTTTGATCGAATATTGTATAAATGGAAACTGTTAATGGAATCTTGCAAATTAATTGGAATTAGTAAACTGTTTGCATGAAATTAGGAAAGCGGTAACCGGTCGCACAAGGCTAGTCGCACAAGACCAAACGCACAAGGGAATCGCACAAACTAAATAAATTAGGGTAAATCAGTTAAAGCATCATGTATAACCAACTAAAGCACAGTCGCACAACATCTTGTGGATCGCACAAGGTTGTGCTGATCGCACAAGATGTTGGGCCGCCCAACATAATTGGTTACGTTAAGCAGATGGGTCGGACAACCGAAAAATCCGATCGCACAAGCTGTTCCGGATCGCACAAGTATAGTCGGACCGCATAAGTTGATTTTTGTTTATTTGTTTGGGCCGTGTGAATATTGGGTTACTTATGTTATTGGGCCGGGTTTACTTCAGTCGCACAAGTTGTGTTGGACGCACAACAGGTTGGGCCGGACATCCTTGGGCTTCAACTATTAAACCGCACAAGACTGTTGGGCCATTAAACTTGTGCAAGCCCAATCATTCGAGTCGCACAAGTTCGGATATGATATGTACTTGACTGTTAACGTGTTGAATATGTTTGCCATGATCATTACGTGTTGTAACCTGATAGTTTATGTGTAAAACTTATGTGCACTACTTGAACCTAGATCTGACTTGTATGGTAACCATGTTAGGACGTGGTTGACCACTTATAGCTCAAGTGACCCTTTTCATGTATCTACCGAGCTAACCTATGGTAAGTTCACACTTTCTACAAGGCATGGGATTCCCGGTGGTTTGGGAATGGGTTAAGAGAACTAAAACGAAACCTACATATTCACCTCTAACAGAATATGTACCTCCGTCCTCGGTTGGGAAGGACAATAACATTTAAGCTACGTATTCTCGGTTGGGTACGTACCTCCGTCCTCGGTTGGGAAGGATGACAACATATAACTTACTAGACAAAAGTCTATCATGAAGTCCCTCATTTTTATATCGACTTAATCGCCTGGCCAATGGCGAGCGGGTCATTAGTTAATAGCGCTATTAGGGTTGACAAGCCTCACACCGTGCCGGTAGGACGGGCGTGTACTAATGGATCTGGGCACTTAGTCAATGATGATAGACATTGACGTAGGGCACAACTATAACAACCCTAAATGTAAACCGACACCCTCATAATAGTTCTGACACCCTAATATATTTTAAAATGTCCCATTATGTCTTATATTACATCCCGTATGTGAAAAACGAGCCCGAAATGTAACATAACATTAAAATTAATTAAAAACAAGAAAAATGGAGTTGAGGCGGGCCGCGTAGGACCTCACCTCAACTTTACACGGGCGGTATCAAGGCTCATAGCTGAATTCAGTGAAACTTAAGTTCAGGCGGGCCGCGTAAGACCCCGTTTAAGTGTACGCGGGCCGTGAGAGACCTACATCGCGGAGACACCAGAGGCCGACATGTGTCGACATCGTGGCGGGTCTACCAGCTGTGTCACAACCCCCGATGCCTAGTTCCCGGGAACGGGCGGCCGTGAGCCAGTTTCGGTGGTATCACATTTATTTATTCAATTTGGCAGCGGAAATTTTCATCAGGACCGTAGTTAGGAAATGTTAAATCAGAGTAAACCACCTCGTTTAATAATATTAAACATATGGGTAAAACCCAAGTTTCCAGTACACACATTTTATAGGAATAAATCCTATTTATTTAATAAAAACATCCATTTTATTCTTAGGTAACTTTATTGCCACTTTTCCAAGCCTTCAGTGCTGTCCAGCTGGCTTCTATTTGGCTTTCACATTTTGTTACCTGAAACGCGTTTTAAAAACATTTTGTCAGTGGGAAATACTGGTGAGTGAATCCCAGTTTAATCAAGTTTAAGTAAAAACCAATTTGCAGTATTGAGGGCACATCCGCAATTACATTTGTATCCAAGACATCACAATTAACATCAGTGGTGAATATCTATAATTTACACAAATGCACGTGTGTTAGTATAATAACCCATTTTAACATTAGTAATACCCTCCCCGAGACGGCATTCCAACGACTACGTCGGGCAGAACCACGACAGCCGTTACGGAACCCTAGATCAATCGGGCAGCGTATCTAATACGTCTCCAGGGGTTATAATACTTACATCGTAGCAGAACCTCGCTAATTAGGGGGTATAATGCCCGGGTATAATAACGCCACTACAGAAATTTAGAAAGAAAGAAAGAAAGTTGAACGACGGACTGAAGGCTCGTTGCCTTCTATTTATAGGGCTGAAATCGCACTTCCAGGCGGCCCGCGTAAAGTAAGGCTAAGCCTTACGCGGCCCGCGTCAATGTGCGGTCAACGTATAGCTTGGCCCGGTCACCACCTAGGTTCGCCGTGTGTTGGGCCACGTGGCCGCACCGGGCTTTTCCAGATTTTAGAACGCTCGCGGCCCGCATGAACTTAGATGAAACCATACGCGGCCCGCATGAACTAAGGATTTCAGCAAAGTCCGGTTACACCTTAATGCGGCCCGCGTTAAGTTGAGGTGAGGTCTATGCGGCCCGCCTCAAATTAATAATTATTTTTTTTAATTTATTATATATATTATATTGTATTTTGGGCTCGGTTTTCACTTACGGGGTGCATATAAAGACTTATTGAGACATTTTAAGATATATTAAGGTGTCAGAAATATTATGAGGGTGTCGGCTTTACCGAGAGTTGTTATATCCTCCCCACCTTGTTTTAGAGCTCGTCCTCGAGATCTATTGGAACAAGTATGGATATTTCTTTTGCATTTCTGATTCAAGCTCCCATGTGTATTCAGGTCCTCTTTTAGAGTCCCATTTCACTTTGACCAGAACTAATCTCTTATGCTTTAGATTTTTAATTTTCTTTAATTTGTAGAGGTCTTTCTACAAATTTGAGTTGTTCATTTACCTCTATATCCTTGAGAGGTACTACGAGTGATTTGTCAGCTAGACACTTTTTGAGATGAGATACATGAAATACATCATGTATTCCTGCCAATTCCTCTGGCAGTTGTAGCTGATAGGCTACAGGTCCTATTCTTTTAATAATCTTGAAAGGTCCAATATACCTGGGACTTAACTTTCCTCTTTTGATAAATCTTACCACTCCTTTCCAGGGAGAGACTTTTAACAATACTTTATCTCCTACTTGAAATTCTAGTGGTTTGCGTCTGTTATCGGCGTAGCTCTTTTGTCGATCACGCGCTGCTTTTAGTCGTTCCTTGACTTGAATGATTTTATCAGTTGTTTCCTGTACTATCTCGGGTCCAGATAGTTGTTTTTCTCCAATTTCTGCCCAACAGACTGGGGTTCTGCACTTTCGTCCATAAAGTGCTTCGAATGGTGCAGCATTGATACTTGTGTGATTACTGTTATTATAAGAAAATTCTATTAAAGGTAAGTGTTCGTCCCAATTACCTCCGAAATCAATTACACAAGCTCTAAGCATGTCTTCCATTGTCTGGATTGTCCTTTCGCTTTGTCCGTCCGTTTGAGGATGATAAGCTGTGCTTAAATTCAACTTGGTTCCCATTACTTTTTGGAAACTTGACCAAAAATGAGAAGTAAAACGGCTATCTCTATCGGAAACAATTGATAAAGGAATTCCATGTAATGAAACAATTTCATTTACATATAATTTGGCTAATTGTTCCATACTAAAGGTTTCCTTCATTGGTAAGAAATGAGCCGACTTGGTTAGCCTATCTACAATCACCCAGATTGTATCATTACCTTTTCTTGTTTTGGGTAATTTGGTAACAAAATCCATTGTTATCAATTCCCATTTCCAGACTAGCATTTCTAATTGTTGTAACAAACCTGAGGGTTTCTGATGTTCAGCTTTAACTTGTGAGCAAGTTAAACATTTAGAAACATAGGCTGCTACATCCTTTTTCATTCCTATCCACCAGAAATTTTTCCTTAAATCCTGGTACATGTTATCACTTCTTGGATGCATCGTATATTTAGACTTATGAGCTTCTTCTAATATACGGTGACGTAAATTTCCTAATTTAGGTATCCACATTCTCTTTTTATGGAATCTCCAAATTCCATCTGTTCCTTGTTCTAATTCCTTAATCGTTCCTTTTAATCTTTCAGTATCCTCCTTGATTACTGATTCTTGTGCTTTTCTAATCTGATCGTTTAAATCTACTTGTAGATTTAATTTAAGAGAACGTACCCTTTTTGGCTTTTCGTGATACTTTCGACTTAAAGCATCAGCCACCACATTGGCTTTTCCTGCATGATACTGGATATCACAATCATAATCACTAAGTAACTCCATCCATCGTCTTTGCCTCATATTCAGTTCTTTTTGCCCGAAGACATATCTTAAACTTTTATGATATGTAAAAACAGTAAACTTACTACCATAAAGGTAATGTCTCCAAATCTTAAGGGCAAAAATTATAGCTCCTAATTCCAAATCATGGGTTGAATAATTTTCTTCATGACTCTTAAGTTGTCTGGAGGCATAAGCTATAACCTTTTGACGTTGCATTAATACACATCCATATCCTAACTTAGAAGCGTCACAAAAGACTACAAAGTCTTCAGTTCCTTCTGGTAACGCTAGTATGGGTGTATGGGTTAATCTTTGCTTAAGGATTCTAAAAGCTTCTTCTTGTTTTGGTCCCCATTCAAACTTAACAGATTTACAGGTTAACTTAGTTAAAGGAATGGCTATTCTAGAAAAATCTCGGATAAATCTTCTATAATAACCGGCCAATTCTTTGAAACTTCTAACTTCAGTTGGTGATTCAGGGGTTTTCCATTTAGTAATTGCCTCGGTCTTTGTTGGATCCACATGAATTCCTTCATGGTTAACTAAATGTCCGAGAAATTGTACCTGTTCTAACCAAAACTCACACTTTGAAAACTTAGCATAAAGTTGTTCCTTTCTCAATAAACTTAAAAGTAAGTGCAAGTGCTTTGCGTGCTCTTCTTTACTTTTAGACTAAATTAGAATATCATCTATGAAGACACATGGGCGGCTATGATTGTGTGCGGGGAGGACCTCCGCACAAGGCCCGTGATTTCGAGGGGCATGCGATTTAAAAAAAAATCCGATATATATATGTTATTTTTTTTAAATAGTAAACAAGCACATACCAATTCTAACATAAGCCCATTTACAAATCATTTTTTATAGTTTAGAATTTTGCCCGCTTGGCATTAGGTTTATTGAGCCCAATACTAATTTGATTTTTTTTAAATACTAATAAAACATTATGGATGGGCACATTTTTTCGAGCTCGAACAGGGTACGTGAATTCTCAGAGACGCCTCTGTGAAGACAATTATGAATTTAACCAAATATGGTTTACATATTCGGTTCATCATGTCCATAAATGCGGCTGGGGCATTGGTTAAACCAAATGGCATGACAGTAAATTCATAATGACCATACCTCGTTCTGAATGCGGTTTTAGGAATGTCCTCTTCCTGTACCTTTAATTGATGATATCCTGATCTTAAATCGATTTTAGAGAAAAATCTAGCTCCCTGAAGTTGATCGAACAAATCATCGACCCTCGGTAATGGATACCGATTCTTAATCGTGACTTTGTTTAATTCACGGTAGTCAATGCACATACGCATTGATCCGTCCTTCTTTTTAACGAATAAAATCGGCGCTCCCCATGGCGATGAGCTTGGCTGTATGAATCCTTTCTCCAACAATTCGTCTAGTTGTTTCTTCAGTTCTTGCATTTCCGCGGGTGCCAAACGGTAAGGTGCTTTGGCAATCGGTGCTGTCCCTGGTAACAGGTGAATTCTGAATTCAACTTCCCTATCTGGCGGTAGTCCTGGCAATTCTTCAGGAAAGACATCTGAAAACTGGGACACTACTGGAATGTCTTTTAACTCTTTTCCTTTAGTGTTAGTGATTAAAGAAATCATATATACTATAGATCCTTTCCTTATAAAACTTGCAGTTTTCATCACAGAGATGAATTTAGTGGATCTAGATGGTTTATCTCCTTTAATTGTGATCTTTTCACCACTTGGTGATTTTACTTGAATTGACTTTTGATCACATAAAATATTGGCTTTATTGGCTATTAACCAATCCATTCCTAACACGACATCAAATCCTACCAGATTCATTGGGTAAAGGTTTGCAATAAATTTTTGATTGAAAATATCTATTCTTGCTCCTTGCAAGACTTCAGAAATCTTAACGGTTTCTCCATTTGCTGTTTCTACTAGACATTCTTGTGGTAGTTTAGTTAATGATTGATTTAGGAGTTTGCAAAGTGAAGTATTAATAAAACTTTGGTTTGCACCAGAGTCAAATAATACTTTAGCAAATATATCATTAACTAAAAACGTACCAGCAATGACGTCCGGAATTAGTCTAGCTTCGTCTGCAGTTAGAACGAATGCTCTAGCATTTTTAGGATTTTTGTTGTTTGCAGCTGGAGCCAATTTCGGACAGTTTATCCTGATGTGACCTTTTTCTCCACAATTGAAACACATTCCATTACTGGATTTCTTCTTGCTATTCTCTTCCTTGTGTCCTGGGGCTTTGCAAAAATTACAGTAAGTAGAGCATCTTCCGGAATGCTTCTTTCTGCAGGCTTTGCAGTATGGTGCAGAGGTAGAATCTACATTCCTACGATTGGAATTCCCAGAACGGAATTATTGAGTAAGCTTTTGGGTTAGGTTTCTCCTCTGATCTTCTTCTCTAGTTCTTACTAGTTCATCAGTCAAGGTATTGGCTAGTTCTACAGTTTCCTCTATGGTTTGGGGTCTAGCTGCCTCGACTACATGTTTAATCTCTCCAATTAATCCCCAGATGTAACGGGAGATTAACACTGGTTCAGGTGATGCAAGGGTAGGTACTATCCTAGCATATTCAAAGAATGTGGTAGTGTAACCCTTACTGTCTACCCCGACCATTCTAAGATTCAGAAACTTATTTGCTATTTGTTCCTTTTCATTAGGAGGGCAGAATTTCCTTTCTACCATATTTTTGAATTCCTCCCATTCCATGTTATAAATTCTATCACTTCCTCTTGACTGGAGGATAGTGTTCCACCATTCTAAGGCTGCGTTTTTAAACAGATTTGAAGCAAACATTATCTTATCTTCTTCAGCACATTTACTTATTTTCAGAACAACCTCAGTTTTCTCTATCCAACGTAGGGCTGCAATGGTTCCTTCATTGCCCGAGAATTCTATTGGCTTACAGGACCAGAATTCTTTGTAAGAACAACCATATGGCATGGTTCTTCTTCTTTTGGGAATGGGCGCTTGAAGTACGGTCCATTGTTCACGCTGTGTTCCGGTTCACTTGGTCGTTTACTACTATGCTTACTTTTATTATTTGCTTCTTGAACCGTTTGAATAATAAATGGCATTGCATCTATAATTCCTTGTGCCACTATGTGTTGAACGACACTATTATCCATTTGGTTTCCATTGTTATTGGTGTCCGGATTCTCATTAACCACGTTAATGTTACTCTGGTTATCGTTATTCAGATTATCCTGATTTTCCTCGTCGGCCATCTGAATTTTACACAATTACCAAATATTAATATCACAAATAATATTTGAATATAGCCAATCACATGACACGCACTTTTAACCAAAAGCGTCGAGCATTGCGACTTTTACTCTATTTATATAGTATGCATCATTACACACTAGTACTGAAATTTAAATTACAATACCGACTGAAATGTAAAGCTACAATACTAATAGTAGGCATCCGTATTGTTTTTTTTTCTAACACATACACACATATATTTTATTATTATTACTACTACCGTTCCTGTCATCACATTCACTGATATGGATTCATCCAAAAATCCATATTACGCTCATCGTATTTCCATACGAGGCGTTCTCCCACCTGTCGCATTCTCTCACTGCTTTTTAAAATTTCCTCCCCAAAAGTCCTAAGTTCTTGGACATTTTCTACACTCATTGGGGGTGCAGGTTCTAGGACTGGGTTTGGAAACTGGGGTACGGGTTCCTGATACGGAGGCATAGGGGCCTGGTACGGGTATGGATTCTCTAAAATTTCCCTAACATATGTATCACTAATGTTGTAGGGATCTTGAGGATCTAACCCTGGGTAAGCTCCTAAGTTGGGCATTGGCACATTTTTCTGTATTGGGTTTTGTTGCACGTAGTCCCTAACATCGTCCCACCAGGGGTCGTAGTTGTTTGGGTCTAGGGGATCTGGTGCAGGTACCCTAGGTATCTCCTCCGGGTTGTAATCAGGCATTTCTATCTGGTTTTCTACTTCCATGGGTTGGTCAGGATTTTGTGGTTGGGGTGCTAGCATTTGTTCCAGGTTTGGGTCAGCAGCAGTGGTTGCTAAAATATGGATATTAGCGATACCCCTATTGAGCATATCCTGATTATAAGCATCAGTCTCTCTTTTTGCTGCGGCTAACACTCTCTGCTCCTGCAACTTTTTCATTCGTTTCCTACGTTCATGCGCTCCCCTACTGAACCATCCCCTCTTTTTCTGAGGAAATGGCTCTCCAGATTGAGCCTTAAACACAAAGATTCCTTCTTCTGTGTCAGCAGAATACCCTGAGAGGGCAGGCTGAGAAGAGGAGGTGCCTTCGCTCCTAGGCGAACCAGACAGTTGACGATAGGCGTCAGAGGGTCCTTGGTCGCTCATACTGTAAACTAACAAATAGTCAGATAACATAGCAAGAAATACAATTATACACGTATTTCCATAATTTATTTCCTAACACTTTGAATTTTGATGTCAGCAGAACACTTCTGTGGCTGAATCAGTGGCATAGCTCTGATACCACCTTCTGTCACAACCCCCGATCCCTAGTTCCCGGAAACAGGCGGCCGTGAGCCAGTTTCGGTGGTATCACATTTATTTATTCAATTTGGCAGCGGAAATTTTCATCAGGACCGTAGTTAGGAAATGTTAAATCAGAGTAAACCACCTCGTTTAATAATATTAAACATATGGGTAAAACCCAAGTTTCCAATACACACATTTTATAGGAATAAATCCTATTTATTTAATAAAAACATCCATTTTATTCTTAGGTAACTTTATTGCCACTTTTCCAAGCCTTCAGTGCTGTCCAGCTGGCTTCTATTTGGCTTTCACATTTTGTTACCTGAAACGCGTTTTAAAAACATTTTGTCAGTGGGAAATACTGGTGAATGAATCCCAGTTTAATCAAGTTTAAGTAAAAACCAATTTGCAGTATTGAGGGCACATCCGCAATTACATTTGTATCCAAGACATCACAATTAACATCAGTGGTACGGTCATACTCAACTTATGGGATGTTACCACACCAGTAACCAATGTTGTATACAAAACCCCAACATACCCACTATAATTGTATTCTTTACAAATACTCAATAACTGCTTTGTATGTATTAATTTAAGTGAGGTTTTGTTAAAAACAGTAAACAAAAAGGTTTACAAAAAGTGAATCAACTCACATTGTTGTTTTAGGTTATTCTTTAGGGTTTCCTGGTGAATATCTATAATTTACACAAATGCACGTGTGTTAGTATAATAACCCATTTTAACATTAGTAATACCCTCCCCGAGACGACATTCCAACGACTACGTCGGGCAGAACCACGACAGCCGTTACGGAACCCTAGATCAATCGGGCAGCGTATCTAATACGTCTCCAGGGGTTATAATACTTACATCGTAGCAGAACCTCGCTAATTAGGGGGTATAATGCCCGGGTATAATAACGCCACTACAGAAATTTAGAAAGAAAGAAAGAAAGTTGAATGACGGACTGAAGGCTCGTTGCCTTCTATTTATAGGGCTGAAATCGCACTTCCAGGCGGCCCGCGTAAAGTAAAGCTAAGCCTTACGCGGCCCGCGTTAATGTGCGGTCAATGTATAGCTTGGCCCGGTCACCACCTAGGTTCGCCGTGTGTTGGGCCACGTGGCCGCACCGGGCTTTGCCAGATTTTAGAACGCTCGCGGCCCGCATGAACTTAGATGAAACCATACGCGGCCCGCATGAACTAAGGATTTCAGCGGAGTCCGGTTACACCCTAATGCGGCCCGCGTTAAGTTGAGGTAAGGTCTATGCGGCCCGCCTCAACTTAATAATTATTGTTTTTAATTTATTATATATATTATATTGTATTTTGGGCTCGGTTTTCACATACGGGGTGCATATAAAGACCTATTGAGATATTTTAAGATATATTAAGGTGTCAGAAATATTATGAGGGTGTCGGCTTTACCGAGAGTTGTTATATCCTCCCCACCTTGTTTTAGAGCTCGTCATCGAGATCTATTGGAACAAGTATGGATATTTCTTTTGCATTTCTGATTCAAGCTCCCATGTGTATTCAGGTCCTCTTTTAGAGTCCCATTTCACTTTGACCAGAACTAATCTCTTATGCTTTAGATTTTTAATTTTCTTCAATTTGTAGAGGTCTTTCTACAAATTTGAGTTGTTCATTTACCTCTATATCCTTGAGAGGTACTACGAGTGATTTGTCAGCTAGACACTTTTTGAGATTAGATACATGAAATACATCATGTATTCCTGCCAATTCCTCTGGCAGTTGTAGCTGATAGGCTACAGGTCCTATTCTTTTAATAATCTTGAAAGGTCCAATATACCTGGGACTTAACTTTCCTCTTTTGATAAATCTTACCACTCCTTTCCAGGGAGAGACTTTTAACAATACTTTATCTCCTACTTGAAATTCTAGTGGTTTGCGTCTGTTATCGGCGTAGCTCTTTTGTCGATCACGCGCTGCTTTTAGTCGTTCCTTGACTTGAATGATTTTATCAGTTGTTTCCTGTACTATCTCGGGTCCAGATAGTTGTTTTTCTCCAATTTCTGCCCAACAGACTGGGGTTCTGCACTTTCGTCCATAAAGTGCTTCGAATGGTGCAGCATTGATACTTGTGTGATTACTGTTATTATAAGAAAATTCTATTAAAGGTAAGTGTTCGTCCCAATTACCTCCGAAATCAATTACACAAGCTCTAAGCATGTCTTCCATTGTCTGGATTGTCCTTTCGCTTTGTCCGTCCGTTTGAGGATGATAAGCTGTGCTTAAATTCAACTTGGTTCCCATTACTTTTTGGAAACTTGACCAAAAATGAGAAGTAAAACGGCTATCTCTATCGGAAACAATTGATAAAGGAATTCCATGTAATGAAACAATTTCATTTACATATAATTTGGCTAATTGTTCCATACTAAAGGTTTCCTTCATTGGTAAGAAATGAGCCGACTTGGTTAGCCTATCTACAATCACCCAGATTGTATCATTACCTTTTCTTGTTTTGGGTAATTTGGTAACAAAATCCATTGTTATCAATTCCCATTTCCAGACTGACATTTCTAATTGTTGTAACAAACCTGAGGGTTTCTGATGTTCAGCTTTAACTTGTGAGCAAGTTAAGCATTTAGAAACATAAGCTGCTACATCCTTTTTCTTTCCTATCCACCAGAAATTTTTCCTTAAATCCTGGTACATTTTATCACTTCCTGGATGCATCGTATATTTAGACTTATGAGCTTCTTCTAATATACGGTGACGTAAATTTCCTAATTTAGGTATCCACATTCTCTTTTTATGGAATCTCCAAATTCCATCTGTTCCTTGTTCTAATTCCTTAATCATTCCTTTTAATCTTTCAGTATCCTCCTTGATTACTGATTCTTGTGCTTTTCTAATCTGATCGTTTAAATCTACTTGTAGATTTAATTTAAGAGAACGTACCCTTTTTGGCTTTTCGTGATACTTTCGACTTAAAGCATCAGCCACCACATTGGCTTTTCCTACATGATACTGGATATCACAATCATAATCACTAAGTAACTCCATCCATCGTCTTTGCCTCATATTCAGTTCTTTTTGCCCGAAGACATATCTTAAACTTTTATGATATGTAAAAACAGTAAACTTACTACCATAAAGGTAATGTCTCCAAATCTTAAGGGCAAAAATTATAGCCCCTAATTCCAAATCATGGGTTGAATAATTTTCTTCATGACTCTTAAGTTGTCTGGAGGCATAAGCTATAACCTTTTGACGTTGCATTAATACACATCCATATCCTAACTTAGAAGCGTCACAAAAGACTACAAAGTCTTCAGTTCCTTCTGGTAACGCTAGTATGGGTGTATGGGTTAATCTTTGCTTAAGGATTCTAAAAGCTTCTTCTTGTTTTGGTCCCCATTCAAACTTAACAGATTTACAGGTTAACTTAGTTAAAGGAATGGCTATTCTAGAAAAATCTCGGATAAATCTTCTATAATAACCGGCCAATCCTTAGAAACTTCTAACTTCAGTTGGTGATTCAGGGGTTTTCCATTTAGTAATTGCCTCGATCTTTGTTGGATCCACATGAATTCCTTCATGGTTAACTAAATGTCCGAGAAATTGTACCTGTTCTAACCAAAACTCACACTTTGAAAACTTAGCATAAAGTTGTTCCTTTCTCAATAAACTTAAAAGTAAGTGCAAGTGCTTTGAATGCTCTTCTTTACTTTTAGAGTAAATTAGAATATCATCTATGAAGACAATTACGAATTTATCCAAATATGGTTTACATATTCGGTTCATCATGTCCATAAATGCGGCTGGGGCATTGGTTAAACCAAATGGCATGACAGTAAATTCATAATGACCATACCTCGTTCTGAATGCGGTTTTAGGAATGTCCTCTTCCTGTACCTTTAATTGATGATATCCTGATCTTAAATCGATTTTAGAGAAAAATCTAGCTCCCTGAAGTTGATCGAACAAATCATCGATCCTCGGTAATGGATACCGATTCTTAATCGTGACTTTGTTTAATTCACGGTAGTCAATGCACATACGCATTGATCCGTCCTTCTTTTTAACGAATAAAATCGGCGCTCCCCATGGCGATGAGCTTGGCTGTATGAATCCTTTCTCCAACAATTCGTCTAGTTGTTTCTTCAGTTCTTGCATTTCCGCGGGTGCCAAACGGTAAGGTGCTTTGGCAATCGGTGCTGTCCCTGGTAACAGGTGAATTCTGAATTCAACTTCCCTATCTGGCGGTAGTCGTGGCAATTCTTCAGGAAAGACATCTGAAAACTGGGACACTACTGGAATGTCTTTTAACTCTTTTCCTTTAGTGTTAGTGATTATAGAAATCATATATACTATAGATCCTTTCCTTATATAACTTGCAGCTTTCATCACAGAGATGAATTTAGTGGATCTAGATGGTTTATCTCCTTTAATTGTGATCTTTTCACCTCGTGGTGATTTTACTTGAATTGACTTTTGATCACATAAAATATTGGCTTTATTGGCTATTAACCAATCCATTCCTAACACGACATCAAATCCTACCAGATTCATTGGGTAAAGGTTTGCAATAAACTTTTGATTGAAAATTTCTATTCTTGCTCCTTGCAAGACTTCAGAAATCTTAACGGTTTCTCCATTTGCTGTTTCTACTAGACATTCTTGTGGTAGTTTAGTTAATGACTGATTTAGGAGTTTGCAAAGTGAAGTATTAATAAAACTTTGGTTTGCGCCAGAGTCAAATAATACTTTAGCAAATATATCATTAACTAAAAACGTACCAGCAATGACGTCCGGAATTAGTCTAGCTTCGTCTGCAGTTAGAACGAATGCTCTAGCATTTTTAGGATTTTTGTTGTTTGCAGCTGGAGCCAATTTCGGACAGTTTGTCCTGATGTGACCTTTTTCTCCACAATTGAAACACATTCCATTACTGGATTTCTTCTTGCAATTCTCTTCCTTGTGTCCTGGGGCCTTGCAAAAATTACAGTAAGTAGAGCATCTTCCGGAATGCTTCTTTCTGCAGGCTTTGCAGTATGGTGCAGAGGTAGAACCTACATTCCTACGATTGGAATTCCCAGAATGGAATTCTTGAGTAAGCTTTTGGGTTAGGTTTCTCCTCTGATCTTCTTCTCTAGTTCTTACTAGTTCATCAGTCAAGGTATTGGCTAGTTCTACAGTTTCCTCTATGGTTTGGGGTCTAGCTGCCTCGACTACATGTTTAATCTCTCCAATTAATCCCCAGATGTAACGGGAGATTAACACTGGTTCAGGTGATGCAAGGGTAGGTACTATCCTAGCATATTCAAAGAATGTGGTAGTGTAACCCCTACTGTCTACCCCGACCATTCTAAGATTCAGAAACTTATTTGCTATTTGTTCCTTTTCATTAGGAGGGCAGAATTTCCTTTCTACCATATTTTTGAATTCCTCCCATTCCATGTTATAAATTCTATCACTTCCTCTTGACTGGAGGATAGTGTTCCACCATTCTAAGGCTGCGTTTTTAAACAGATTTGAAGCAAACATTATCTTATCTTCTTCAGCACATTTACTTATTTTCAGAACAGCCTCAGTTTTCTCTATCCAGCGTAGGGCTGCAATGGTTCCTTCATTGCCCGAGAATTCTATTGGCTTACAGAACCAGAATTCTTTGTAAGAACAACCATATGGCATGGTTCTTCTTCTTTTGGGAATGGGCGCTTGAAGTACGGGTCCATTGTTCACGCTGTGTTCCGGTTCACTTGGTCGTTTACTACTATGCTTACTTTTATTATTCGCTTCTTGAACCGTTTGAATAATAAATGGCATTGCATCTATAATTCCTTGTGCCACTATGTGTTGAACGGCACTATTATCCATTTGGTTTCCATTGTTATTGTTGTCCGGATTCTCATTAACCACGTTAATGTTACTCTGGTTATCGTTATTCAGATTATCCTGATTTTCCTCGTTGGCCATCTGAATTTTACACAATTACCAAATATTAATATCACAAATAATATTTGAATATAGCCAATCACATGACACGCACTTTTAACCAAAAGCGTTGAGCATTGCGACTTTTACTCTATTTATATAGTATGCATCATTACACACTAGTACTGAAATTTAAATTACAATACCGACTGAAATGTAAAGCTACAATACTAATAGTAGGCATCCGTATTGTTTTTTTTTCTAACACATACACACATATATTTTATTATTATTACTACTACCGTTCCTGTCATCACATTCACTGATATGGATTCATCCAAAAATCCATATTACGCTCATCGTATTTCCATACGAGGCGTTCTCCCACCTGTCGCATTCTCTCACTGCTTTCTAAAATTTCCTCCCCAAAAGTCCTAAGTTCTTGGACATTTTCTGCACTCATTGGGGGTGCAGGTTCTAGGACTGGGTTTGGAAACTGGGGTACGGGTTCTTGATACGGAGGCATAGGGGCCTGGTACGGGTATGGATTCTCTAAAATTTCCCTAACATATGTATCACTAATGTTGTAGGGATCTTGAGGATCTCACCCTGGGTAAGCTCCTAAGTTGCGCATTGGCACATTTTCCTATATTGGGTTTTGTTGCACGTAGTCCCTAACATCGTCCCACCAGGGGTCGTAGTTGTTTGGGTCTAGGGGATCTGGTGCAGGTACCCTAGGTATCTCCTCCGGGTTGTAATCAGGCATTTCTATCTGGTTTTCTACTTCCATGGGTTGGTCAGGATTTTGTGGTTGGGGTGCTAGCATTTGTTCCAGGTTTGGGTCAGCAGCAGTGGTTGCTAAAATATGGATATTAGCGATACCCCTATTGAGCATTTCCTGATTATAAGCATCAGTCTCTCTTTTTACTGCGGCTAACACTCTCTGCTCCTGCAACTTTTTCATTCGTTCCTACGTTCATGCGCTCCCCTACTGAACCATCCCCTCTTTTTCTGAGGAAATGGCTCTTCAGATTGAGCCTTAAACACAAAGATTCCTTCTTCTGTGTCAGCAGAATACCCTGAGAGGGCAGGCTGAGAAGAGGAGGTGCCTTCGCTCCTAGGCGAACCAGACAGTCGACGATAGGCGTCAGAGGGTCCTTGGTCGCTCATACTGTAAACTAACAAATAGTCAGATAACACATAGCAAGAAATACAATTATACACGTATTTCCATAATTTATTTCCTAACACTTTGAATTTTGATGTCAGCAGAACACTTCTGTGGCTGAATCAGTGGCATAGCTCTGATACCACCTTCTGTCACAACCCCCGATCCCTAGTTCTCGGAAACGGGTGGCCGTGAGCCAGTTTCGGTGGTATCACATTTATTTATTCAATTTGGCAGCGGAAATTTTCATCAGGACCGTAGTTAGGAAATGTTAAATCAGAGTAAACCACCTCGTTTAATAATATTAAACATATGGGTAAAACCCAAGTTTCCAGTACACACATTTTATAGGAATAAATCCTATTTATTTAATAAAAACATCCATTTTATTCTTAGGTAACTTTATTGCCACTTTTCAAAGCCTTCAGTGCTGTCCAGCTGGCTTCTATTTGGCTTTCACATTTTGTTACCTTAAACGCGTTTTAAAAACATTTTGTCAGTGGGAAATACTGGTGAGTGAATCCCAGTTTAATCAAGTTTAAGTAAAAACCAATTTGTAGTATTGAGGGCACATCCGCAATTTCATTTGTATCCAAGACATCACAATTAACATCAGTGGTACGGTCATACTCAACTTATGGGATGTTACCACGCCAGTAACCAATTTTGTATACAAAACCCCAACATACCCACTATAATTGTATTCTTTACAAATACTCAATAACTGCTTTGTATGTATTTAATTAAGTGAGGTTTTGTTAAAAACAGTAAACAAAAAGGTTTACAAAAAGTGAATCAACTCACATTGCTGTTTTAGGTTATTCTTTAGGGTTTCCTGGTGAATATCTATAATTTACACAAATGCACGTGTGTTAGTATAATAACCCATTTTAACATTAGTAATACCCTCCCCGAGACGGCATTCCAACGACTACGTCGGGCAGAACCACGACAGCCGTTACGGAACCCTAGATCAATCGGGCAGCGTATCTAATACGTCTCCAGGGGTTATAATACTTACATCATAGCAGAACCTCGCTAATTAGGGGGTATAATGCCCGGGTATAATAACGCCACTACAGAAATTTAGAAAGAAAGAAAGAAAGTTGTACGACGGACTGAAGGCTCGTTGCCTTCTATTTATAGGGCTGAAATCGCACTTCCAGGCGGCCCGCGTAAAGTAAGGCTAAGCCTTACGCGGCCCGCGTCAATGTGCGGTCAACGTATAGCTTGGCCCGGTCACCACCTAGGTTCGCCGTGTGTTGGGCCACGTGGCCGCACCGGGCTTTGCCAGATTTTAGAACGCTCGCGGCCCGCATGAACTTAGATGAAACCATACGCGGCCCGCATGAACTAAGGATTTCAGCGGAGTCCGGTTACACCCTAATGCGGCCCGCGTTAAGTTGAGGTGAGGTCTATGCGGCCCGCCTCAACTTAATAATTATTGTTTTTAATTTATTATATATATTATATTGTATTTTGGGCTCGGTTTTCACATACGGGGTGCATATAAAGACTTATTGAGACATTTTAAGATATATAAGGTGTCAGAAATATTATGAGGGTGTCGGCTTTACCGAGAGTTGTTATAAGCTGACCCAGCTAAGCTACTCTGTTGACCAAGGTTGACGCGGGCCGCGTAACCCTGGCCTGTGTTTTACGCGGGCCGCGTGGAGACCAGTTTCACCAACTATAAATAGAACGTATCAGATTTCATTTCCGTTCGCTCACAATTCAATCTCAAATCTCAAAATTCTGTAGGAAGTTATTATACTCGGGTATTATTTCCCCTAATTAGCGAGGTTCTGCTACGATGTAAGTATTATAACCCCTGGAGACGTATTAGATACTCTGCCCGATTGATCTAGGGTTCCGTAACGGCTGTCGTGGTTCTGCCCGACGTAGTCGTTGGAATGCTGTATCGGGGAGGGTATTACTAATGTTAAAATGGGTTATTCTACTAACACACGTGCATTTGTGTAATTTATAGATTATTCTCAGGAAATCCTTACTGAAAACCTTAAAACAGCAATGCGAGTTGATCCACTTTTTGTAAATCTTTTTGTTAATTATTTTTACAAAACCTTAAATACCTTTCCATGCGAATAACAGTTATTGAGTATTTGTAAGAATACAATTATCGTGGGTATGTTGGGTTTTGTATACAAAATTCGTTACCACCTGGTCAAGGAGTAACATTTCCACAAGTCAGGTCTGACAGTACCGACGGGTGATAATTGATATAACTTGGAAACAAATGTAATTGTGGGATCGCCCTCAATACTGTTCACTGTGACTTTTTATTTAAACTTGATTAAACTGGGATTCACTCACCAGTATTTCCCACTGACAAAATGTTTTTAAAACGCGTTTCAGGTAACAAAATGTGAAAGCCAAATAGAAGCCAGCTGGACAGCACTGAAGGCTTGGAAAAGTAGCAATAAAGTTACCTAAGAATAAAATAGATGTTTTGTTAAATAAAATAGGATTTATTCCTATAAAAGTGTGTATACTGAAAACTTGGGTTTTACCCATGTATTTAATATTATAAAATGTGGTGGTTTACTCTGATTTAATATTTCCTAACTACGGTCCTGATGAAAATTTCCGCTGCCAAATTGGTTAATAACGTGATACCACCGAAACTGGCTCGCGGCCGCCCGTTCCCGAGGATTAGGGATCGGGGGCTGTGACAGAAGGTGGTATCAGAGCTATGCCACTGATTCGGCCACAGAAGTGTTCTGCTGACATAAAAATTCAAAGTGTTAGGAAATAAATTACGGAAATACGTGCATAATTGTATTTTCTTGTAATGTGTTATCTGACTATCTGTTAGTTTACAGTATAAGCGACCAAGGACCATTTGACGCGTATCGTCAATTGTCTGGTTCGCCAAGGAGCGAAGGCACCTCCTCTTCTCAGCCTGCCCTCTGATGGAGAGTGTGAAACACGAGCCTTAATGCGTATTAGATTAAGTGTTTTTAATGCGTTTTACGTGATTATACGCTTTGAATATGTTAACTATGCAAGTATGTGGTTTTACAGGTTAATCGCGTAATTCGGTGAAGTTATGATGTTTGATGATGAAGCGGAACAACCGGGAATAAAAATCAAATGAAGCACATCATTCGGTATACGTTTCGGTAAAAAGATAATTCGAATATACAAGAATTATGAACGAACGAAGTCTAGAGCCGTTTAGTCATTGTATGAAAGTGAAGATGCAACCTAGAGAGAAGGAGGTAACTCATGTACGGTCCAGTTAGAATAAACAACATGGTTCCAGGTCTTAAAGCGTAACCTACGGGGTGGCATGCATGAAGTTCACAGAAGTTACAAAACGTAACTTATGGTTTGTAACCGTAACTTACGAGGGAAGTCATCATTGAGAGACACATAAGTGGCGGCCAACATTGAGGAAGGACTTTTCATGATTAATACAAATCACATCATCCATCCATATATCATTTACGCATACAAGAGGGTTTGGTCAACAGTCAACATCACGAAAATGCTTTTGTTTTGTTGGGGATTATTTGGCGGCTGAAGACATCATCATTACTTTGGATTCACTAATTCTAAGGAGGCAGCGAATCACGTGATCTTTGATAGGTGGACTTGAGGGTTTGACTTTGGAACGATTTTTGGGCAGCCATCACACTTATTTTTGTGAAGATTGGAGGCAAATAAAAGCATCACCATGTGGACTTTTAAGAAGCAATATAATTCTCATCATCACTATTTTAGTATTCCACGTGACAATGGGATTATTATTAAAATCAACATACATCATTATCAATATATGGTGGAGCAACATCTTGGACTTTTTGGCAGACATTGGGCTGCGCATGTAGCATGTAAATTGGGGACCCACGATTTGGAAGCCCATATTCACACACGTTAACATTGATTGCGAAGAGGGGGAGTATATCATCATCATCTCGATGGCAACAGAGGGGATCGCATCTTGATTCATCGTCATCTGCATACTAAAAACCAAATCGATCATGCATTCAACCTTCTACAAAGCTTTTGATCGGACGAGTAACATGAGCGGCTAAATCTCTTGTGGACACTTCGGGTGAATGATTCTTGTTAGACACTTTTAATTCTAGTTTCTGTTTTGTATTGAGATTTGGATTTGTAGTCGGGTGACAGCCGACTATTTACATAATTATATTATTTGTGTGCAGACAAATCCTGAGCGACAGTCAGAGTTATAATTATGTTTTGAATTCAATTATGCTTTTGTTGATTGAATGATTCCTAGGAATGTTTGTTTTAATATTTCTCTGATCAATTAATATTAAGATTTTGAACTGCATAGGTAATTGGTAAATGTGACAGATTTACTATTCAATCAATAGCATCCAATAAAATCAGAACTAAGTTATTAGTAATTACAGAATCAAAATCCCGGAGTGACCACGTTTTTCTCTATCATTGTTTTTACAATCTCAAAGTTATTGTTTATAGTTTTCTAGCAAGTTCTCAAAGTAATTCAAATATTTACAAACAAATAATAATTAGCATTAACCACAGACTCCTCCGGATTCGATACCCTACTTACCCTAGCTACCTAGGTTAATTAGGTTTTTGCATGTCCCTAACGACAAACATCAAAATGGCGCCCTTGCCGGGGAGTCGTGCGCTTAGTGCTAGTTTAGTTTAGTTTTGTTTGTTTGCTTTCGTTTTACATAAAAACTAAAAAATCCAAAAAGTATTTGCCTTTTCTAGTTAGTTAGTTTTTTTTTTCTTTCACTTTTGTCTTTGTTTTCTTTTTGTTCGGTACTGATTTTCGTTTGCTACTTGTGCAGGAAATATGAGCTATGAAAATAAAAAATATGTTTCATGCACAAGGTGTGGGTGCCAAGGACATTCGGCATTCATATGCCCAATGTTCGAGAGTAAGGCTGAACTTGATGAGTGGGTATGGTCCCAACGCATGCAAAGACAAGAAAATGCGGGTTACCAGGGTTATTCTTATCAAGATAGATATCAAGAAGAGATCGATGATATGGATTACCATCATGATCCAAATTGGGAGTACAATGGTTATGAGATGGATGATGGTCACCGGTACAAGCCAGATTGGGGTTGTAATGGAAAATCAGAATATTTTGAGAACTCGGGTTATGGAGGCAATGGTCATTTTAATGAATATAACTCATCAAGTTACGCCCAAGACATCCCTAATATATATCAGATTTATGAAGATGGAGTCAAGCTTGGTGAATTCATAAATGCACTATGCAATGAGCGGGTTAAAAGAGAGTCCGAGAGGTTAGGAAGCAACAATCAAGTGGACTCACATTCTCAAATATTCGAGTCAATCGCGGAGTCCCAAGATGAGGTTTGTATTGAAGAATCAGATGTAGAGCCAGTAACTCCTGCACGGGTAATAGTTGATGATAATGATTCACCCGGCCGTTTAAATATGACCATTGGTGCAATCCGTTTGGTTGCAAGTGTTGAAGATGAAGAGGAGAATGTGCCTATGATCCCAGTCCAGTTGGGTGAGTTCAAGACTGATAGGGCATTGGTGGATCATGGGGCAAGCATAAGCATATTGGCGGGTCGAGTGTTTGATGAATATGATTTTGGTGAGCTTGAAAAGGTGGACACCACGGTTGTGCTTGCAGACGGGTCAAGGAGACCATCTAGGGGGATGTTGAGAGGAATTGCTGTAAGAGTAGGCGATTGCTATTACCCCGAAGATTTCCTAGTTGTGGACCACACGCCATCCAATGTTGAAGGACAACCGCCAGTTATCTTAGGTCGGCCATTCTTGAAAACCGCAAAGGCTACCATTGATTGCAATGCTAATACTGTGAATATGGTTTTCGGGTCACGTAAGTTTTCCTTAAACTTTATGTCTCACACTTGTGCTTATTCTAATATTGCTAATAAGTGTCATCCTCCAAGTAATGAGGATGTCCCAAAAGAGAGTGTTGCTATGATTGACAGGTCTAAAGATGAAAAAGTCGTGAAGGATAAAGTGGTCAAATCACCGTGGTGGCTCAAGATGAGAAACAAAAAGCGTTCAATCAAGTTAGAAAAGGAGTCACCAAAGGATGCAACCAAATCCAAGAAGAGACCACTTGAGGTGAATATGGGTGAGTTCTCACAGTTGAAGGAAAAAAAGAAGCCCACGAGGAAAATTAAGGGTGAATTCTCACAGTCTATAGATTTCGATAACCCGGATCATTTGGATGCCATATGGAGTGATGGATGGCAGTGGGATACTAACCATCCACCAGCACAAGTGTTCTTTGCATGAGAGATGCCATTTGAACCACCATGAGTTCAATCAGGTACGGTCTGGCTGAAGACCTAAAACTTAGCGCTCTCGGGAGGCAGCCCGAGGATGTAGAGTTTGTACCTTGTTTTGGTTTCGTTTGGTGTGTTGTGTTTTGACAGGTTTATACAATTCTATCTTCATGGATGCAATGAATCAAGTGTGGGGATGTTTGGCAACATCCCCGGTGAGATATCAGAGAATCCCTGGATGCGTATTCTCCGGTTTTGAGCGCAACAGCTACACCACTACAAACACTCACTTGTTTTCTGATCAGGTGCATGTGTTTATCTATCCTGTGTTTTATTTGTTTTCGTGTACTTGGTGGTGTGAAATTTTTGTGTCGGGAGTGGTTTTATGTGTCGAGTCATCTAGGTGTTAGCCGTTCATGGTTTGAGGGTGGTATCTCTCGAGTTTAGATTATAAATTGCACCATACATTGGGGACAATGTATCCCAAGTGTGGGGATGCGGTAACTCGAGAGAGGGTTGGTAGGATTGATGATCTTAAATGCTTGAATTGGTTGAAATTGGTAAAAATTGAAAAATTTTGAAATTTTTTGTCTCAGGTATGCTTGAAATTCATGAAAACCAACATTTTCAATCGCTAATGGGTTCCTTGCTGATATTAAACTAACTTAGATCCCTGGTCATGGTTGTCCCTTTAAGTTTCATGAGAGTATTTCTGATAAGTTTTATACAATGGCTGAGAAGAGATGCCTAACTAGGGGTAACATGCTTTAGGAATTACACATGCTACGTGTCGGCAACCCAATTTCCTTTTGTTCGGTAAGATATTTGAGCCTACTAGATTGTTAGTTTAAATTGCAATAATTGTTCAATTGATGAGTGTAGGCCATATGTTGCTTTGTGTTAGAACTTGTGTAGTTTGATACGTACAGAGACTGTGCTTTAGCGTATGCACATAAATGATAAAAGCATTAGGATCCATTCATTGTTTCATATGTTAATTGTTGATTCCACCCACCTTAGTTAACCATGTTGAGCATTTTGCCCTTCGTTTGTTACACCTCGTTTGACCCGTTTAATTACCAACCATGAATGATAACTGTGTTAGTATGTTATTAAAAAAAAGAAAAAAGAAGAAAAAAAACAAAAACAAAAATCATTGTTATGTTCGTGTTAAATAAATGGGTTGAAAATAACCCAAAGTGTTAGTATTATTGTGAATAAGTTGTCATGGTTTGATATCTTCATTTGTGTTCGCCATATAAATAGAAAAATCCAAAAATATATCCTTACCTTTACCCTTAACCCAAAACCCAAAAGTCCTTTTGATATGTGTTACGTTACTTGATACAGTGGATGTGTGATTGCTATACAAGCTTATGATTTCAAGGTAGCGTATTTGGTTTTGAGCGGATTACATACTAGCACATTACACGCTAGTCTCGATTGAGCCGAGAGGAGTGATCATTGTGAGGGGCGTGTGGCATGTGTGTAGTATCATAAGCATGTTAGTTTTGGTTAGGCAAGTCTTAAGCTGTTTTAAATGCATATTACTTAATTGTTAGATTGTCAATCTCGATTGTGTCAGTCTATGGGATGGGTATGACTTGGGATCTTAAATTGCTAATTTGGTAAGGAATTCAATGGTGATTTGTTAATAAGGTGAGTAATGTTTGTAATGGTTGCTTGAGGACAATCAATGATAAGTGTGGGGATGTGATGGAGAGTGTGAAACAGGAGCCTTAATGCGTATTAGATTAAGTGTTTTAATGCGTTTTACGTGATTATACGCTTTGAATATGTTAACTATGCAAGTATGTGGTTTTACAGGTTAATCGCGTAATTCGGTGAAGTTATGATGTTTGATGATGAAGCGGAACAACCCGGAATAAAAATCAAACGAAGCACATCATTCGGTATACGTTTCGGGTAAAAAGATAATTCGAATGTACAAGAATAATGAACGAACGAAGTCTAGAGCCATTTAGTCATTGTATGAAAGTGAAGATGCAACCTAGAGAGAAGGAGGTAACTCATGTACGGTCCAGTTAGAATAAACAACATGATTCCAGGTCTTAAAGCGTAACTTACGGGGTGGCATGCATGAAGTTCACAGAAGTTACAAAACGTAACTTACGGTTTGTAACCGTAACTTACGAGGGAAGTCATCATTGAGAGACACATAAGTGGCGGCCAACATTGAGGAAGGACTTTTCATGATTAATACAAATCACATCATCCATCCATATATCATTTACGCATACAAGAGGGTTTGGTCAACAGTCAACATCACGAAAATGCTTTTGTTTTGTTGGGGATTATTTGACGGCTGAAGACATCATCATTACTTTGGATTCACTAATTCTAAGGAGGCAGCGAATCACGTGATCTTTGATAGGTGGACTTGAGGGTTTGACTTTGGAACTATTTTTGGGCAGCCATCACACTTATTTTTGTGAAGATTGGAGGCAAATAAAAGCATCACCATGTGGACTTCTAAGAAGCAATATAATTCTCATCATCACTATTTTAGTATTCCACGTGACAATGGGATTATTATTAAAATCAACATACATCATTATCAATATATGGTGGAGCAACATCTTGGACTTTTTGGCAGATATTGGGCCGCGCATGTAGCATGTAAATTGGGGGCCCACGATTTGGAAGCCCATATTCACACACGTTAACATTGATTGCGAAGAGGGGGATTATATCATCATCATCTCAATGGCAACAGAGGGGATCGCATCTTGATTCATTGTCATCTGCATACTAAAAACCAAATCGATCATGCATTCAACCTTCTACAAAGCTTTTGATCGGATGAGTAACATGAGCGGTTAAATCTCTTGTGGACACTTCGGGTGAATGATTCTTGTTAGACACTTTTAATTCTAGTTTCTGTTTTGTATTGAGATTTGGATTTGTAGTCAGGTGACAACCGACTATTTACATAATTATATTATTTGTGTGCAGACAAATCCTGAGCGACAGTCAGAGTTATAATTATATTTTGAATTCAATTATGCTTTTGTTGATTGAATGATTCCTGTGAATGTTTGTTTTAATATTTCTCTGATCAATTAATATTAAGATTTTGAACTGCATAGGTAATTGGTAGATGTGACAGATTTACTATTCAATCAATAGCATCCAATAAAATCAGAACTAAGTTATTAGTAATTACAGAATCAAAATCCCGGAGTGACCACGTTTTTCTCTATCATTGTTTTTACAATCTCAAAGTTATTGTTTATAGTTTTCTAGCAAGTTCTCAAAGTAATTCAAATATTTACAAACAAATAATAAATAGCATTAACCACAGACTCCTCTGGATTCGATACCCTACTTACCCTAGCTACCTAGGTTAATTAGGTTTTTGCATGTCCCTAACGACAGACATCACCCTCTCAGGGTACTCTGCTGATACGGAAGAAGGAATCTTTGTGTTTAAGGCTCAATCTGAAGAGTCATTTCCTCAGAAAAAGAGGGGATGGTTCAGTAGGGGAGCACACGAGCGTAGGAAACGTATGAAAAAGTTGCAGGAACAGCGAGTGTTAGCCGCAGCTAAAAGAGAAACTGATGCCTATGCCCAGGATATGCTCAATAGGGGTATAGCCAATATCCATATCCTAGCAACCACTGCAGCTGACCCAAACCTGGAGCAAATGCTAGCACCCCAACCACAACCACCGATTCCTGACCAACCCATGGAGCTAGAAAACCCTGAAAACCAAATAGAAATGCCTGATTACAACCCAGAGGAGATACCTAGGGTACCTGCACCAAATCCCCTAGACCCAAACAATTACGACCCATGGTGGGACGATGTTAGGGACTATGTGCAACAAAACCCAATACAGGAAAATGTGCCAATGCCCAACCTAGGAGCCTACCCAGGGTTAGATCCTCAAGATCCCTATTACGTTAATGATGCACACATTAGGGAGAACTTAGAGAATCCCTACCCATACCAGGCCCCGTACCAGGAACCCGCACCCCAGATTCCAAACCCAGTCCTAGAACCTGCACCCCCAATGAGTGCAGAAAACGTACAAGAACTTAGGACTTTCGGTGAGGAAATTCTAGAAAGTAGTGAACGAATGAGACAGGTGGGAGAGCGGCTCGTATGGAAATACGACGAGCGCAATATGGATTTTTGGATGAATCCATATCAGTGAATGTGATGGCAGAAACGGTAGTAGTAATAATAATATAATAATAATATGTGTGTGTATGTGTTAGAAAAAAAACTATGGATGCATACTACTAGTATTGTAGCTTTACATTTCAGTCGGTATTGTAATTTTAATTTCAGTACTGGTGTGTAATAGATGCATAATATATGAATAGAGTAAAAGTCGCAATGCTCGACGCTTTTGACCAAAAGTGCGTGTTATGTGATTGTCTATATTCAAATATTATTTGTGATATTAATATTTGGTAAATGTTTAAAATTCAGATGGACAACGAAGTGAATCAGGAAAACCAGAATGATAATATTCAGAACGACAACCACTCAAATAATGATAATCTGAATAACGAGAATCCGAACAACAATAACAATGGAAACCAAATGGATAATAGTGCCGTTCAGCACATAGTGGCACAAGGAATTATAGATGCAATGCCATTTATTATTCAAACGGTTCAAGAAGCGAATAATAAAAGTAAGCATAACAGTAAGCGACCAAGTGAACCAGAACACAGCGTGAACAATGGACTCGTATTTCAAATGCCCATTCCCAAAAGAAGAAGAACCATACCATATGGTTGTTCTTATAAAGAATTATAGTCCTATAAACCAATAGAATTCTCGGGCAATGAAGGACCCATTGCAGCCCTACATTGGATAGAGAAAACGGAGGCCGTTCTAAAGATAAGCAAATGTGCTGAAAAAGATAAGATAATGTTTGCTTCAATTGTATTTAAGAACTCAGCCCTAGAATGGTGGAACACTATCCTCTAGTCAAGAGGAAGTGATAGGGTTTATAACATGGAATGGGAAGAATTCAAAAACATGGTAGAAAGGAAATTTTGCCCTCCCAATGAAAAGGAACAGATAGCAAATAAGTTTCTGAATCTTAGAATGACCGGGGTAGACAGTAAGGGTTACACTACCACATTCTTTGAATATGCTAGAATAGTACCAACCCTTGCATCACCTGAACCGGTATTAATCTCCCATTATATCTGGGGATTAATTGGAGAGATTAGACATGTAGTCAAGGCAGCTAGACCCCAAACCATAGAAGAAGCTGTAGAACTAGCCAATACCTTGACTGATGAACTAGTGCGAACTAGAGAAGAAGACCAAAGGAGAAACCTAACCCAAAGGCTTACTCAAGAATTCCGTTCTGGGAATTCCAACCGTAGGAATGTAGGTTCTACCTCTGCACCATACTGCAAGATCTGCAAGAAGAAGCATTCTGGAAGATGCTCCACTCACTGCAATTACTATAAGGCACCAGGACACAAGGAAGAAGATTGCAAGAGGAAAACCAGTAATGGAATGTGCTTCAACTGTGGAGAAAAAGGTCATATCAAGCCAAACTGCCCAAAATTGACTCCAGCTGCAAACAACAAGAATCCTAAAAATGCTAGAGCATTTGTTCTAACTGCAGATGAAGCCAAGATGATCCCGGACGTCATAGCTGGTACGTTTTTAGTTAATGATATTTTCGCTAAAGTATTATTTGACTCTGGTGCAAACCAAAGTTTTATTAATACTTCATTTTGCAAACTTCTAAATCAATCATTAACTAAACTACAACAAGAATGTCTAGTAGAGACCGCGAATGGAGAAACCGTTAGAATTTCTAAAATCTTGCAGGGAGCAAGAATAGAAATCTGTAATCAAAAATTTATTGCAAACCTTTACCCAATGAATCTGGCTGGATTCGATGTTGTGTTAGGAATGGATTGGTTAATAGCCAATAAAGCCAATATTTTGTGTGATCAAAAGTCAATCCAAGTAAAATCACCAAGGGGTGAAAAGATCACAATTAAAGGAGATAAAACATCTAGATCCACTAAATTCATCTCTGTGATGAAAACTGCAAGTTATATAAGAAAAGGATCTATAGTGTATTTGATTTCTATAATCACTAACACTAAAGGAAAAGAACTAAAAGACATTCCAGTAGTGTCCCAGTTTTCAGATGTCTTTCCAGAGGAATTACCAGGACCAATGTTTTAAAAACCGGTACGAAACACCCCGGTAAATAAGTGAAACGGCATAAGGTTTGTACCGACGGTAAAATCCGGTATACCGGTTTAAAACATAATACCGGTAACGGCCCAGGGTTATTTTAGTTTGAGTTGTTACTTATTTTTATTATATATGTTACTTATTTACGTAATTTTTATATATTATGAAAGTTCTTATTTAATATTGTATGAAACGAAAATAGTTATCCTCTAGTTGATGAGGATGACGATAATAGTGAATTTCATCTTCTATGCGATCGTGAACTTGATGTATTCAATACTCAAATGCATTAAACATATCGTACACTTTCATTTAAAAGAACTTGTTGGAAAATTGAATGATTTTTTATTATCTTTTGGATTATTTTTTATTATGAATTTACTTTTGGATCATCTTTTAATATGTAATCATGTATTTTTGGATTAACTTTTGAGTTGATGTTGTAATTTATAAAATTATAGAGTTAGCTAGTCAATCCGGTTGAACCGCTCGGTACAACCTGGTTCAACCGGTTGAACCATTTTTTAGCCTAATCCGGTTGATTTAAAAACCGGTTTTTAAAACATTGACCAGGACTACCGCCAGACAGGGAAGTTGAATTCAGAATCCATCTGCTACCAGGGACAGCACCAATTGCCAAAGCACCTTACCGTTTGGCACCCGCTGAAATGCAAGAACTAAAGAAACAATTAGACGAATTGTTGGAGAAAGGATTCATACAGCCAAGCTCATCGCTATGGGGAGCGCCGATTTTATTTGTTAAAAAGAAGGACGGATCAATGCGTATGTGCATTGACTACCGTGAATTGAACAAGGTCACGATAAGAATCGGTATCCATTGCCAAGGATCCATGATTTGTTTGATCAACTTCAAGGAGCTCGATTTTTCTCTAAAATCGATTTAAGATCAGGATATCATCAATTAAAGGTACAGGAAGAGGATATCCCTAAAACTGCATTCAGAACAAGGTATGGTCATTATGAATTTACTGTCATGCCATTTGGTTTAACCAATGCCCCAGCTGCATTTATGGACATGATGAACCGAATATGTAAGCAATATTTGGATAAATTCAAAATTGTCTTCATAGATGATATTCTAATTTACTCTAAGAGTAAGGAAGAGCATGCAAAGCACTTGCACTTACTTTTAAGTTTATTAAGAAAGGAAAAGCTTTACGCTATGTTTTCAAAGTGCGAGTTTTGGTTAGAACAGGTACAATTTCTTGGAAATTTAGTTAACCATGAAGGAATTCATGTGGATCCAACAAAGATCGAGGCGATTACCAAATGGAAAACCCCTGAGTCACCAACCGAGGTTAGAAGTTTCTTAGGATTGGCCGGTTATTATAGAAGATTTATTCGAGATTTTTCTAGAATAGCCATTCCTTTAACTAAGTTAACCTGTAAATCTGTTAAGTTTTGTAGGATCGTGTCTCGACCCGAACGAGTCGTTCAGAGGAGTTTTTGTCAATTACAGGTGCGGAAAACAAGTAATCAACGTAGAAACAGCTTGCAAATCACTTTAAACACCTTTCTGTATTGATTTATAACAGTTTACATCCAAATCTCGATCCGGCAGCACTTCGGTACGAGTTACAAGGTCTGGTCCATGTGGTTCGCTTATGTGCACCTATTTATAGGTGTTGAGGTTCCCTCCAAGGTACATGGACACATAAGCGGACCTGACACATAAGCGGACCTCCTAGTGACACATAAGCAGACCTGACACATAAGCGGACCTCCTAGTGACACATAAGCGGACCTGACACATAAGCGGACCTCCTAGTGACACATAAGCGGACCTACCAGATTAAACCTATATGCTATCCTATTTTCTCATAAAACATGCCCTGATCTAACAATCTAAAACTAAGACTCGATACAAGACGAAGTCGACAGATGTAGTGCACCAACAAACTCCCCCTCAGATGTTGACGAGTCGTTCATCGAGTCTTTGACAATGTCATGTCTTCACATCTTCAGTCTTGATCAGTCTCTGGGCTTCTCTCTCTCCATCTTTATCTCTTTTATCACCAACAAACTTCTTCTCTTGAATGTTGACATGTTTAAAGTTCATCATCATCAACAATCACTTCCCCTCAAATTCTGACTCTTCCTGCACAACAACTCTACCACAAACATAAGTTTTATGATAAACATTCAAGCAAATAAACACCATTAATCACAAACTAATTAACCAATCAGATACTGATGAACCACTTGAAACTGTATTATTTTATCAAAACATCACAATCTCCCAAACCATCTGTTCATCATGTTTAGCACTTAGAATTTTGAAAATCAGCTTTTCAATATCAGTTGTCAAAAATCTTTTTGACTTTTCAAAATTTTTGCTAAAACAAACCAAAAATCTTTTTGGATTTTCTGTAAGAAAGTAAATGTAGAAATAAACTATTATTTTTGTGAGTTCGTGCAAGAGGATCATATCAGCTGCCGACTAGACACTAGCACCATTAAGCTGTTATTTCATTTTAAGCTTTTAAACAGTTCGCATTGATTGCCGATATATTGATCCACTTAAATTCTCACAAAATGTTCAACCTGTTTGGGATACAGAATTAGTGTTTTAGAACTTAAACCTCTACATGTGTCCCACCTCAGTATATACTCCCGTATCCAGACCCCAGTATTCAATCTTACAGGTGAGTATACCACAACTGATATCTGTTAAGGGGTAGATGCGAGGACCGTGAGAGCTCAGGTCGATACTTCCGTATACGCAGAGAGATGACGGCTTCGACTTTTGGTGTGTCTGTCACAACCCCCGATTCCTTTTTCCCGGGAACGGGCGGCCGTGAGCCAGTTGCGGTGGTATCACTTTTATTAATTTATTTGGCAGCGGAAATTTCATCAGGACCGTAGTTAGGAAATGTTTAAATCAGAGTAAACCACCTTATTTTATAATATCAAACACATGGGTGAAACCCAAGTTTTTATTACACACTGAATTACAGGGATAAATCCCACTTTATTGAAATAAACGCTTTCTTTTATTTAGGTAACTTTTATAGCCACTTTTCCAAGTCTTCAGTGCTGTCCAGCTGGCTTTGGCTTTCACATTTTGTTACCTGAAACGCGTTTTAAAAAGGTTTTGGCAGTGGAAAATACTGGTGAATGAATCTCAGTTTAATCAAGAATTATTAATTTAACTTAAACAGTATTGAGGGCGATTACAATGTTTCCATCCACCCAATTACTCATTCAGTAGTGTCAAGTCTGACTGAGGGTCATATTACACATTGGCTAACTCTTCGTCCAATGGTAACGTTACTCCAATTTTGTATACAAAACCCCAACATACCGGCAGTAATTGTAGAATTACAAAGACTCAATCACTGCTAAATTGCATTGTAAAAAGGTTAAGGTTTTGTAAAAACTGTTAACAAAAAGGAGATTACTCACATTGCTATTTTAGGGTTTTCCTTTATGATTTCCTGGTGAATATCTATAATTTACACAAATGCACGTGTGTTAGTATAATAACCCATTTTAACATTAGTAATACCCTCCCCGAGACGACATTCCAACGACTACGTCGGGCAGAACCACGACAGCCGTTACGGAACCCTAGATCAATCGGGCAGCGTATCTAATACGTCTCCAGGGGTTATAATACTTACATCGTAGCAGAACCTCGCTAATTTAGGGGGTATTGGACTCGGGTATAATGCCCACTATTTAAAAGTTAGAGAGACAGAAAGAAATTTGAGCGAAACGGACTGAAGGCCGTTGGCCTCCATTTATAGGGCTGTAATCGCGATCTCTCGCGGCCCGCGTGGAGTTTGGCCAGGCCTTACGCGGCCCGCATTGACTTAGGTCAATGGCGTAGCTTGGCTGGGTCACCCCCCTAGGCTTGACACGCTTCGGACACGTGGCCGCACCGGGCTGTGCCACAATTCTGGGCACTCGCGGCCCGCATCAACTAAACCAAACATGTACGCGGCCCGCTTGGGCTTATGGTTTTGGCGATATCAGGTTTCACATTCGCGCGGCCCGGATGAACTTGAGGTGAGGCCCTACGCGGCCCGCCTCAGCTTAACAATTTTTGTTTTTATTTATTTTATATAGTATAATCTATTTTCGGGGCTCGGTTTTCACATACGGGGTACATATAATGACATATTGATATATTTAAAAATATATTAGGGTGTCGGAATTATTATGATAGGTGTCGGTTTTACCGAGGGTTGTTATAGTGTCCCCTTTAGAGGATCTTTTAATTACAACAGCAGCGACTATCAATTTTATTGTTTCATCAGCTTGCTGAGGGCGAGCTTATATTTCAAAGCTTTTTGCAGAAAGCATTATCCGGGGACTAGGTCAGTACTTCCATACAGCAGAAGTCCCGGGATAATACCCCAGATATCACTGAGTATAAAGACCTAGTATCTCAGAATACGGGACCCTTCAAACAGGATTTCAGGGGTTACCTATATATCCTGGAGGTGTTCCCCACGTAGACGCCAGTGAAATTTATGTTTATATCCCAAACTGATCTACTAATTCTGTGAAAACCTACCGGCACATCTTTAGCGAGACTGCTTAATTGCATTTATACATTACAAATCTTTAGCGTACTGTGCCAGTCTAGATGATGTACTATCATTTCCCCTTATTCGCACCAAAACTCATTTTTGATTTTATCATGTTTTTGGCTTTTTCAAATTTTCTAATGTTTTTGGATTTTCTAAAATTTCTTACTCCCCCTAAAATGCAAACACATTAACGAAAATATGAAAACTATCTATGCACTAGACCCACTAGAAACATGAAAGTAAACCAAACTATACAGAAATATGACAACCGATATCAAATCACATCAAATCGCTATTCACTTGGCATAAACAATCAGAACTCCCCCTATCAACAAACTATTTTCCCATTTACATTTCAAAACATTTAAGTTTGTTTTAATCAAAATGGTTTTTCCGAAAAATAAGTTTGATTGATTTTACCACTTGTAGGATTATCAATAATAGATTCGGGGATATGGTTCATCATATTGTCTCTCAACAATTTGTAGGAAAATGCAAGTACAAATTAATGTCCTTGATTTACCATATGTAATCAAGCACCATCAACTCACCTAACCACTTGTAATTATAACCAACAAATACCACTAGTAAGCAAACACAAACAAACCTTTTACTGTTTGAATGATTGACATTAACGTAGCCAAAATTTCAAGAAAGATGCCGATACCTGCTCCTCGCTTACTAACCTGGGAGCTCCGGCAAGTCAGGTTTTTAGTCGAAGAAAATATCCACCCAAGCCTGACCAGCCTTGGGTTTCACCGAGTCACCAGCACTCGGTTTCTTACCTTTCCTCTTCTTTTCATAAAATTCTTTAACCCCCTTGACTTTTCGATCAATCATCTTACCAAAGATATGTTGAACTTTGGGATTAAAGACCTTTTCAGCAACAAATTCCTGTTTATCATTATAAAATTGATTAGAAATTTCAACTTTACCAATTTTCTTTTTATAATTCTCAGCCCGAAGTGATGGAAACTCCTCATCATTCACAATCGGAACTGATTTTTCATCTTTTAAAACAGCTTCACATTTTGAAACAACTTGTGGCTCAACTGATTTTATGGAATCAGTTTCATCGCCAGAAGATAGCTCCTCTGATTTTGACCTATCAGAATCATCGCTAGAGCTTTCACCAACTTTCTTAACAACCCATTTCTGGTTGTCAGATTTAGCTCTCTTCTTGTAAAACTTGTTCGAACTCTCACCAATTTCAAATGTAGAATCTTTAAACAATTTTGTTCTATCAATTGGTGGTTCGAACTCAACTACTTTCTCTTTGAGTTTACGAAATACTCCCTGTTTTGATTGTATTGCCTTAGAACAATCTTTGGCAATATGTCCAACAGTGTTGCATCGGAAACAGGTTTTCATATCTTTCTTCTGCTCAGCCATTTTCTTCAATTCATCTTGCTTCTTTGCAAGGAATTCATTGTTTGACTGTCTCCAGAAATCTTTCTTTTCTTCTTCCTCAGATGACGTTCCTGAAACAAATGTCATTTTGGATTTAAAATCACGAACATATTTTTCATTTTTCTGTTTTTCTGTAGGAGTAAAACCTAATCCTTTCTTTTTGAAATTACCATTATGGTTTGATTTCTTTTGGAAACCTGAACCAGAACTGTAATTCTTTTTCTTGTTTAATCTTTGTTGTACTCTTGAGGTGTATTTTTTTAGGTTTTTCATTAAGACATAAGTCTTTTATTTCAGAAATATTAATTTCTGTGAGTTTGAAAACCTTGTTTATCAATTCAGTTTTGACACCTCTTATTGGAAATTCCTCATCAGAATATAATTTGTCAGAATCATTCAAAGTGTAAGCAACTTTGAACAATCCATCATCCAAATTAGATTTTGATAACAGAAATTTTCTATCATAAACTATTTTGTCCTGTTTTTCTGTTTGACATGGAGTGCTTGACCCAGACTTTGACTCTGACACGAACTCCGACTTTGACTCCTCTAACTCATCGTTTTCTAACACATGATCCACAACTTTCTTCATCAATTGAGACTGTTGATCAGTGTCAGACGATGTAAACACAATATCAATACTATCTGGCAAGTTTACTGACGACTCCGACTCCCACTGTAAATTTGTTGCCTTTTTGACTCTTTCATCATTTGGATTTCTAGCCAGATATCTGTTTTCCAGCAGGGGTGGACATCTGTTGTAACTAACACCTTGTTTCTTACCAGATGGCGTCTTTTCAGTGTCTTTCTTCTTTTTAGTCTCTTTCACTGGAGTCTTTTCTCCAAACTTCTCTTCAGAAACATTCTTTTCTTCAGTTACTTCATTGTTTTCAAATACCTTCAAGCTTTCAGCCATTGGATAAATCCTGTCAATGACATAAGACGAACATGAGTAACTTTTCAATAAACGATTAACTCTTTCAGTTTCAATTCTTTGAAGTTCAAGTTTCTGTTCGAGATCAGCACACTTCTCAATATAGTTGTTTACAACTTTTTGCTTGACCATGAAAGCTCCTTGAAGTGTTTTCATTGCTGTAGCCTGCTCTTCACTAGTGTCATTGTACATATTCATTGCCCTATTCAACACATCATATGATTCTATCAATCAGTTCATGTTGTGGATCAATGAACTGTTCTGTTTCTTTACAATTTCACAATTTTCACAAGTGATTGGACTCTTCTTTGCAATGGCTTCTTCATCAATCTCGAACTTTGGCGTTTCTCTCACTTTTCTTCTCACAACCGGTACTGTTTCATCATCGCTGCTAACCGGTGTTTTTACCTTCTTCTTTTTCTTCTTTGCCTTCTCATCTTCACTGTCACTTTCTGCCATCATCTTAAGATGTTTTTCCATTTGTCTGGCATAATACTCAGTATCATCATCACTTTCATTTTCAACTTTGGCAACAAAAGCTGTGTAAGCTGTATCTTGATCAGGAATATAGTTATCCCAAGTGAAATTCTCCCAGCTAAAACCCTCGGGTAACTTTTCATCATCTTGATCAATTACTAAAGCACTACCATCCTTTCTCTTCAAACAATCTTGATTACTTACACAAGCTCTCTTTCCAGAATTTTCAATTATAGATCTTCCATGTGCCGTTTGTGCTTGATGTTGATTTTGTTGAGATGGTTGTTGAGCAACTTGATGGTAGATGGCTTTTCGATAGTAATCATTATTGTTGTTGAACGGATTCTGAGCCCCACTTGCTTCGCGGTTGGTGCACTCCCTCTTGAAGTGACCATTCTCCCTGCAACGAAAACAAGTGACTTTAGATTTGTCAAAACCTAAAGTAGAAACATTAGCCTCACGAAGATCATCTCTCCCCGTGATCTGCTTAAACTTCTCAGCTCTCCGTAACACGCTAGCCAAACACCACTTTATGTCCATCAGCTCCATCTCTTCAGCATCTATCTGGTCGTAATCTTCCTTTGTTAGCATTGGATTTCCGATACGACCTGCAACAAAACAACTGTAAGATTCTAAAACCATTCCTAATAAAGACATTTGACTTTTAGAAACTTCCTCAGAATAATCTTGATCACTCTCAAGATTTAATACAATGTTGCATTGAAGTTTTCTTCCATTTTTAGTTGCTGAAATGTTCGGATCAAAGGACGGAAATGATGTGAAATTTGTTTTACTGTTTGATCCTGATGATGAACCTCCAGGAGAATTCTTGGCATTGTAAGCAGTTTCTATTTTAGGAGATAGATTTGTAGATTTCTCATTTACTCCTGCTTTGAAATACAACCCAATATCCTGTTCACCATCGAAATCTTTCATTCGAACAATCTTTCTCTGTTCCATTTCCTGAGCTTCCAGCTTTTCAATAAATTTGCTCAAAGTTAACGTGCTAAAACCCTTTTTGTTCCTGAGCATCATCAGATAAGTTCCCCACGTTTCATGTGGTAACGCATCAGCAAGCTTTTCAATTAACTCTTCATTGTCTTTGTTGATGCTCAACCTTTTCATGTTCACCAATAAGTTACAATATCTCTCAATAATCTGTTTTGTACTCTCGTTCTTCAATCCTCTAAACAAATCAAACTCCTTTTTCAAAAGCGATTTTTTGTTCTTCACCATCTCCTGACTTCCAACAAACTTTGAACGCAACGCTTTCCATATTGAATACGAACTCCCGTTGTGTTGTAACAAAACCATGATATCTTCTTTCACAGCTTGTTGTAGTAGGCTTAACATCATCTTCTCATTTTTATACTTCTTCTTGTCATCGGCACTCATGTCTTTAATTGCAACTTCCTCTTCATCATCGTTTAACGGTCTCACATATTTCGTCTCCACACACTCCCATGCATCTAGGTAGTTAGCTTGAACCCAGTTTTCGAAACGACCCTCCCATCCTTTATATTCTTCAATGTTCAATAGTTTGGGTGGTTTTTGCATTGTTCCCGTTTCGTTTTCGAGCATTGTGGTTTGAGCAACAGTGATTGGGGTACTCGGAGTAGCGAATGCGTTGTAGAACTCCTCGTTCATTTTCAGATTTCAACAATTTTCTATAACAGTCCTTAAAAGCGAAACTAGATAGTTCACTGGAGCGAAACCTTCTTGGTCAAATGAGCGGAACCGCTAAGAGCAAAACTTGATTGATCACAAAAGCGGAACCAGTTTGTTCAAAAGAGCGGAACCCGATTGTTCAAAAGAGCGGAACCATTAAATGTTCAAATAAGTGGAACTCCTAATGTTCAAATAAGTGGAACTCCTGATGTTCAAATAAGTGGACTTGATTGTTCAGATAAGCAGACTTGATTGATCTTTGGAGCGGATCTTCTCAAAATATGTCCAAATAAGCGAACCTGATTGGTCAAATAAGCGAACCTATACTCTAAGTGTATCTATGAGTGGAACCACCTAGGGTCAAATAAGCGGACCTATGTGATGTCTGTATAAGCGAGACCACAAGAGCGAACCTCTAATATGTCACAATAAGCGAACCTTACGAGCGGAACCTCTACTAAATGACCCAATAAGCGGACCTCTGGAGCGGAACCTTAACAAACATGCCACTATGAGCGAACCTAAAAAGCGAAACCTCTCAAGTGACGTATAAGCGGAACCTATTCACGAGCAGTTTTAGGTAATTTTTAATCCGATTTTAAGCCTGAATTTTTCAAGGGTTTATCTATGATCAATTATCTACAATCTGTGAAATTTTGAGTGGATTCCGACCGTTAAATCTCGTTCTGATGAAGAAAGAAGGTGTAGAAGTAAGAATTTTAGATGAAATCCAGCAAATCTCTATAGAACTCTTCCTCCTGAAGCTCTGATACCACTTGTAGGATCGTGTCTCGACCCGAATGAGTCGTTCAGAGGAGTTTTCGTCAATTACAGGTGCGGAAAACAAGTAATCAACGTAGAAACAACTTGCAAATCACTTTAAACACCTTTCTGTATTGATTTATAACAGTTTACGTCCAAATCTCGATCCGGCAGCACTTCGGTACGAGTTACAAGGTCTGGTCCATGTGGTTCGCTTATGTGCACCTATTTATAGGTGTTGAGGTTCCCTCCAAGGTACATGGACACATAAGCGGACCTTACACATAAGCGGACCTCCTAGTGACACATAAGCAGACCTGACACATAAGCGGACCTGACACATAAATGGACCTCCTAGTGACACATAAGCGGACCTACCAGGTTAAACCTATATGCTATCCTATTTTCTCGTAAAACATGCCTTGATCTAACAATCTAAAACTAAGACTCGATACAAGACGAAGTCGACAGATGTAGTGCACCAACAAGTTTGAATGGGGACCAAAACAAGAAGAAGCCTTTAGAATCCTTAAGCAAAGATTGACCCATGCACCCATACTAGCTTTACCAGAAGGAACTGAAGACTTTGTAGTCTATTGTGATGCTTCTAAGTTAGGTTATGGATGTGTGTTGATGTAACGTCAAAAGGTTATAGCTTACGCCTCTAGACAGCTTAAGAGTCATGAAGAGAATTATTCAACCCATGATTTGGAATTAGGAGCTATAATTTTTGCCCTTAAGATTTGGAGACATTATCTTTATGGTAGTAAGTTTACCATATTTACAGATCATAAGAGTTTAAGATATGTTTTCGGGCAAAAAGAGTTAAATATGAGACAAAGACGCTGGATGGAAATGCTTAGTGATTATGATTGTGATATCCAGTATCATGCATGAAAAGCAAATGTAGTGGCAGATGCTTTAAGTCGAAAGTATCATGAAAAGCCAAAAAGGGTACGTTCTCTTAAATTAAATCTACAAGTAGATTTAAATGAATAGATTAGAAAAGAACAAGAATCAGTAATCAAGGAAGATATTGAAAAATTAAAAGGAATGATTAAGGAATTACAACAAGGAACAGATGGAATTTGGAGATTCCATAAAAAGAGAATGTGGATACCTAAATTAGGAAATTTACGTCACCGTATATTAGAAGAAACTCATAAATCTAAATATACGATGCATCCAGGAAATGATAGAATGTACCAGGATTTAAGGAAAAATTTCTGGTGGATAGGAATGAAAAAGGATATAGCAGCTTATGTTTCTAAATGTCTAACTTGCTCACAAGTAAAAGCTGAACATCAGAAACCCTCAGGTTTGTTACAGCAATTAGAAATGCCAGTTTGGAAATGGGAATTAATAACAATGGATTTTGTTACCAAATTACCCAAAACAAGAAAAGGTAATGATACAATCTGGGTGATTGTAGATAGGCTAACCAAGTCAGCTCATTTCTTACCAATGAAGGAAACTTTTAGTATGGAACAATTAGCCAAATTATATGTAAATGAAATTGTTTCATTACATGGAATACCTTTATCAATTATTTCTGATAAGGATAGCCGTTTTACCTCTCATTTTTGGTCAAGTTTCCAAAAAGCAATGGGAACCAAGCTGAATCTAAGCACCGCTTATCATCCTCAAACGGACGGGCAAAGTGAAAAGACAATTCAGACAATGGAGGACATGCTTAGAGCTTGTGTAATTGATTTCGGAGGTAATTGGGACGATCACTTACCTTTAATAGAATTTTCTTATAATAACAGTTATCACACAAGTATCAATGCTACACCATTCGAAGCACTTTATGGACGAAAGTGCAGAACCCCAGTCTGTTGGGAAGAAATTGGGGAAAAGCAACTATCTGGACCTGAGATAGTACAGGAAACAACAGATTTAATCATTCAAGTCAAGAAACGACTGAAAGCAGCACGTGGTCGACAGAAGAGCTACGCTGATAACAGACGTAAGCCGTTAGAATTCCAAGTAGGTGACAAGGTATTATTAAAAGTCTCTCCTTGGAAAGGAGTGGTAAGATTCATCAAAAGAGGAAAACTAAGTCCCAGGTACATTGGACCTTTTAAGATTATTAAAAGAATAGGACCTGTAGCCTATCAGCTACAACTGCCAGAGGAAATGGCAGGAATACATGATGTATTTCATGTATCTAATCTCAAAAAGTGCTTAGCTGATGAATCACTCGTGGTGCCTCTTAAGGATATAGAGGTAAATGAACAACTCAAGTTTGTAGAGAGGCCTCTACAAATTGAAGATAGGAAAATGAAGAATCTCAAACATAAGAGATTAGTTCTGGTCAAAGTGAAGTGGGACTCCAAAAGAGGACCTGAGTACACATGGGAGCTTGAATCAGAAATGCAAAAGAAATATCCGCACTTGTTCTAGTAGATCTCGAGGACGAGCTCTAAAACAAGGTGGGGAGGATATAACAACCCTAAACGTAAACCGACACCCTCATAATAGTTCTGACACCCTAATATATTTTAAATTGTCCCAAAATGTAACATAACATTAAAAATAATTAAAAACAAGAAAAATGGAGTTGAGGCGGGCCGCGTAGGACCTCACCTCAACTTTACACGGGCGGTATCAAGGCTCATAACTGAATTCAGTGAAACTTAAGTTCAGGCGGGCCGCGTAAGACCACGTTTAAGTGTACGCGGGCCGCGAGAGACCTACAACGCGGAGACACCAGAGGCCGACACGTGTCGACATCGTGGCGGGTCTACCAGGTGACCCAGCTAAGCTACTTTGTTGACCAAGGTTGACGCGGGCCGCGTAACCCTGGCCTGTATTTTACGCGGGCCGCCCGGAGACCAGTTTCACCAACTATAAATAGAACGCATCAGATTTCATTTCCGTTCGCTCACAATTCAATCTCAAATCTCAAAATTCTGTAGGAAGTTATTATACTCGGGTATTATACCCCCTAATTAGCGAGGTTCTGCTACGATGTAAGTATTATAACCCCAGGAGACGTATTAGATACTCTGCCCGATTGATCTAGGGTTCCGTAACGACTGTCGTGGTTCTGCCCGACGTAGTCATTGGAATGCCGTCTCGGGGAGGGTATTACTAATGTTAAAATGGGTTATTCTACTAACACACGTGCATTTGTGTAATTTATAGATTATTCTTAGGAAATCCTTACTGAAAACCTTAAAATAGCAATGTGAGTTGATCCACTTTTTGTAAATCTTTTTGTTAATTATTTTTACAAAACCTTAAATACCTTTCCATGCGAATAACAGTTATTGAGTATTTGTAAAAATACAATTATCGTGGGTATGTTGGGGTTTTGTATACAAAATTTGTTACCACCTGGTCAAGGAGTAACATTTCCACAAGTCAGGTCTGACAGTACCGACATGTGATAATTGATATAACTTGGAAACAAATGTAATTGCGGGATCGCCCTTAATACTGTTCACTGTGACTTTTTATTTAAACTTGATTAAACTGGGATTCACTCACCAATATTTCCCACTGACAAAATGTTTTTAAAACGCGTTTCAGGTAACAAAATGTGAAAGCCAAATAGAAGCCAGCTGGACAGCACTGAAGGCTTGGAAAAGTGGCAATAAAGTTACCTAAGAATAAGATAGATGTTTTGTTAAATAAAATAGGATTTATTCCTATAAAAGTGTGTATACTGAAAACTTGGGTTTTACCCATGTATTTAATATTATAAAATGTGGTGGTTTACTCTGATTTAATATTTCCTAACTACGGTCCTAATGAAAATTTCCGCTGCCAAATTGGTTAATAACGTGATACCACCGAAACTGGCTCGCGGCCGCCCGTTCCCGGGGATTAGGGATCGGGTGCTGTGACAACAACTTTGTCACACCCCCAAAATCCACCTGCGGAGTACCACCGCTTGGGAGCGTGACATGACCAGGATCAAGCCACCAATCATATTGAACATATAAATAAATAGTAATAGTTATCCATCAATACGAAAGGTGTTTATCAAACCAACATACTTAAGTATAGCGGAAGCATTTAAGTAAACCCATACATAAGTATTAATGTGTGAAATATCATAAGTGTTCAAATAACAATCACGATCCTTTGCCCACAACGACCTGCTCCTCCCTGTGCAAGCTCCATAATGTACCTAAGGTTCTGCAAGGCATGCAGCAGAGAGTCAACAACTAGTTGAGCGAGTTCACAGAAAGTAAGTTCAGTAATAGAAATGGTTTAGCAAGCATTGCGTTCGTTCATCTAATCATGTATCGTATTAGTTCGTTCATTGCTCATGTATAGTATTGGTTTCCATCGCGGGCCCTTTCGGCATGTATGCGAAGATTTGGGTTAATACTCCCAAATATCCTAGACTATGTATATTTGTATCGCTGGCCACCCTGGCATGTGTGCGAAGTTTAGTATGTATAGTTCGCAGCCTCCCTAAGGCATGTGTGCGAAGATCAGTCATAATATCGCAGCCAACCCTTGGCGTGTGTGCGAAGATCAGTTCAAGTAGGTATACTAGTCTAGCTGTATCTCATCATTTACCATCCTCACCCTGAGGACCATATCATTAGGTTCCATTAACTATGTACGCACGAAATAATCATCCAATCCCATTCCCACCCTGGGAACCCCATGCCTTGGCTGTGTGAACTCACCTTGGTTTGCTCGGTATGTTATTGCTTCTAGGGTTTATTAATCTCTAAGTCCGTTACACACGACCTAGGATATATTGCACATGATTCATTCAGTTAGGGTTTACAATCCTCGATATTCAAGCAACGGTGTGTTGTGTGCTTATCGTGTATAGAATGATATCACATAGACTACTTCATACATGCAAGATCATACAGTTGCATTCAGTATCATACGATTATATATATCAAGAATCATTCACCACGTAAACAGTTAATCGTATTCACGTAATTCATGCGTCATGTCTTTGTTTACACCGTTTAGTCTAACGTGGATGTTAACCTAATTGCCACTGTTACATCCTTAGTACATTTAGCAGCGTTAATAATTCCACAAGTTTAACGGAGTTAAGGAATCAAAGTGTCATACACAGCTTAACAGAATTAACATAATATATCATGCAGCTCGTTGTTTCAAATTGGTCATTACACAACATCAGACAATTCCACAACATCAGACAAGTGGGGGGGGGGGGGCTTCCCCTGTTTAAAAGTCGGACTAGAACAATACTACAAACGTCGGACAATTGGTTTCCCCTTAAGAAGGTCGGACATATTTCATACTAGAGTTCGGACTTGTGACTTGTATTAAAAGAATTCGAACTAGGACAACATGTGAACTTCGGACCTCCACCATTGCAAAAGTCGGACCAAGAGGAAACTCTTTCACAAGGTCGGACTAGGGTGGAGCTCAAGAAGCTCGGACCACATGAAGATCCAAAACTCGGACCTTCTTCACTTGCTAAGAAGTTCGGACATTTGCTATATACAAACTCGGACACTAGATGTTGTGCTTATAAAAATTCGGACCAAGGGGAGGCTCACCAAACTCGGACATTTCTCCTCTTTAAACTCGGACAAGTGAGCCTCCATGTAAAACTCGGATGTGTGTGATAAGTGTGCAATCTCGGACCCCTTTAGCTTTGTTTGAAACTCGGACCCTCTACAAGCTTAAAAGGTCGGACATGCTTTTAACTCACAAAACTCGGACCATGAGAATAATATAGGAACTTGGACAATGTTGCAAGGGTTAAAACTCAGACAATTTCATTAGGGTTACGAAACTCTGACACTAAGCAACACGTGAATTTCAATCATCGCACAGAGTCCAAAGAATCAAATCAGTTACGTTTCTTGTTTTCATACGATCAAAACCCTAAACTCATCACTTTTGCATAGCAGGAAATCACTTTAACAGTTAACAACTTCATACTACCAAGCATATTTTGCCATCAAACAATGATTTTACGACTAACCATTAACATAACACGATAATCAAGATTCAATTCAGCAAATACAGGACCATCATATCAAGAACTAGGGTTCGCAAGAATTACAAGAATCAAGAGTTGATATCAATCAAATAATCAACAAACAATCATTACAATTACCTTGTGTTGATCCTAGAGAAAGAGAGGAATCAAACTTGTGATGTCTTGCCAATGATTTGGTGATGATTGCCAGAGAATTGTGGACTACGTGCTTGGATTTTTGTGTGTGTGGTTTAGTAAAGGATTAGGGTTAAGTATAATTAACTTTTCACTAATTGCTCAATACACCCTGAATAATTGTATTTTACACAAGCATACCATCTTACAAGCATTTCACAGTTTCACCACCAGGTTCATATATTTACCAATTTCACAATTAACAAACAACCATGCACAATCAAACAATCAAAACATATATAACTCCATGACAATCAATTGTGCAAATAAACGACTAGTCAATACATGAACGTGCAATAAATGCGAAATAGAATCTTGGAAATTCGAGTTGTCACATTATTCCCAACTTAAAAGAAATTTCGTCCCGAAATTTGGTACGCACTCACTGAGGAAGCTAGGTAAGTTATATCGTTCACTGGTTTTCCTGGGGTGTCACATCATCCCCCCGTTGATTTGGAATTTCGTCCCGAAATTCAGTAGTAGTAGCTTCAGTCTCAGTAGTGGATGCATTGGTTTCGAATAACTGAGGGTACTTTTCTTTCATTTGGTCTTCGCGTTCCCAGGTGTACTCTGGGCCACGTCGGGAGTTCCAACGAACTCGAACAAGAGGGATTCTCTTGTGTTTGAGGACCTTAACATCCTGGTCCGTGATTTCAACTGGTTCCTCGACGAACTGCAACCGCTCGTCGATAGTGAGTTCTTTGAAAGGAATGATGAGGGTCTCATCTGACAGGCACTTCTTCAGATTTGACACATGAAAAACATTATGAACTGCCCCGAGTTCAGCTGGTAGGTTCAATCGGTAGGCTACTGGGCCTATTCGTTCTATAATCTCAAATGGTCCGACATATCGCGGATTTAGTTTACCCCGTTTGCCAAAACGTACCACACCCTTCCAGGGTGAGACTTTTAGTAAAACCCGGTCCCCGACCTGAAATTCCAACGGTTTCTTACGCTTATCCGCGTATGCTTTCTGACGGTCGCGTGCTGCCGCCATGCGTTGTCGTATTTGTGCAATTCGTTCAGTAGCGTCAACTACCATTTCTGGGCCTGTAATCTAACTATCCCCCACCTCTGCCCAACCGAGAGGTGACCGGCATTTACGTCCGTACAATGCCTCGAATGGAGCGGCTTGAATGCTGGTGTGATAGCTGTTATTGTATGAGAACTCCACCAAAGGGAGGTGCTTTTCCCAGCCGTTGCCGAAATCGATAACACATGCCCGAAGCATGTCTTCAAGAGTTTGGATTGTTCGCTCAGACTGCCCATCCGTCTGAGGGTGATACGCTGTGCTCATGTCTAACCGTGAGCCGAAAGATATGTGCATCGCTTGCCATAGCTCTGACGTGAATCGTGCATCCCGATCCGAAATGATGGAGGTGGGCACCCCGTGCCTCGAAACAACTTCTTTAAGGTAGATGTCTGCGAGAGTGGAGAACTTATCCGTTTCCTTAATAGCCAGGATGTCACACCCCCAAATTACCACCTAGGGCGTGTCCCTAATGGAGGTGTAACGATCCAACAAAGAGCCACCAATCATATCAAACACAAGTTATAATGTACTGAAATACTCAATTAAAAGAAATGTATTGTTTGAAAGCTAAACCAAAACCAAAGTACTGAGCGGAAGCATAAAAGTATCAATGTGTAATATATCAAAAGCAAATTAAGATAACTGTTTATTATGACCACAACCACTCCAGCAGCGTCAGACAGCAAGCTCCCAAGTTCCTTCAGTAATCACCTACAAGCATGTAAACAAGTGTGTCAGACTACGCTGGTGAGTTCAAGGTTTGTGTTTGTTTACCAAGTTGTGTTACCGATCAAGTGAGTAAAACAGTTTGCAAAATGATGTGTTGTTTGTTGTTATGTTGTTTGACGTTTTGATGTTGCTCATGTTAGATACCCTAGGGAGTGTGCCCATAAGTATCCGGGGAGTGGGTACCCCTTAACGACCGTTTGCTATGTTGCCTTCGTTAGATAACCTAGGGAGAGTGCCCATATGTATCCGAGGAGTGTGCCTCTAACAACCATAGCCATACCCAGATAATTAGTTCACGCCCGTCCTTACGGCCCGGTGTGAGGTTTCCCACCTAATAGCGCTATCAACTAATCACCCCCATTGCCCTCCAGGCAATAACCAAAACCGATTAAGTTATTTACCCAATGTTTCCCTTCCAAATGTTTACCAGTTGTCCCAAACCACTGGGACGCATGCTTGAGAAAATGCAATGAACTCACCTTAGAGTTGCTCGGTAAGATTAAGTGCTTGTTTAACAGTTGATTAATCAAACCCTATCGCGGTTACGAAGACAGTCAGTTACCATGCACGTAAATCCCACATTCAACATTCACATTGCACAAGTAAAGTTCACATAAATCACAAATCATATTATGTAGTCGTAGTAAGAGTTCATGTAACACATTAATCCATAAAAACATATACAAATATTCGGGTCTCCTGTGACGTTCACATTACACGTATTGCACAAGCAACGAACATCCAAACATATAGTATTACATGTGTCATAACAAGTATGGTTCGTACCATCACACATGTTGTAGCAAATATCGGTCCCGACCCACATTCACATTGCCGGATAACTCCCTACATGCTAGGTTCACCTAATTAATTTACAATAGCTTTGATGTTCACATGCAAACCCGATCCCTGGCCCAACAAAATCACCCCGCGGCCTGTGCGGCTCTGGCCGAGCTTACGGCCCAGTTACCCTTTCCCTGGCCCATACACACATCAATAACATTACATGTGCAGCCCATTAACTCAACTCTTGAGGGCTTGCAATGATAAATCAGAAGCAAAACATTAGTTATTGTGTTACCCCTTTTTGTATGGCCCAATAATTCGATATGTACATCTGATTCATAATATCCTAACCCAAGTGTTACTTTATTTGTGTTATTAACAACAGTATTCTAACATCTTATAACTGTTACCTACTAATCGAGTTCATTAGCAATCATGCACTTCCCGTGTCATTTGAGTCCTATTTTACACAGTGAAATCTTGGACTCCCTTACCCACTACTAGTGGCCGGCCCAAAACAACTAAGACCTCGACCCATTGCTTTCATAAACACACTGTGGTCAACAAATTAATCAAGATTATCCAATTAACACCCTACATCAAACAACTAAATCATCAGGCACATTATTACGTAGGGACTATTATGAACAAAAATCATCAGGCACATATAAAACCATGATCATCGATTACAATCCACATATAATTCAATTAACGACTTGCTAAATTATTTACCGATTTCTGGATGATCATTTATCATGCACAACCTACTGTCCTATCTAATATGTTTACAACATATACAAACAACTTTGTCGATCAAGATTATACACATATATCGAATGAAAGATCAATACCACACACTCGTAAGAATTAACCAGTATTAAACACTAACCAGAAATTGAATGATCAAAACGCTATCTCGAAGAGGGGGGGGGTTTCCTGCTGCCGAACAAGTCAGGTGGAAGAAGCCGCACGAAGAAGATGGAGGATGGTAGGGGTTTGTTGTGTTTTTAAACTGATCAGGGATAGAGTTTGAGTATAATACGAATACGTGCAACATATTATGGATAGGGGTTGGGCCGGTTCCCTTTACTAAATGGCCGATAAGATGCTGGGCCGGTGGGTTTGTTTTGGCGAACCAGATATATGGGCCGGTCAAGTAAAGAGTATACGGGACTTGCTTAAAGCCCATGAGGTCCGATTGTTCCATACGCAAGTTATACTTAAATGGTCAGGTATGTGAGGTCCAATAAACGATTTCGAGTGCACATTTAATTAAATGAATTGTAGGATCGCGAACTAAATTAAATAATTAGGTACCGAGATATGCGTCAGAGGTTATGGAACCTAAGGCAACTAACCTCAGAATTACGGATTGTCACACAGGAAGTGTGCAGACTTGGTGAGTCGATCCACGATCACCCATATAGTATCATTCCCACGCTGAGATCTGGGTAGGCCTGTAACAAAATCCATGGAAATCTCTTCCCATTTCCACTGTGGTATCCTGGGTTGCTGAAGTAGGCCTACGGGTTTCTGATATTCAACCTTGACTCTTGCACAGGTCAAGCACTTGCCGACATAGGTGGCGATGTGGGCCTTCATGCTAGGCCACCAATAAGTAGTTCTGATGTCGTGGTACATTTTGTCCGACCCTGGATGTACCGAGTAGCGAGACTTGTGTGCTTCATCCATCACAAGCTCTCGTAAACCGCCATAGAGTGGGACCCAAATACGCCCCGTTACATAGTAGGCGCCGTCTTCCTTTTGTTCCATTCGTTGCCTTGAACCGCGTAAGGCTTCAGCCATGACGTTTTCGGGTTTCAATGCTTCTATCTGAGCAGCTCGTCTATGTGCAGGAAGACTGGACTGAATAGTAAGCTGTAGCGCTCGCACGCGCTTAGGTAGGGTGTCCTTTCGACTGAGGGCGTCGGCCACAACATTGGCCTTGCCTGGATGATACTTGATGGCGCATTCGTAGTCGTTCAGTAGTTCAACCCATCTCCCTTGACGCATGTTCAAATCCTTTTGCTTAAGAATATGCTCGAGACTCCTGTGATCGGTGTAAATCGTGCACCTGGTACCGTACAGGTAGTGCCGCCATATCTTAAGCGCGAAAACAACAGCTCCCAGCTCTAAATCGTGCGTCGTGTAGTTCCGTTCATGAATCTTGAGTTGCCGCGAAGCGTAAGCAATAACCTTATCCCGTTGCATCAATACGCAACCAAGACCCTGTATCGATGCGTCACAATAAACCACGAAGTCATCTGTGCCCTCCGGCAATGAGAGAATAGGTGCACTGCAAAGCCTATCCTTTAGGTACTGAAAAGCGGTATCTTGGGAATCTCCCCAACGGTAGGTGACACCTTTCTGTGTCAGCATAGTAAGCGGCTGAGCAATCTTGGAAAAGTCTTTAATAAACCGTCTGTAGTAACCCGCCAAACCCAAGAATTGGCGTATTTCCGTTGGCGTACGTGGTGCAGGCCAGTTTCTGATCGAGTCTACCTTGGATGGATCGACATGGATCCCATCCTTGTTCACTACGTGGCCTAGAAAGTGGACTTCACGAAGTCAGAAGTCACATTTCGAAAACTTAGCGTACAGCTGTTCCTTTCGTAGGAGTTCCAAAATAAGGCGTAGATGCTGCTCGTGTTCCTCCTGACTCTTGGAGTAGATCAGGATGTCGTCGATAAAGACAATTACAAACTTGTCTAGATAGGGTTTGCACACCCTGTTTATAAGGTCCATAAATACGGCAGGTGCGTTCAATAATATCAAACCATCCATCATATCAAACATAAAGTATAGTAGTTAAAATAATTCATAAAACCCAATACGATTGATGTTCAAACCAAACTTTGTTTGAATAGCGGAAACATAATAATGAAAACCCCAAAATAAGTTATAAGTTCAAATATCGTTCATTGCGTCTCCTCGTCCTAGCACGAAAGCTCGACCTCTCGCCTCGTTGCCATTGTTGTTGTTGTTTCCCCCGTTGTTGTTATTGTTCCCGTTGCCCTGGTTATTGTTGTGGTTCTGATTCTGGTTCAACTAAGGGCAATCGCGTTTGTAATGACCTTCAGCCCCACACTGGAAACATCCCCGGTTTCCACGCTGTGGCTGCTGCTGCTGTGGGTTCTGAGGAGCTGGTGGTGGAAGTTGCTGGTTCTGATTAGCTGGCCGTGAGCTTCTACAATCTTTGGCTTCGTGCCCTAGCTTGAGACATCTCTGACAACGTTCTTTGCGACACCTTCCACTGTGGTGCCTGTTACACTTGTCACATAGTGGGTGAACTCCCCGGTATCCACCCTGCCCCTGACTGCCAGATGATTGCTGACTCGAATTCTGGTAGTCGTTGGTTCTGCGCTGCTGTGCTTGAGACTGAACGGAAACTGATCCCCTGCTGGAATCCCCATCCCATTTCCGTTTGTTGTCGTTGGGTGTAGCAGAAGTAGCAGCTGGAGTAGTAGTTGCACTGACGCGTTTGGGCAGCTTGTTCTGTTCTACTGCCTGATCTGTGAGTCGATGGGCAAGACGCTGGATGTCTTGGATGTTGTCGAGGTTTGCCGATGTAACATGGCTCTGGATTTCTGGCGCGAGTCCCTTGAGATACAACTCAATGCGCTTCACTGGAGGGTCCACCATAGTTGGACACAGAATGGCCAGTTCATTTGACCGCTTTGTATAGGCTTCAATCTCTGACCCCGTCATTTTCAAGTGATAGAGCTCGTTCTCCAACTTGTGGATGTCATCACGCGTGCAGTATTCCCTCTTAATGAGTTCCTTGAAGTCGTTCCAGGGTGTGGCGTTAGCAGCTGCCAACCCTAAGATCTGAACTTGGGCGTTCCACCAAGTTAGTGCTATTCCTTCTAGCGTGCCAGTGGCGTATTTGACCCTGCGAGCCTCAGGGCATTCACACATTTCGAACACAGATTCTAGCTTCTCGAACCAATGGAGGAGTCCCACTGCCCCCTCGGTGCCACTGAATGAGCTTGGACGACAGTCCATGAAGTTCTTGAATGTGCAGACAGGCTGCTGCGCGTGTTGACCTATTGTGTACGAATAGGACAAAGTTAAATACGAGAGTTAATGTAGGATCTAAAGATCCTAGTGTGTGTCTATACTGCAGGGTATACTACCTGCTTGAGCAGCTGCAAGTGCCGCAGCAACTTGAGCTTGAACGAGAGCCTCTAGCTGGGCTTGAGTCATGTTAATTCGTCCGGCCATTAATCTTCACATCAAAGGCAACATAAGTGAGAAAGGTTCGCGAATAGTGCGATGACAGAAGAGTGTAAGCACGTAAGTGTTCTCAAGCAATAACAAGTAGTGAGCAAAGTAATGTAAGCATACTACGAGTCATTGGAATGCCGTCTCGGGGAGGGTATTACTAATGTTAAAATGGGTTATTCTACTAACACACGTGCATTTGTGTAATTTATAGATTATTCTCAGGAAATCCTTACTGAAAACCTTAAAATAGCAATGTGAGTTGATCCACTTTTTGTAAATCTTTTTGTTAATTATTTTTACAAAACCTTAAATACCTTTCCATGCGAATAACAGTTATTGAGTATTTGTAAAAATACAATTATCGTGGGTATGTTGGGGTTTTGTATACAAAATTTGTTACCACCTGGTCAAGGAGTAACATTTCCACAAGTCAGGTCTGACAGTACCGACATGTGATAATTGATATTACTTGGAAACAAATGTAATTGCGGGATCGCCCTCAATACTGTTCACTGTGACTTTTTATTTAAACTTGATTAAACTGGGATTCACTCACCAGTATTTCCCACTGACAAAATGTTTTTAAAACGCGTTTCAGGTAACAAAATGTGAAAGCCAAATAGAAGCCAGCTGGACAGCACTGAAGGCTTGGAAAAGTGGCAATAAAGTTACCTAAGAATAAAATAGATGTTTTGTTAAATAAAATAGGATTTATTCCTATAAAAGTGTGTATACTGAAAACTTGGGTTTTACCCATGTATTTAATATTATAAAATGTGGTGGTTTACTCTGATTTAATATTTCCTAACTACGGTCCTAATGAAAATTTCCGCTGCCAAATTGGTTAATAACGTGATACCACCGAAACTGGCTCGCGGCCGCCCGTTCCCGGGGATTAGGGATCGGGTGCTGTGACAACAACTTTGTCACACCCCCAAAATCCACCTGCGGAGTACCACCGCTTGGGAGCGTGACATGACCAGGATCAAGCCACCAATCATATTGAACATATAAATAAATAGTAATAGTTATCCATCAATACGAAAGGTGTTTATCAAACCAACATACTTAAGTATAGCGGAAGCATTTAAGTAAACCCAAACATAAGTATTAATGTGTGAAATATCATAAGTGTTCAAATAACAATCACGATCCTTTGCCCACAACGACCTGCTCCTCCCTGTGCAAGCTCCATAATGTACCTAAGGTCCTGCAAGGCATGCAGCAGAGAGTCAACAACTAGTTGAGCGAGTTCACAGAAAGTAAGTTCAGTAATAGAAATGGTTTAGCAAGCATTGCGTTCGTTCATCTAATCATGTATCGTATTAGTTCGTTCATTGCTCATGTATAGTATTGGTTTCCATCGCGGGCCCTTTCGGCATGTATGCGAAGATTTGGGTTAATACTCCCAAATATCCTAGACTATGTATATTTGTATCGCTGGCCACCCTGGCATGTGTGCGAAGTTTAGTATGTATAGTTCGCAGCCTCCCTAAGGCATGTGTGCGAAGATCAGTCATAATATCGCAGCCAACCCTTGGCGTGTGTGCGAAGATCAGTTCAAGTAGGTATACTAGTCTAGCTGTATCTCATCATTTACCATCCTCACCCTGAGGACTATATCATTAGGTTCCATTAACTATGTACACACGAAATAATCATCCAATCCCATTCCCACCCTGGGAACCCCATGCCTTGGCTGTGTGAACTCACCTTGGTTTGCTCGGTATGTTATTGCTTCTAGGGTTTATTAATCTCTAAGTCCGTTACACACGACCTAGGATATATTGCACATGATTCATTCAGTTAGGGTTTACAATCCTCGATATTCAAGCAACGGTGTGTTGTGTGCTTATCGTGTATAGAATGATATCACATAGACTACTTCATACATGCAAGATCATACAGTTGCATTCAGTATCATACGATTATATATATCAAGAATCATTCACCACGTAAACAGTTAATCGTATTCACGTAATTCATGCGTCATGTCTTTGTTTACACCGTTTAGTCTAACGTGGATGTTAACCTAATTGCCACTGTTACATCCTTAGTACATTTAGCAGCGTTAATAATTCCACAAGTTTAACGGAGTTAAGGAATCAAAGTGTCATACACAGCTTAACAGAATTAACATAATATATCATGCAGCTCGTTGTTTCAAATTGGTCATTACACAACATCAGACAATTCCACAACATCAGACAAGTGGGGGGGGGGGGCTTCCCCTGTTTAAAAGTCGGACTAGAACAATACTACAAACGTCGGACAATTGGTTTCCCCTTAAGAAGGTCGGACATATTTCATACTAGAGTTCGGACTTGTGACTTGTATTAAAAGAATTCGAACTAGGACAACATGTGAACTTCGGACCTCCACCATTGCAAAAGTCGGACCAAGAGGAAACTCTTTCACAAGGTCGGACTAGGGTGGAGCTCAAGAAGCTCGGACCACATGAAGATCCAAAACTCGGACCTTCTTCACTTGCTAAGAAGTTCGGACATTTGCTATATACAAACTCGGACACTAGATGTTGTGCTTATAAAAATTCGGACCAAGGGGAGGCTCACCAAACTCGGACATTTCTCCTCTTTAAACTCGGACAAGTGAGCCTCCATGTAAAACTCGGATGTGTGTGATAAGTGTGCAATCTCGGACCCCTTTAGCTTTGTTTGAAACTCGGACCCTCTACAAGCTTAAAAGGTCGGACATGCTTTTAACTCACAAAACTCGGACCATGAGAATAATATAGGAACTCGGACAATGTTGCAAGGGTTAAAACTCAGACAATTTCATTAGGGTTACGAAACTCTGACACTAAGCAACACGTGAATTTCAATCATCGCACAGAGTCCAAAGAATCAAATCAGTTACGTTTCTTGTTTTCATACGATCAAAACCCTAAACTCATCACTTTTGCATAGCAGGAAATCACTTTAACAGTTAACAACTTCATACTACCAAGCATATTTTGCCATCAAACAATGATTTTACAACTAACCATTAACATAACACGATAATCAAGATTCAATTCAGCAAATACAGGACCATCATATCAAGAACTAGGGTTTGCAAGAATTACAAGAATCAAGAGTTGATATCAATCAAATAATCAACAAACAATCATTACAATTACCTTGTGTTGATCCTAGAGAAAGAGAGGAATCAAACTTGTGATGTCTTGCCAATGATTTGGTGATGATTGCCAGAGAATTGTGGACTACGTGCTTGGATTTTTGTGTGTGTGGTTTAGTGAAGGATTAGGGTTAAGTATAATTAACTTTTCACTAATTGCTCAATACACCCTGAATAATTGTATTTTACACAAGCATACCATCTTACAAGCATTTCACAGTTTCACCACCAGGTTCATATATTTACCAATTTCACAATTAACAAACAACCATGCACAATCAAACAATCAAAACATATATAACTCCATGACAATCAATTGTGCAAATAAACGACTAGTCAATACATGAACGTGCAATAAATGCGAAATAGAATCTTGGAAATTCGAGTTGTCACAAACTTCCTCAGTCAGTTGTCGATATGGTAACAGTTTAGTGGTTTTACAGTATGGGGTAGCCCCCACTGGTTATGGTTTTGGGAACCAAAGAACTAATCAACTACTGGTTTTCGAATGAACTTATGGTTTTGAAACAACTTTAAACTGAACAACCAACTATGAACTCGCTCAACTTTGTTGTTGACTCGTTGTTACATGCCTTGCAGGTCGTTAGGTACTTTTATGGAGCTTGCATGAGAAGGAGGAGTCGTTGTGGGACATGGACTGTTGAGTTCCATTTTAAACATTTGAACTTTAAAACTTATGTTTTGGTTTTACACCTTATGCTTCCGCTGATAACTTGAACTTGGTTAAACTGTTTTGGACACCAATTATATTGTGGTTGGTTTTATCTTTATTATTATATACTGTTTAATATGATTGGTGGCTTGATCCTGGTCATGTCACGCCTCTTGCGGTGATATTCCGCTTGTGGAATTTGGGGGTGTGACATGGGTCTTACGGTCCATAAGGCTTTCTGAGAAATAAATTTCACTTTTGGCAATTTTGGCCCCCAGACTTGTATTATCGCTTGTTTGCCATTTTTAACCTTTCTAACTTTTAATTTAAGCTATACACAGGGTATAAAGGCATATGTAGCCTGAATTTTGTTCCGGAATTTTCATGAATATCGTTTTGTTCGATCGTACGATTACGTATTTCATAAATAAAATATAAAATTTTATTAAATACGAAAACGATCGAAAGTGTACAACGGTTGAAATTTTGCAAATGTTACATCGGTCGACTCAAAGGTTGTCCCTCCTAAGTCCACCTTTGCGAAGAAAGGCAAAGTACTCTTTGTACAAATATTTTTTCGCTTGAATGCACGACATAAGTTGAGATCTTTTGAGGGTTTCACGCCATAGACGTGCCAGATGTCACCGGGCGAAAGTGGGAGACGAATGAACTTTTCAAAGCAAACGACTTCGGCATGGAATTTTCGAAACCAATTGTCACACCCCAACCGATGACGGAATCATCGGGGCATGGCACTGAGCGAAACAGATTGTCCAGAAGTTTCCATAACAATTATCATCACTACTTAGTTTAAATGACACGTCCCATACCGTGTCCCAAATAATACAATACATTATTACAGATAACAACTAGTCAAATATTCTGTTCCGACAACTCACATTTAATTAAAACAAATAAATATTGTTCAAATGCTCCTAAAGACCCAGCCTGACAAGATCTACAGACAACTATGCTCTAGTTGCTCCTTCTTGACAGACAACTATTTGTTGGGGGCCTATAGAGCTTTATTCTAGCCTCGCTTTCCTAGCAAGCAAACATCTTAAACACCTGTCACATACGTTAAAATAAAGTCAATACATATAATGTAAAGGTGAGCATACAAGTTTGATAATAGCATATAGAGTTCGAATAGTTTACGCATAACCAGCACGTACACAGAGGAAAACGAAGCATGTTAATTATCGACATGGATCTATCGATACCAATGACTGCGGGTTGACCGTCCGAGACGGTTCGCAATACATGGTTACCACCGTAATCCATGCAAGTAATTGTCCTTAACAACCCCCGTGTGAACGGATGCTGAGTCCAAACTATAGTACTATGTCGTTAAGGCAGGTAGACAACATTCCACGTGTAAACACAATCAACAAGCATTCATTTAGTCACGTAATACATGCATACTGGTTAGCGTTCAAATAGTTTGAGTAGTGTGATTGATTGTGTTTTGATATAAGTAACGTATGTAACACCCAAAAGTGCTAAAAGCAAAAAGGGATCGAGTATACTCACAACGTTGGATTGATGGATTGAAGGGAGCGCTTGAGAGTAGGGTTAGCCTGAATAGTTCGATAGCATAACGATGACTACACTTAGAATGGAAACAAGTGTAAATGGGTCGAACAGCCTGGTCGATCGAACAGCAGGTTCGATCGAACGGGTCGTTCGTTCGACTGGACAGTCCGTTCGGACAGTCTGTTCGATCGGCCGGTAGGCTCGATCGGCTGGACTGTTCGAGTGGATTGTTTCTTCCTTTGAGTGAGATGTGTTTGTGTATGACGGTTTGACCGTTTGAGGTTTTCGTTGTAGTATTTGAGAACACTGAAGTGTTCTTACCTTTCAGGTCAAACGATCGAACGGTCTGTTCGATCGGCCGGCTTAACCGATCGGTTAGGAACTTCAGTTGTAGTCCTCAACACAGGATGTCACTCGATCGAACGGCATATTCAATCGAACAACATGTTCGATCGGGCGGCATTCCGATACGTCCAACAAATTGAAATCGACTAAGTGTTTGAAGCATAGTATCTCATGATCCGAGGAGTAATGTTGACAAACAGCTGTTCGATCGAACAATACCTCGTTCAATACCATACTTCATGAAATTGTCAAGTGTGGGGCTATATGCTAGCCGATCGGCTGACCTGGTCGATCAGCTGGTATGTCCGATTGGTTGGGCTGTTCGTTCGAACAGCCTAACCGTTCAGCCAGCATCCTGACCTGGTCGGCCTGTTCGTCTAGCACTTGGCTGTTCTGATTAATTGACGTTATATTGAGGTAGCTTGACAACGGGCTCTGAATCATGGAACCTTCGTTCTTACTTGTTTCCCCTGCTCGGACAGGAATCACCCAAGTCCGGCCGGTGAACGGTTCGGAACAACGGTTTATCGTTTAACCCGAAGTCGGTGAACCTTGTAGGTAGAATCCGAATCTTAAACCACTCATCCACTAGAATGTCATCATGGTGAGTTGACTCAAGCTCCGTTTCTACCGGTTTGAAGGCATTGAGTGTAAAAGAGTTGAAAGAAAGTTGGAATTCCTTCTTTCAATCCTTCACATCATGTAAATGTCTAGATCCTTGATAGATCTTAGCTTGTTTATGTGGAAATCGGTTAGATCCGAGCTATTCATGGTGGATTAAGGCCAAAACATGATGTTCTTGAAGAACACCATGATGAGATCATCCTAGAATGCTTAGATCTTGATGATTTCACGGTTAGAAATCAAGATTTGAAAGATAGAAAGGTGTAGGAGCATGTTTTGATCAAGAAAGTACAAGATTTTAGGATGAAAACTTATCGAAATTGGAAGAAATCTGAGAAAAGGAGGGGGAGCACGAGATGGTCGGTCAGAGCTTTCCAAAAGTGGAAAGAATGACAATGACAGCCCTATTTATAGGCTCCAAAAGAGGAAAGGGCTGGCCGATCGGCTGACAGCCTGATCGATCAACAGCCTGTTTCGAGTGTTTGGTGCGACGATTTTCGATATTTCGGTTTCGATTAAAGACGATACGAGTACGATAGAGTTTCCTATTCAAATTACCTTCAGTCCCAACTACTATATCTAACATACAATCACCTATATTTCACCCTATCCTTACATTACCATTCGTCGTAATTCGATTTCGATTGCATTGTCTTGAGTTTCGAGTTTCGATTGATTACCACACAAAACATAAAGTAAAAACGCACAGGTAACACATAAGGCACACGCACACGTATAATAACAACCAAAGTTCGCGTAATTCGAGATTCGAGTTCGATGATGGTTGGATCGGTTTGATTACTGATTAGTTAACTTTATCGCATTGTTACTTCCTACCATTCACAGTCGTAAGTCGGTTCGCGTCGATCAAACATTCGATTACTTCGATTCATTCTGATTACAACACTTACTCCACATAATACAAATTAAACATGAAATAGACTAATTATAGTCAAAGAAGTCAAAGTTGACTTGGACTTTGACTTTGACTTTGACATTCGAAAACACGGGGTGTTACACCAATCCATCCCTACTATGATGTCGAAACTACCCAATTGCATGGGCATGAGTTCGATGGGGAATTCGTGTTCGTTGAGATTTAGCGTACAATTATTAAGAACTGAATCAAAGGTTATGGATTTTCCGTTGGCGTCTTTGACGTTAAAATGATTTGATAGCTTAGTTCGTTGGACATTTAAGCAACCACACTCACTTCAATCAAACAACAGATATCATAAAAGAAATTCTTATTTTTGGATCACGAATAGATCCAAGTGTTGTAACATTTACTGGACGAGATGATGTGACTATAATATTCGAGATGTAATTGTATAACGCCGGGTTTCTATTTCTTTTTGACTCGTCTTCTATATTAATATATAGAAGTTTTAGCATTCAAAATTTCAATGTTTGTGCTCATGTTGATGACGTGACATTTTGATTGCATGTGTTCATTTTCATAAATTAAGGTTTGGTTCTTATTTGTGATACATTGATCAAGAGATAAATCTACCAACGTCTAATTTATTTTCATAAAACACTTGATTAATAGAAAATATCCATACACTTTAAAATATCTTCTTCTCCCCCAAAACCAACCTAGTGGGGAATTCTCGTTTTCTTTCACGCAAAACCTTCCGTTGTTCATTTCAGGTACGCTAACTACTCTCTAATCTAGGGCTTCCTTTTCACCATTGATCACACCTTCCAGTTATGGACTATTCCATTAGATTATTATACCTTCAAAACTGCACATATATGAAATTTCCTTCATTAAACTTCGAAAACGATACCAAACGTTGCTCATTCACAACGTACATGTGATGACTGACTTGATTGAAGTGATGTAGATTGTTAAGTTTTGTGAAATTTTCATCGTTAGAAGCGTTGCTGCTGATTTTACTGAGAGATTTAGTTCGAATTGAAGTGTAGTTCGAGTGATGTAGAATGTAGATGGTGAAGTTTTGTATGTTTTGCGATCTTCTCATAGCGTTTCTGTGTTTATTGATTTCGATAAGAGATTTAGTCTGAATTGAGTCTAGATACGAAGATTGCATTGATTAGAGGAAATGTCAATGATATCTACTGAACTGTTTTGAGGTTTGATTAGCTCATTATGTTTGGAGATCAGAGGATTTTGTTACTTTCCGGTACATAGATTTGTTAGCGTTTTAAGCCACAGTTGCTTTTACGTCGAAATGCAAGATCAGTAGGTGTTTTGAACTTAGGTTTGATTGATTATAACTAAAAGAAGCCAGCGCTGTAATCATGTAAAACACTGTTTGATTGAATATACATTGCATTTCATTTCATTTTACTTCAGTACTAATTTCATCGACTTGCATAATTGACAATGTTGTATGAATTAGTTTTTTCATGTCATGATTAAACATACTCGTCTGCTAGATTCGGTTTAGTTGGATGTATTCATTTCATTTCTATTTGTTTAATTAATGCTCTCGTGTACATGTCATTTTGGTTACATTGAAGTTTCTCAAAATTTTTTTATTAATTGGTGCTGTGTGGATGCAGATACAGTCGAGTCCATATCAGTTAACCTTTGATGGACCAGGTATAATACTTTCAAGTTTTTTCTGTAATATATATTATTTATGTTTTTTCAATAGATTGTAATATTTATATAAAACCGTAGTATGAGAAGGTTGAGAAGATTGGTGAAGGAACGTATGGTGTGGTCTACAAGGCTCGTGACAAAGTTACCAATGAAACAATCGCTTTGAAGAAGATTCGTCTGGAGCAAGAAGACGAGGGTGTCCCAAGCACAGCTATTAGAGAAATCTCGCTGTTGAAAGAGATGCAACATGGAAATATTGTCAAGTAAGCTATTTAATTTTAATGTTTTTCCAGTTTACGTTCTACAAGCAGATTATGGATCAAATGGTAACTTTTTGGTGACAGGTTACAGGATGTTGTGCACAGTGACAAACGATTGTATCTGGTTTTCGAGTATCTGGACCTGGATTTGAAGAAGCATATGGACTCATGTCCCGAGTTTTCAAAGGATCCACACCTTGTAAAAGTAACATAAGTTTTTAAATAAAGTGATTACAGCGAATAATAGATTTTATGCTTTAAACATACGCTTCGTCCGGTCCGATCCATTTGACCCGTATTTTCATTTCTTCATTTACCCATCCCATTCATAAGTAAATGTGTCAGAATGGCCACCTCTACTTTGAAGACCAAGAAATTCATTCCATCTCACATTATGTTATGTTCATCAATATGCAGATGTTTCTATATCAGATCCTACGTGGCATTGCTTATTGCCATTCCCATAGAGTTCTCCATAGAGACTTAAAACCTCAAAACCTTTTGATTGATCGCCGTACCAATGCACTAAAGCTCGCAGATTTTGGATTGGCCAGGGCCTTTGGCATTCCTGTCAGGACATTCACACACGAGGTAGTTACTAATTATAATTTATAATAGACTTGTTATTCTGTTATTTATATACACGAGTGTTATAAAATCAACCACCTGAAAATTAAAAGAGCAATTTGACATATGTTCTTTTTTAGGTGGTTACACTGTGGTATAGAGCACCAGAAATTCTTCTTGGATCGCGTCATTATTCTACTCCTGTTGATGTGTGGTCGGTCGGTTGTATATTTGCTGAGATGGTGAACCAACGGCCACTCTTCCCCGGTGAATCTGAGATTGATGAGCTGTTCAAAATTTTCAGGTTTTGTCTCATGAATACTGTGTTTTTATGGGAAATAAGGGGAAATTATGCTTTAGTTTCTTTATTAGTACATATGATATCCATCACTTCTTTCTTGCAAAATGACATTCTAAGTGCTTCTAAATATAACTAGATAGGTAATAGGTTATAATCCTGTGTATTACACGGGTTGAATAAACCCGTGTATTATACTAATAGAATAAAATTTAATGTAACTATTAACATATACAGTCGTCAAGACATGTATTTAAAAGTACATTGACTTGACGGTTATAAATTTTGTTAAGTTAATTTTAAAACATTGTGTATTTCAACTGGGTATTGACTTTGGTTTTTTAATACCACCTATTTTTTTTTATTTTTTTTGAACGGCTAGATCACCCGGTTAGGGCTTTGGCCTTTGATCACCTAGGTCAGGAGTAGGAATCCCGCGGTTGGCATATTATTGCCAGTTTGAACCGGTGCCACAGTTTGCCCCCCGCAAGATTCGACCCTGAGACCTCCCGGGCAGGAACCACCTCCCCCCAAACCAATTGGTTTGCGGATCATTGGCATCACCTATTTTTTTTTTAATTATTTAACATATTGTATTTTTACCATTATTACCATCCAGCCACATTAGATATTGGAAATTTTTAAAAATCACTTAGAAAAACAATAATCATCATTATTCTTTGTTTTTAATATGTTATCCAACATAATTCAAACATGATGAAGGTTTTAAGTAAAGATTAAGTAAAAAATATAAGTTTCTTTAAAAAGTTGATAATTAGTTTCATATTTAATTCATTAGGTTAGTGATATAATAACTGTTTTTAATTAAAAAAATAAGTATCCATAATTAAGTTGGAGGGAGAGGAGGGAAAACCAAAAAGTAGGTGACTCCAATGGATGACCCGTGTCAATGATTGTTTTTTTTTATTGTATAGTATAGATAGATATAGATAATTTTATGCATATTTGCCACTTTGGTTCCATTAAATGAAGTTCAGCATTGTATAATAGTGGTGCCAGTTTCGGTCCATTTTATGTGAATGTGTCACTATGGGTTATGTTTATCTTTAACAGGTCAAACAGATTAAAAAAGCTAGTTTAAAAGGAAACGGGTCATACATGTGGAACAGCCTAAATGTGTAGAAAGTCATCTTATGCATAAAACCTTCCGAATCATTTCATTAATAAAGATAGTTATTTATTGAAATGATATAAATTCTGTAATCATACATGTTAATGATGATAGTATGATACTCTAGTTATATATTGAAGCATTAAATTTTTTTGCTAACAGTGTTTTGGGTCAGCGATCAGTTCAACTCGATCCACATTCATATTGCGACGTCTGTTGCGTATATGATCAGTAAACAAACACCTGTTCTCTTAGTCATATCATTTGTTTAATTATAGAATCATGGGAACTCCAAACGAAGATACATGGCATGGTGTGACTTCACTGCCTGACTTTAAGTCCGCCTTTCCAAAATGGTCATCAAAGGTGATCGACCTTTTTCTTTTATCCCATCAATGAATTAAATCTTTATTGTTCTTTCTCATTTTAAATGATTAAAAAACTTATGGTCATAAAAGAACTGATCTGTGCATCCTTTGCTTTTCTTCAGGACCTGGCAACTATTGTCCCAAATCTCGCAAAACCCGGTCTTGATCTCCTACGTGTAAGTTTAAACTAATTTGCTACCTCAGTTTTCTGTCTTCTTTGACGAACGTGGAACATTTATTCGATATTTCTCCCACTGAATTCAAGTATCAATGCAATTCCTTTCAGAAAATGCTGTGCTTGGATCCCAGTAGAAGAATTACAGCCCGGGCCGCACTGGAACACGAATACTTTAAAGATATCGGGTTTGTGCCATAACTCACGAAACTGAACCCATTTCAAGGTTTTATTATGTGAGATATGTGTGAGTGTGTGACATTTTTAGGTTATGATTTTTTCTTCCGTCTTAGGAAAACCTTAAATGTTAAGGCGCTTTCTTGCTAAGCCATTGTCGAATTGGCTTGTGCGTGTGCCTTATCTCTTATATCTGAAACCCTAAAGTTTCTGATTCTGCAACAGTTTACTTGATGAACAACATATCATGTTTTTTATTTGTCTATGGATCTGTTTGGTGTGCATTTTGCATTTTTTAATTCATTTAGCTTATAATTGAATTTAAATGACAGCATAACAATGTGCATGTGAATTTATATATGCATTTAGATAGAGGAGTCGGTTATAATAAACAACATTAAAATTTTGAGAAGTGTGAGAAACCATAAGGTCGCGACACAATGTGTACCATAGGTGGAGGGGTAAATGCGTCCGACCAAAATATAAGGTTCTGGGCAACTAACCGTTAGATGTGGTAAACGCAATGTGTATTGGGTGTATGCTAGTTCAAAAAGACTTAAGAAAAGTATTTCTGCTATACTAGGTTATAAACCCGTCTATCTATCACACATGTTGAATATAGAAATTTATTAAATAATTAGTAATAAAGATTAGAATACGAAAGGGTAAAATAAGTGAAATAGAAAAAAAATCTTGGACTTAGAGAACCGGTACACGTGGCGGAATCAGTTATATATTTATTAGGTATGGACTTAGAACTGAATTAAAGAAATTTTTTGAATTTGTGACAGTTTAAATTTAAAAACTTGGATTTTTTTTTGGATTTCCATATCATATTTGATACCAAACAATCCACAAATCCATCCCTCATTTACAAACAAGGTCAACATTTTTTCTGCACACTTAAAATCATATACAAATTTACAATTCCCAAATTCATGATTTTTAACAATATAACTGTTCTTAACAATTTCTATAACTCCAACCCCCCCCCCCCCCCCCCCCCCACCCCCAAATGCAAATATGATAATTCAAACAGAAGCAAAGAGAAATCTTGTGAAAAAAACCCGCCTTAGCCGACTCACAACATGATGTCTGCACGCGCTGGAAGCCTTCGAAAGAAGTTAAATGACGCAGAGGGATACCTATTCCGGAACCTTGGATGTCTCATGACATAAAATCCAGTCAGTGCCACGAGCACCTGAAAAGGCGTAGCGTATACCACAAACGCAGCCACAAGACAGAACACCATGAATATAAGTGTAGCACGTGGGTCCCGCCAGCTGAGAAGTCCCTGTAGCCGTTCGCCTTGGCTTGCTATATCGCCAAGCATCGACTGGATTCGACCGGCAAGACTTCGTAACCGGTCATACCGGTGCCGAACAATATCTGGGCTCCGAGATGACGGTAACAAGTCGAATTCCTCGTCCAACTCATCGGGTTGAACTGCATCAGCGTGTGATAATCGGATGTTCATATGAGGAGGGTACTGTGGTCTAAACCAGTAGTTCCAGAGTCCGATAAAGAACATGTAGATAAAAGCCGTTGGCAGAATAAGTTCCGGTAAAGACACGAGCATCACGAGCAGGATATGAACAAGCACGGTTGTAATGGGATTTTTCCATAAACAAACTTCCCGAAACCATTTACTCACCGCCAAAACCCCGCTGAAAACCGAAATTAGCCTGTAGTAATTAGCCTTAGTTCGTCTCATACTCCATAGATGCGATTTTGCATCAGTCATATACTCAACTATTTCTTTCCTTAGCGGCGGTTCGGCTCGACTGAGTCGAGCTGCAACGGTCACAACCGCCTGGTGGCGGAGCATGTCTAGCTGAACCACCGATAAGGGCCTCACGTAATGCATTTTCGGTAGGAGGGGTTTCGAGTACATATACATCATATTCAGCATTGAAGCACTGGAAAAACGTATCGCCAAATGTAGTTCGCCCATTTTCTTAACACCCGACGGGTGAAGAACCAATAACGGGTATGAATGTGTATAAACCCGACCCGTTTCAAGTGTCGAGATTCTGATTCGGATTTTTCCGATTCTCATATCTTGCAAATCGGAGTCTTTCTCGAGCTGAGAGTTATCAAAAACACCGACGCTTAGAACTGTTGCCGGGTCGTAAACTTCCCAAGTGTACTGCTCGTTGAATCTTGGAGCCAAACTGTTAATAACGGTTCTTGTTCGAACCCATTTGTGACCGTATTTAGCGACACAATATGCATCTGTCACTCCCGCACCTTCTCGGGTTTTCATAGGATGTAGAGCACTAGCATTTAAGATACCGAGTTCCAATATCCCGACCGATGGCTTCCACAGCTGTTTTGCTGACGGTCGGAGATCGCTACTGTACTGAGTCGACTCATCGAGCACGTGATACCCACCATCAAGACAAACCCGAAGTTGGAGCCGAGTAGCAAATTTATCGCTCTTCTTCATCTTCTCATCAACATCTTTATCACTCGGGTCTTGAAGCATGACCCATCGGGGAATAATGGGCCGATCGTCGGCCCGTCTATCGACACTATTTAATGGTATAAACACCTTCCCTAATGTCTCTTCTTTATTGGTCCCGATTCGGTCTTCAATAGTAAGTATCAGATGATCTTCAAACGGCTCAGCAGCTACAAACATCAGATCTTCATTCCATAATGCATTTGCATTTCGTGCGGTAACCGGTCTTGTTCTCGATACGTGGTTACTAATCTGTGCTTTCACATATACATTCGGGAATCGGTTTTTTTCAGCCCAAACGAGATCTTGTACCTCAATAACATTAACACGAACGTACCAAAGTCTAGGTGAATGGTAGACTTTTGATCGAGTGTAGCTCGAAATAAGCGAGCTATCGACACTACTCGTTGCTTGGTCTACAAGGAAAGCATCAGGAAAGGCTTCATCGGCTTGTGTCCCGATCCAAACCGCAAGCATGAGTTCACCTTTCGTCTTGTCACCCTTTTCGCTCTCTAGCCGGTACCATTCTGGAGCTAACGGGCTATCGGGTGGGACCCGTTTTGGAACATCGTGAAGATTCACACGAACAATCCCAACAAAGTCGTCTTTGATCACGTCTTTATCTTTAACCACGATGTCTAATATCGTCGTTTGCATTCTTTCTCGAGAGAACGCGAAAACCGTGTTCCATTCCGGGCTAGATGTTTTTGAAAAGTGTGGTGTGATTCCTTTATAGTTCCCGACCCGCACTTCAACATACGGGTCGAGACTTCCTGTGAGGTCCATACGCGGGAGGTCTTGTGCTTTCACGACCCTAACGAATAGGTACTGCATCGGTTCAACAAGGTCATGAGTGCTGGCCCGTTGATTTCGACCGCTCACAACCCGACCCCGGATCACCTGACCACCTCCAAGATTCGGGCTTGTTTCTTTGATAGCATACTCCATAGGTTGTGATGAAGATCCGGAGTACATCCGGACAATATTTGGTTGACTTCGATATTGACTTTGACTTTGACTTTGAACTCGGTTTCTCATGTTCTCAACTTCATATGCAGGCGGTTGTTGCGGGCCTTGTGGTGGGTTCATAGCCGCCACATACGGCTGCTGTGGAGGAAACTGAGGCTGCTGGACAAAGTTCGAGTTTGGCAAATGATGAAACGTTTTTCGAGAATCTTTCGACTTTTTTCGACTACGGGAAGAATTCATTTGAGGAAATGCATCTGAGGAAGGAGTATCCATCCTCGGAAATGGATCCGAGGATCCAACTATCGGGTTATCCGTGATGAACACTTTAAGGCCCAACTCGCCTTTCACATGTGAAAAAATGCTTCGTTTCTCCAACGGGTAATGAAAAACAACAGCATCCGAGTACACGACAAACGATGTTCCATTGATATGAACCTTACCCATGAACGACTTCGAGTCATTCCCTTCAGTTCTGTTGTACACAAACGCGTCAAGCGTAAGGTTCGACAGGTTATTCGGGTCAGAAATATTGAAATAAAAAGTTTCATTCCAATACGGGTTGAGATCCTTTTCTTTGACAGTGGTTCGGAACTTTTGGCGATCAAACTGAAGCTCGACAAACGGGCTAGCCGAACCCTGCCCGTCTTTCGCCATAAGCCCATGGGCGCTATGGACCTCAACTCCTAGCTTTAGGTTGCTCATTTACACACAGTTTGCAGTTGTTCTTGAATAGATATTTCACACCTATGAACAATAATTATGCAACAGAAAGTCAAAACCAAAATCTGATTGTTAAAATGGGAGCTCAATGATTACAAGTCAACCATTGAAGCCCAAAAGGCCTAAGCATAATGATCAAAACAAAAGGTCAAAAACAAACATTAAAAGTGGATTGAAAGAATGAAACAATTACCTTTTGATATGCTGTCAAGCTTAGAAATGGAAGAAGTGTTGTTTTGTTTTTAAATTTGGCTGATTTAGATTATCAGAGCATGATGCATGATGCATTGCAATCAAACTGGTTGTATAAACTATAAAGATAAAATATCAAGAAGAAGACGAAATAGTGGTTTAATTCGTCAATGGGTGAAATTTCTGAGAATATTAATGGAAGTTGGAGAAGACGAGTATGGTCTGCGCCTTGGTTTGAAAATAATAATATTCAGTTTACTTTTTATTTTCTTATTTTTATGTAACAACTTTATTTCACGTATGATTGATGAAGTATTTTGTTTATAAAAAAAAAATTTATACGTTTATATTTAAGTTTACATATATTTGTGAATAAATTTTTTATATATGTGTAAATTTGTTGTATTTAGATATATGTAAAGAAATTATTAAGATTGATTTTAAAATGAGAGATGAATTAGTTAAAGAATAAATTCTATTTTTAATGTTGTGTTTTATTATATTGAGGGTTGTATTTAAAAAAAATGATTTTGATTGGTTTTTCCATTAGTTCTCACGGTTCTCGTAATATTTAACGTTTTCTAAAGAGAACCCTCCCCTACAATATATATAAGTTAACTATTTTGTGATTTTCTTTGATGTATAACTTAAGAGATAGTTTTTTAAATGTATAGATAATTATTTAAGAGATATTAGATTTAAATAATCTCAACTTTCATCGATTGGCCAATAACACTCCCGACTTTCGATTTGTACACTAGCACTCCCAACTTTCAACCTGTTTGTCGATGACATTCCCTGACTAACAGAACCCTAACACAGTTAGTTGATATTAGCTGCCATATCAGTTGCCACGTCAACAAAAATGACTACATCAGCAAAAACTAACTGGGTTAGGGTTTAGTTAGTTAGGGAGTGTAATTGGCCAATAAGTTGAAAGTTGGGAGTGCTGTGTACAAATTTAAAGTTGGGAGTATTATCGGCTAATTGGTGAAAGTTGGAGTTATTTAAATCCAATATCTTATTATTTAAAGATAATAAATTGATGAGAACATCAAAATTTGAAAAATGATATATATTTTGGTTTTATTTGATAAATAAAGGAAGTTTGCTTGACATGGTTAAAATGTATTGCTATTTTTTTTAGCATTCCTTCAAATCAATGCAATGTTGGTTATTAAGTACACAATTATAAAACAATAGATATATACAAATAATTCATGTATCTACTTCATTTTAACACTAATGTATCAATTGGTAGTTTTTTTTTTTTTTTTTCTTTTCTAATAACCAACGTTCTACTCTCCGGAATAGAATAAATGAGTTAATGAAATGGACAAATGAATGAAATGCATAATTACATTTCATGGACTTGTTTGTTTATCATGTTAGAATGGAATGAATTATTACTTTATGTTTTTTGGTAGGCAAGAAAAAAATAGGGAATAAAATCGGCGATGGGTGATGGTTGTGAGTGGTGGCGGTGGTCGATGGTAGTAGTGGGTGGCGGCGGTGGTGGCGGCAGGTGATGCCGGCGGCAGTGGGCGGCGACGACGACGCTGGTGTTTGGTGGCAGCGGTGTTCGGTGGTGCCGTGGTGGTGGTGATGGACGGTGGTGATGCTGTTGTTCGGTGGTCGTTAGAAAATTTCGAAGTCCTCTCTATTCTCAAAAAGTCAATCACTATGGAGCCATACAATAAGTTTTATTCCCTTTCATGACAATGACAACCTAAGAATATTAAACCTAATATAGTTATTTAAAAATTGTAAATGTTCAACTTGTAAAGTCAAATTCTTAGTTGGATTTTATTTAGTTTCACATTTTATAAAAACAATTAGCTAATTTTATTTGGCATTTTTTTCTTTTAGGCGGTATTAGCTCAAACTGTGAAACAAGTTTTTTTTTGGTGACTAACATGATTCATAAAAATTATTATATGTTATAGAGGGTCAAGTTATTCTACAAAGGCTTTTAATTGTAAGAAGTGTAAGAAGGATTTATAGAGTGACAAGTGTCCAATAACCTAAAACTAAACCCATTACATCACCACCAAAAACCTAAACACCCACCCCCACCCCACCCCACCACCACCCAAAAACCTAACCCCCCCCCCCCCCCCGCGGCAAAAAAAACAAAAAAAAAAACTATACCTCACCAAAAAACCCCCCAAAAAACCTAACCCCCCACCCCCCAAAAACCTAAAAAAACCTAACCCCCCCACCCCCCACCCCCCCGGCAAAAAAAACAAAAAAAACTATACCTCACCAAAAAAACCCCCAAAAAACCTAACCCCCCACCCCTCAAAAACCTAAAAAAACCTAACCCCCCACCCCCCAAAAACCTAAAAAAAACCTAACCCCCACCCCCCAAAAACCTTAAAAAAACCTAACCCCCCCCCCCCCCCAAAAAAAAAAAAAAAAAACCTAAAAAAAACTAAACACCCACCCCCACCACCACCCAAAAACCTAAACCCCCACCCCCTCGGCAAAAAAAAAAATTTTTTTTTTTTTGGTGGGTGATGTGGGGGGGGGGGTTAGGTTTTTGGTGGTGGTGGATGTTTAAGGTTTTTTTTTTTTTTTTTTTTTTTTTGTAGTGAGGTTTTTTTGTGTAGTGGGGTTTTTTAGGTTATTGGACACTTGTCACTCTATAAATCCTTCTTACACTTCTTACAATTAGGATCCTTTGTATTTGATCCTAATAGAATTAACAAGTAAAATCGCTTGCGAGTTAAAAAACATATGCAACTTGTAAAGAATTCAAATCCTATTATCTCTCTAAATTAGTGCAAACCAGTTATATCTTTCCTGAGTGTATTTAAGCTCAAGGTTAAATTAAAGTTCATTCAATAAACAAGCTTGTAATCAAGTTTGGTTCGACTTGTAAATTTAAACGAGCATACTTGATGACACATGTAATTATATTTATAAATATATAAAATAACAAAAATAATAAATGAGCTGATCTTGAACTTGTAACATTTCTCATGACCAAATTCAAACTTTAGACATAAGATTTAAAATGTGTTAAGATCGAGTTGCCAATGAGCTATAGCTTAACTGACATTGGAGGGGAATTGAATATTTGAGTGTGCCCTCAAGTTTGAATCCGATCGCTGCTTTGTTGGGCGGAAGTCGGTGATAAACAACTAATTGGTCCAGAATTGGTCCAAGAGACTACAAACAAGATCTTTTAAATCCGAGACCGTATCAAGGGGCTCGAGACAGACAAAAGAGCTACGCGGATAAACGACTCAAACCATTAACCTTCGAGGTCGGAGACAAGGTTTAGTTGAAAGTCTCGTCTTGGAAGGGCGTAATTAGATTCGGAAAGCGTGGGAAGTTGAACCCATGATACATAAGGCCTTTTGAAATCTTGGCAAATGTTGATATCGTTGCCTACAAACTGAAATTGTCGGAGGAACTCAATAGTGTACATGACACATTTCATGTGTCAAATCTTAAGAATAGTCCTACTCAAGAAACCGTGATCATCCCGACGGATGAGATTCCTATCGACGACAAACTCCAATACACGGAAGAAGCTGTTGAGGTTATGGACTGGAAGGTCCAAAATACTAGGAGACGTCGTGTCAAGTTGGTCAAAGTTCGTTGGAACTCACGTCATGGGCATGAGTACACATGGGAACGTGAAGACCAAATCAAGACCAAGTGCCCACATTTGTTCAAAGACTCCCCTGCAACCAGTAACTCAACGTGAATTTCGGGACGAAATTCTTTTGATGGAGGGAGTATGTGACAATCGGCAAAATTTCATGGTAATTCCGTACAACTTAATCACTATTATTATATTTAAATTTGCGTATATTAGACTTGATTGTGAATGATTGAGTCATACAAAGTCTAGCAATATTAGGACATATTAAAATATTACAATTTATATTGCCGTTTTTGCCATGTCGCGAAACCAAACAACTATGTCCTAATACGTTGGTAAACAATGTGAACACACTACTGATGCGAACACACTATCCACGCCAGGAGTTCCGGTACTCCCTGAAACAACTATCTAATGATCCGATGAAAAAACACTGCTTTTTGTATTTTCAGTCCATTGCGTTTTAGAAACAACACATTTTATTGTGTTTTTAGGGCATTGTGTTTTAGGTAAAACACACTTTATGTGTTTTTAGTCCATTGCGTTTTAGAAAAAAAAAAAAAAACACTTTCTTTTGTGTTTTAGTATATGGATGTCAGAAAGAATAAGTAAGCTCATGAACTTACTTATATATTTTGTCAAGACTACTAAAAATAAAAAGTAGAAAAATCTAACACTATAAAAAAAAACTTTAGTTTAAATCTAGCACTATAAAAAAACTTTAGTTTGTATTTGATCAGTTAAACTTCCTGTGTTCATGCAATGAAAATAAAAGTAATAATCCCTAGTAAACGTTATTGGTTATTGTGAGTTTCACTTTTGAATATTCCCTCTGTCAGCCTAACCTTTCATATATTTTTCCTCCACCGGTCATCCATTAAAAATACTTTAGGAACTTGGACTGTAATAATCCCTAGTAGACGTCATTGGCCATTGATAGTCCCACTTTTGAATATTGCCCTACCAGTCCAACCTTTCACATCTTTTTCCTCCACTGGTCCTCCGTTCCGTTAAGTTTTTTTTTTTCTTTTTTTTTCTGGATTACAAACAGATGTTTTAGGGCTTTTGATTAGAACAATGATACGGGTCGATTGATGTAAAGCTTACCTCGAAACAATGCTCCAAACGATGAAATCAGTGCTTTAATTTGGGTGTTTAAACTTCCAATTAACAAAAATCTAGTCGTTTGAAGCACCGTTTCGAGGTAAGTTTTATATCAATCGACTCATATCCTCGTTCTGATCGAAAGCCCTAAAACATCTGTTTATAACTAAAAAAAAAAAAGTTAACTCCGTTAAGTTTTTTTTTTAACGGGGGACTGGTGGAGAAAAAATATGTGAAATGTTGAACTCGTAGGGAGAATATTCAAAACTGATACTGCGAATGACCAATGACGTCTATTAGGGATTATTACAGACCAATTTTCCAAAATAAAAATTAAAACAAAAACCATTTGATTGCTAATAGTATGCTGTAGCCATCAAATCCCCCTTCTATACTTCATGAATTGCGACTCAAACTAGGGGTGAGCATAAAACCGAATTAACCGAAAACCAAAATAACCGAAGGGTCGGTTATTTATATTTTTGATAACCGAAGGGTTGGTTATTTATATTTTTGATAACCGAATGTTGCGGTTCGATTATGGTTATTATTAGGGTGTCCGAGGTGGAAGCGGGGAATGTTTCGGGGAAGGCTTTTGCCGCACGCGTATTGTGCCGCCATGCGGTAAAGAGTGTGCATGGAGGAGAATTGCGGTGAACATATGCCGCATGCGGTAAAGATGAAGGAGAGGGGTAAGTGGTGGGCCCAGTATCTTCTCAACCAATCATGTTTTTTTTTTAAATGGTTTGGGGGAAACCACCTCCTATGTTTTTTGGGCAAAAGGGGAGAATGAGAGGGGAAATGTCATGACATATTATGATTGGGTGGGTGAAATTTCCCCCCAACTCATGAGGGGTGCACCCCTTACACCCTTAGTTTCATAACCGCAAATAACCGAACCGAACCGAATGTTTTAAACATGGTCGAATCCATAAGACCATAGGTTTTTAAGTTAGTGTTTACCCATAGCTCAATCCATACGTTTTTTTGGTGAAGTGTTCAAGTCTTTTAACCATGGCCCAACCTCATTGAATTTAAAGCTCTAGCCACTTTATGTTTGTATGTATACTTTCACAGAACACGTGTTACTTTTGTTTTTGGAATTCAATATGCATGTGGAAGTGAAATATAATTGATAATTCTAAAAGCTTTAACTATGCATATTTATTTTTTGCGCAATTCTACAAGCTTTAACTATGTATATTTATTTTTTGCGCATGAATTTTGCATAACCCACACATTTAAAGCCTAACTTTAGAAACGATAAAATAACCGACCTATAACCGAACCGAAACTGCATTAACCGTAAATAACTGATTAACGGAACCGCATTAACCGAAACCAAACGATTATGATTTTTTGATAACTGAAGTGTGCAGTTATGGTTTCAGTTATAGGCAATAACCGAACCGAAGCGCACCATGCTGACCCCTAACTCAAACCCTTCCTCGTTCTTTCTTTCTTTCTTGTGATGGCCCATTAAATCTCTTTAGCCCAAGGCCCGTTATTTTTTTTCTTTGTTGAACGGCCCATTCATATCCTTCTAGTTTTTTTAACTTGTGTTTGCTGTATGTAATTTCACATTTCACAAACTATTAAAGTTGGAACTGAAATCCGCCTCAGATACTCATTTATGACTTCCTTATGTTTTATGTCAACTAGTGTTTTATAATGACGCGCGTTGCGCGAAAGGCATTGGTGTTTTTGACCGTGGGGTATGATGAGGCGGGGGTTTAGGGTATGGGCTGACACGTGGACTTCGAGCCCTCCCGTTGGTGAGTGACGTGTTGGGTCGGTATGGCGGGGCGTAGCTAGCCCGCGTGGGTTGGCCAGTTTTTTAAAAAATAAAAAAGAAACCTAAAATTAAAAAATACACACAAAATTAAAAAAAAGCCTAAAATTATTATTAAAAGTTCCTAAAAATTAAAAAATTCTAAAAAAAAGGATTACTAAATTAAAAAAAACCCTAAAGCGTTTGGTAGATTTCGAACAGCGCGATCTTGTCAAACGGCTTCCGCTCCTTGCCCCGGAACTCGATGTTGGCCACCGCCACCCGGTTTTCGTGACTTATATCACCTCCCAGAACGCTATCGTAGTAGGCTTTAAAACGGTCGAGCTTCGGTTGTAGCTCGCGCCACTTGTGTTGGCACGAGTTTAAATTGTGCCGGTAGCTAACGAAAGCTTCCGGCCAGTAACGGGTCTCACCGGGTTGGCGGCCCTTCATCGCGTTGTGCTGGTATCAAGTGTGGGTAGCGGGTTCGGGTAGGTGGAGTGAAGGGTTGGGGTAGCGATGTGGACAAGCGGTGAGGTTGGGGGGTTTTATAGTGACTTGGGTGAACCGTTTGGCTTGGCCAAACAGTTATTTTTTAAAATTTAAACCTAACCGCTATGGTCTAGCCAACCCAGCCAATGAGAGCCGGCCACGGAGAACCGCTAGGCATGCCCAACGCCCGGGCTAAAACTCCCGCCCAAGGGGCCACGCCGAAACCCAAGCCCACCCGGGGTGGTAACTTGGGCATTTGTACCCCACCCACGCCCTAACCCTCGCCCCATACCCAATAGTCTAATAAATAAGTATAAGGTATTGCACAATATAAAAAAAGTCTCATAATAAAGAATTAAAAAAATCACAAATCACTAAAAATCTCATAATAAAAAATTAAAAAAATCACAAATCACTGTTTATTCTGTTTTAATTTTATCATATACTAATTCTCTTCATATCCTTTTTTTATTATTAATATATTATATTCCATTCCAATCACCAGGGAAAATTACATAAGGATAGCAGGTAGACGAGCAACAAACTGCGCCGCTATCCCTTTCTGAATAGAAAACCCTAATCTACTAAAAACAAAGCCTCGCCCCTGAGGGGTCGAAAAGTTGCTGTGCACCACACGCTGAACTCTAGCCAAGAACCGAACCGCCTCCGGCGCCAATGAGCCGAACGTGTCAAACGCTAGAGGGACAAAGGCATGCTGATTATCCTCATAAGCTTTCGCGTGCTTTTCCACATTCTTTGACTCCGCTTTCAGTACCGCTTGGTGCTTGTCCAGCCACAAACCCATTTTCCCGAAACCTGGCTAGGGGGATACACCTATGAGATCGACACAAGCATGTTTCCAACCCTCAAACAAAAAGCATATTCATATCCTTTAGTTTTTTTTTTTTTTTAAACGGGAGCTAATCCCAACGTGAACACATAAAAACAGTTGCAAGATCGACATTAAATTTACACATCATATCGTGTAATTCTTTCTAACACAAATCAATCATTACATGAGGTCTCATTTAAGAGAGTAAATTGGTATTTTAGTCTTTTGAGGTTTGAGGTTTATCTTAAATTGTCACTTTAGTCCAAATAATTTTTTTTTCTTTTCTGGATCTCTGACTTTTTTCATTTTTCATCATTTTGACCACATTGCCTAACTTAGTTTAAAAATCTAGTTATAACCAAGGGTATTTTTGGCATTAACAAAAAAAGGTATCTAAATTGCCATTTTAGTCCAAAACCATTTTTATATATTTTTTTCTTTTTATCATATATATATATATATATATATATATATATATATATATATATATATATATATATATAGGATAATGCTTGGTGAAAAACCCCACTTTCTTAAGAAACTTAGCAAACTGTATTTGTGGCTATTATGTTGCCACGTTGGATCTGATTACATGAGATTCAATTTTAAATGAAGGTTATATTAGTAATTTTCTTTACCCCCCTTAGAATTATGAGATGACATCTTCATTAATTGCCCATCAGTTCGTACTCTCACAATCCCCCATATTTATTTTTAATATTTCCCTTTTGCCTTTTATATCTTCTACATCTCTCATAATAGAATCTTCAATCTTCATACTTACACCACAGTAGCAAGCATCTCCATTAATATCAATGGAGACAAATCCACCAAACTCTGAATTAATGTCGCCGGTCCGTAGTTTCCCAAACATGTTCTTTTGCAGTGACTTCCAAAACGATGAAGAATTTAATGCTTCAGGTTTGTCCATATATAGTTTACTAACTGTTCTAGAAGATCTGTTATTCCTTTTTGTTTTTTACAACTTTTTAATCTAATATTCCATCCTATTATGCATGCCCATGTTCACGTGTTGCATTCGAAGCATCTGCATATACTTATATGCATGTTGATTGTTCCCGGTCGCCGGAAGACCCTGTTAGATCCCCTGATGTTTTGGTATCCAACAATTTTATGAAAAACGCGGTTATTGATGACCAGGATATGGATATTGATGAAGGTTTGTTTTATCTTACACTTTTCTTGTTTTATTTCTTCACTAGACATGTCATCTTTCAAACTTTTTCTATAATGTTCACATGTAGCATCACAAGATTCCCAGATGGAAGCCATGACTGTAGCTGTTTCTGGATCATCTCATGGTCCTTCTATGTTTGAGGAATCACCACGCGGCCAGTTAGACGGTTGTACAATGGACAATGGGACCCCAATTTATTTTCATATCACACATTTTATAACCTGTAGTGTCATGCCATTTTATTGCAGATTCATAACTTTTTCCGTTTTATGGTACAGGTCCTTCGAACCCATACTTTGTTTTTGATACCCCTCAGGGAACCCGTTACTGGATTCCTAATGTTGCTGATAAGTTCATACCGGTGTGTGGCAAAACATATCCAACCTTTCAGGATGTTCTTTCCATGTATGAACTCTATGCGCTCGAAGCAGGGTTTTCTGTAAAAAAAGGTCAAACTAAAGTCTGGAATGGAATTCCCACACACAAGTATCTCCGATGCTCAAAATATGGGAAACCCCAACCAAAGCGGACTTTTGACACCCTAGATGAATCTTCTGTTAAGCACCGGAGGACCACCTTCTCATGGTGTGACTGTAAGGCAAGCATACTAGTATCGATATCGAACGATTCATACACAGTCCTAACTTTCAATGATATTCATAATCATGAACTTGTTGAGAGTTACAACCGTGATCTTAGTAAGATATCACGGAAACTGTCATTCTCCACGAAACAATTCATTCATAACATGAGTCTAAACCGCATTGGACCAATGAGGTCTTATAGATGCCTTGTAGCTTTAAAAGGAGGGCATCACAATGTCAATGGGACACCGGTCGATTTTAAAAACTTTAGCCACCAGCTGCGAATTTTTATTGGTGAACGCGACGCACAAGTTTTCCTAGAACGCTTGCGTGAGCGTTATGACAACCTACCCAACTTCTTTTTTGATTACACCGTATCAAACGGAAAGTTGTCCTCTGTATTCTGGGCTGATGAGATTTCAAAGCTTAACTACAAAGCTTTTGGCGATGTCCTAGCGTTTGATGCAACTTACAGCACAAACAGGTTAGCCCCCCTCCACTCTAACATATGTTATGCCTGATCCCCAAGTATCCAATTTTAGGTTGACCAAAAAAGTTGTTCATATTGTTAACATCAAATCAATTTTTTTGTTCATAGGTACAAGATGGTTTTTGTGCCATTCACGGGTGTGGATCATCATTTCCAATGTGTTACATTTGGAGCTGGTTTGATATCAACTGAGTCAATTGAATCTTACGTGTGGTTGCTTAAGGCTTTCTTGAAGGCACACGGTACTCAACCAACTCTCGTGCTGAGTGATCAAGACCCATCCATGCTACAAGCTGTTCCTATGGTCTTTACAGAATCACGTCACCGTCTATGCATGTGGCATATAATGAAAAAACTACCATCCAAGGTATACATAAGTTTGTTAACCTTTAACATGTGTTACCCAACATAACACCCTTTTACATGTCTTCTCAAATTGATTTAATCTAACTCGTGTTATAACTATTAAAATTTTCAGATCTCAGCCGACGTGCTCGATAACACTGATCTTCGGTCCTGCATTCATCGGTTGGTTTGGAATGTTTATATCAAACCTGAAACGTTTGAGTCCCGCTGGAATGACCTCCTACAAACATTTGGGCTTCAAGAGCACAGCTGGTTAAACGACATGTACAACATGAGACATCTCTGGGTTCCAGCCTACTTTAGAGAACTGCCCATGTGTTGCTTGATGAAGACCACCTCCCGATGCGAAAGCTCTAATGCGGCCTTCAAGGTTAACTCAACAAGCGCAAACACGCTTGTACAATTTATGATGTGCTTTGAAAATAGGGTAGACAGCCAACGATATCGTCAACGTGTTTCGGAGTTCAAAACCTCTTCTACCATGTTCTCTGGCAATACTGAGTTAGCGATAGAGCAACACGCGTTCGCCATTTACACAAACGCTGTTTTCGCCCAAGTGCAAAAAGAAATAATTAAAGGTAAGTTTTTATGCTACATCACAAACCAAAGCGAGACGAGCGATTCCAGTCTTCTGATAGACGTCACTCATTTGGATAAAAGGAACAACATCACAAATGTCTATCAGGTAACACATGTTAGGCACTTACATTATTCCATGTACTCTAACATATTTTTGCATCTAAATGTGTTTTCCTTTGTTTGTCTCTGTTCAAATCAGGTTACGTACAACAATGTCGATCAATCGGCCAATTGCTCATGCAGGAATTTCACACGTATCGGGTATCTGTGTCGCCATGTCTTTTGTGTCTATCGCTTGAAAAATGTTGAAAGGATTCCACCACAATACATAAACGACAGGTGGCGCCGAGATGCCCTCCCCAAACATGTTTTTTCAATTTCCAGTCGATACGGAGTCAACCCACACGCACCGTCCATTATGCGGAATGAAATCCTCGACCTCGTTACTGAATGCGTAGATGTTGCTAGAACCGATGAGGACGCGTTGGCAAAACTGGTTGACCAACTCAGGGATTTCAAGATCAATGTTCTTTCCAGGCAACCGTTGGCAACAACTGAAAATGAATCAAATGAGGCTCAAATGGAAGAAATAGTTGGGCAACCAATCAACATTCCAGTCGAAGTTGCTAATCCAGAAGTTGCACGCAATAAAGGATGTGGTACTCATACTCGCATTTCTGGGCCCGGTGAGAAGGCCAAAGCAAAACCACCAAAACGTCCAAAGCAGCTTCGCTTATGCAAGCGTTGTGGTCTGTATGTCGACGACCACGACTCACGCAACTGCCTTAAGGTGGCTGCAATGAAAGCAGCAAAGGCAGCTGCTGAACAACTAAGGCAGACTGCCACTGGCGACTGATCATCTGATTAAAATCATTTTATGTAGTACTATGTAATGGGAGACTCTTCATTTTGGCCTTCTTACGCACATGTAACAGTCTTTTGTCATCATCCTGCTATTATCTGTTACGTGTGTAAGAAGGTATAACTTTTTGAGTCCCAATAATCATATTTAGGATTGTAAGAAACTATATGGCCTTTGGCCACTTTTGTCGTATTAGGCCCGAAGGTCATTCGTGGACCGCTGTGGTATATTAAGCGGAAGCAGCTTATCTTAACATTTAACTGCATTTTGATATCTGTTTTTCTGTGTTTCATTTGCTCTCTTTAACTTCAAATGATCAAAACAATCTTTTGTTAACTATACAGCTGTAGTAAAAAAAAAAAACAGATTGGATAAAAAAAAAATTAATAAACAGAAACAGATGCATAACACATGTTACTTACCCATAATGATTTGATCTTTTTATCTCAAAAGGATCAAAACAATCTTTTGTTAACCACACATATGGAATAAATAAACAGATTGGGTCTGTGAACTTCAAAGCATCAAAGCAATCCTTGCTAAACACTCAATCTGGAACAGATACACTTGCTTAACACATGTTAGCTTACATTTTGAAAGTTGTAAAAAACTTGCTTAACACATGTTACTTTCAAAACACTATTTGGTTAACATGTGTTAATTTACCTAATGGTTTGGATCTTCAACATGGAAAGATTCAAAACACTATGTGTTAACCACATAACAAACAACATATATACTAAACCACGTCAGGTTATAGAAGTAGACTTCAAGCAACTTAAACAAACATTCTACCACTAGGTTACATAAAAAGAAATAAAAACATAATAAAACACCAACAAGACGACATTCGTATGTCATTTTGTTTCAACATAACGTCATCAGGTTAACACATTTTCAAACACTTTCACCATACCAACTACCCATGGGTATCCTCCACTAGTAACAAGCTTTTAATCATGGTGTGGGGAATTCCTCATCATGAAAGTACACTGGAGACGGGCTGCGCTCACCCTCCCATGGGTCATGGTAACACCAGGACTGGATTGTTTCCGGTGAGTATGGACACAACGGGCAGCCACACATTTCATGGTCTGGATCCGTCAGCAACCTAACCAACTCATCTGGTAGCCCCTTCATCTTTTCATCATCTGGAACAATGTGCTGCCTTCGGCCTGGTTGATCTCGCGACACACCAGATACATCAGTGACGTTTTTCGTTCCGCTTTCTGAAGCATCCTCACTTGAAGTTACTCCAGTTTTCCAGTCCTCTCCATTTTTGTGAGACCCTTTTCTTTCGTTAACCTCCATGCACCGGCCCTCACATGCTTCTTTCCCTTTTTGTTTGACCTTCTCCATGCTTGGTTGGCTAGCCGTATCCTTACCATCACACGGGTCCATCTCATTAACGCTCTTTTGGGACATCTTACAAAATATGGATAACTGAATTGGTGTAGTAGGATTGTGAAGTATTACAGAATATTAGGTGGGTTCTTCCCTCCAATACTTATAGAGGAGTTCCCTGTCTACATTTCATATAGTCTTCTTGACTTGACCTTTTTTGATGTGACCAAAAGCTGATAAAAAAGCAAATATTCCTTTTTTCCCCAATAAAGTTGCTTTTATAGACCCCAACCCTCATGCTTTGTACTATTCTGCCAACAACTCTCTAGTGTTCCCCATTTTTGTACTACCTATTTAGAAAGCCTGTTCCCCTTGGAAAGAGCGTTTTTTTGTTTTTCTTTAGTGTTACAAAACAATTTCACAATTTCTAATATAACATTATAAACTATGTCAATAAACTTGGTTAATACTATTATACGCCATTTAACAACACATCAATATTTTCTAGAGTTTATAATTACCGACTAACTAAACATCATATTTAATATATATAGTTCATCCACAAAAAGACATCCTGACGATGCCATACCCAACAAAACACCTACCCCCGCATTACGTTTGAAGCAAAATCCCCAAATCCATCAAAGTTCATTACATGTTTCCAAAAAACATATCCGGCGAAATTAAGACATAATTGTTCTACAATAACATGTGTTAGCCACCATAACACATGTTACTCTATTCGGCATTCTTCCTTGATTTTTGGCAGCAGCACATTCACCTCCGAACATAATATGTGCGCCGCATACCTCTTTCTCAACTTTCTCACCTCCGCCATCTTCCTCGCCCCACTCGTGCCGAACCCACAGTTAAAACTTTGGTTTTTCCCCATATAGCACTCCATGTGCCGCATCAAGAAGATCCCACAATCAGTTGTGTTTGCGGTTGTTGCCCAAGGAACCGGCATACGCTGGATGTTGCAGTACTCTATGTCATCGGCTCGTGGATTCCCAACCTCCCGCAGATATTGCACAAACATATCTTTCTGCATACGCATACACAAGACATAGTTAGTAATCCTAAAAAAAAAAAAAAAAAAAAAACCTAACAGTCTTGCCAGTGTTATCACACTTATTTTTAAATCAATTTTCAGTTTTGTTACTTACAATCTTATACGCTGTGTCCTTGTGTAGGTAGTAGACGCTGTCTTCTATCAACTGACCTTGACGGGCTTTGTCATTATCAATGACATAAATCCCGGGGTCGCGTAACTCAAACACTACCAAGTAAAAGTGTTTGTGCTCCAATATAGGGAAGAAAACAATGTCTTCATTTCGGAAATCAGGAACGCAATCAACTCTGTTTACCGCACCCTTTATCCCAAGCCGAAACTTGTGCATCCGCGCCTCTACCCCGCCTTCGTCAGTTGTCAGCATCCATGGAAACTTCAAGCATAACAGAGAAATTAATAAGGTCACCAATAGGACACACTGTAATTTATATATACATGGCACTTACCACAACTTTAGTCCCAAAAAATTGTCTACTGTAAGCCCCCCGTGATTTTCTTTTCTCCTGGAAGTTCAGCACCTCCGCCCAACAGTCAATAATGCCATCCGAGACCTCATTGCCAACATTTAAACTCTTGAACATAGACCGAGATGCTTGTACGTGGGTAGGGCTTCTGAACAGCAACTCCCTGAAGTCAGGTGTACAAACCACAAAAATAAATTTGAACATGTTAACATATGTAATTTATTGTTTTTCTAATAATTCATACGGTTACGCCCTTACTTACACAGACATATGTATCGGACTATCTACATCAGCCACTGACGAAGAACCCTGTTCCCTCCTGCGTTTAAATAAAAAAATAAACCAATTATCCAGTGTGTGAATCGTTGTTTATCGTTTACAATATTCCTATAAAACAAAAAACAACTTTTGCAATTCTACTTACATGTTTGCCTCCATTGCCCGCTTCCTACGACAAAATCCACTTAAAAGGTGCATTGGGCTTTCATCGGCGTGTATGTAGTCCCACAGATTTGTCTCCTTCTTTGTAATTGGTTGGCCCATGTCAACAGTCCTTATATAGTAAGGTGATCTGTTTGGCTCCGCTACCACCTTCTCTCGGAAGGGGAGTTTCCTTTTTTGTGCCCCCAACTCAGCCAACATGCGCACACGGTTAGCAAGCGGAATATTGTCCTCCACCTCATACATATCACTACCACAAGATCCCAGCCCAGTTTGACCCTTGTGGATTGCAATGGCCGGGTCATAGGAGCTAACTGGGTCTACCATTATAACCATGCTCAAGTCTGCGGTAGCCTCCACATCGCCTAACACATAAAAAATAAATATATGATGTAACGCGTAAACAACTACAACACATTCGATGCGATAAATGATGGTGTTTTAGCTCACCAACAGGTTTGGTTTCTGTCCGGGGGATGTCCTCCATCTTCCCACTTGTGCAACCTGCACGTTTAATGCAAATAAGTATATTACACATGACTCATACTAACCCATCCATACTAATTTCGCTTAATGCTATATCTTACCAATTTCGTGTGACACGTCCACTTGAGCCCCAATTTGTGTCATCCCAAGGCTCCAATTCGGGCCATCTAAATTTCGTTCATCAAAACCGGGCTCAGGCCCATTGTCTGTATGAACACCTAACATGTGTTAACTCAGTAAATGATAGACAGGGGAAACCATTTTTAACACATGTTGGAGCATGAAAGTCCTTACCGTCATTCTCTGCAAAAGGGACCTCTTCAACCGCTTTCCCTTTTGCATCGACATCATGTGCCATCTCACTCCCGTCGCCCGAAACTATTGAATCAACCACCGCGCTAGTGCACCCTTGCATGTTTATAATAGTCGCACGCATCCCATCATGCTCCGTCTTACCTTCTGCACCTGCATAACACAATGCTGTTACAAAGCATGCACAACTTACTACCAGGAAAACATTAAATACTTACTGTTTAAAACACGGTCAGTCTCATCAACAGCCCCATTGTCTTCGCCATCCGGCACACCGTGTTTGTCCTTATCATCAACAGCCCCGTCCGCAGCTGAAAAAACCATGCCACCACTCTCTTCCTTTCTTCCATCTGACGGTGCGTTCTTAACTTCAATCTCGTTTTTAGGATCTGCAATTGCATAAACATTTTTCGAGATATCACATAGCTAAGCCTTGCTAAACAAAAAAAAAAAAAAAAAAATTAAGGTTTCCGAAGGTTACCTTCCTTCCCACTCTGTTCATCATGTTTACTATCCTTGTCCTCCATCTCGACCATTTTGTCCATTCTTTGATCACAAACAAACCTTGCTTCGTAAATCTCATCCTTTTTGACGTCATCCGCTTTAAGATTAGTGTTCTGTTCATCATTGGGCTTCGCAGCCACTTTATTGTCTGTTTCCACTCTACGCTCAGCACGTGTAACAAACTGCGAGTCCGGACCCCGGTAATCTGTGCACACAAGATGACATACGTTAAAGAAAACAAAGTAACAAAGAAACTTTTAGAATCAGTCATTATTAGGGGGTTTACGAGAACTACCATGTGCCCCGTGCACTTCTCCTGCTTTAATACGCATTATTGCACGCATTAAACCCAGCGGTTTATGCACTTCTTCGGCATCATTTTCATACACCCCTCCTGCGCCTTTATTTTTTTCGTCCCCACCAACACTACATTCCTCGCGACTTGAATTACCAGCATCATTAACACTCTTATCACCTTCCCCGACTTCAGTTGTATTTATCCCAAGTTCACTAACCCTCAGTTCTATCTCTTCCAACTGTTTCTTCGTCTTGATTAACCCTATAACATAACATCAACATTACATGCGTTTAAGTAACGTAACCATATTAGCCGGTAATACAGGTTAACTGACTAACACATGTTATACATTACCTGACTCGTCACCACCATCCGTTTCTCCACGGAGAATCTTTGTTTTCGACTTCTGGCAACTCGGGGTCACAAAGATGGCTTTTGTTTCCGAAGCACCCTTCAACAGATTCAGACGGGGAGACCTCCTTACCCGCGGCGACATAACTGTTTCCAGCTCTCCGGTACACTCTGCTGCAACCACAAGGGCAGGTTATACTATATGATAGTTAACTCCTTTGACGTGTGTTAAGGAATGTCATATCATTCCATAACATGTGTTAAGCAAGGGTATTCTTAAAAAGGGTATAACATGTAACAAACTACCTCTTTCTTTGTCACTTTCCGTGCCTTGTCCACCAATCTGCATACTTCTCTTTCTCCTTTTTGGCGTGACAAACATTTCTTCTGTTTCCCTTACATGTTTTAAGTTCTCAAGTCGTGCTGATCTCCGCACCTCAACCGACTTTCCACCATCTACAATCTGTTCATCAGGGTCTTCAACACCATCATTTGCGAATGATTGCATTTGAACATCAGCTGCACATTCAAAATAAAAAATAAATAAATAAATATTGTCAGTAATTACAGGTTGAAGAACCGGCCAAATGTGTTTCCGTGTTCATTTCATATACATCGTTAGGCCACCTTCTTGGTCATCGAAGTCTATCACTGAAGATCCTACTGCTTTCAGCCTACTTTTACTTATTTTTTTGTTTTGGCGGACAAGCGACTTCCTGTACAAGCTCATTATTGGTGACCCATCCGAAAGATCATCATCTATGCCATCCCCTACGAAAACGTTCCCACAATTATTAATGGATTTCAAAATAATTTAACTAAATAACACAGACAATAACAGGGCCCGACAATAACATTTACTAACCAGCGTTCTCTCCTTCATTGATGTGATTCTTTTCATCATTTCTCAAATCGTCCAAGACCGAATTGATCTTGTGTGACGCTAAATCTACCGCATCATCGTTATCCTCCCTTTCACTATCTTTCTTCTCAAACAAACTATCAAACGTTGACTTCAACTCTTGTACTTCTTCGTCTTCAGGGCTTTCCACCAACAGCGAATCTAACATACCCTCTATTTTGACTTTGTTCTTCTTTGTCACGTATATTAACTGTCGTAATATCGTCAACCTCTCCTGTTGAATATAGTTTTTAACATTAATTTTTTTTTTGGACAATTTGAAACATATACCAATTTCAAAAAAACACATGTTATAGCATCTATCTTTACCTCTTTAGTTGCCCATTGTTCGACGTTATAGTTTCTGGGACGTGTTAATCCTTTAAACCGTCCTGTTCCAAAACCACCCGCAAGGATTTCAAGCCTTTCTCTCTCTCTCAATCTTTTCAAGTTCCAAAAGGCTAAAGGACAGACCGCACTGTCAACCTCCATACCCGTGCACTCAACGCTATCAACGTACAACAACTACAAGAAACAACGATACGTTCAACAAGGGAATAAATCAACTATTATAACACATGTTAATTAGCTAAGTTACTTAAAGTTGCTTACCATCAGAATCGCTAGAGGACCAACAAAGAAACTCTGTGGGTCCTGCCGATTCCATGTATCCTTGCAAGTTCTGAGCTTTTCCACAACAAGGTCACACCAGTCTATTGTTGCAAAATCCATCTCTTCATCCAGATACTCCAATATTTCTTCCCGTAAACAACTTTGTTTATGACAATCCACCAGCACTGCCACAAAACACATTAAGAAATCCATCCTGAAATCAAAACTGTCTTCGCCATCGGAATCATCAATCATTTTCACCATCTTTGTCGGCGGCACCATTGGCCCCGGGTATCTCGCCCTCCATTCCGTGATGGCCTCGCTGAGAATCGGCAGCTTACCAATAGAACTAAACTTTTGCCCACCAGTCGGAATCCCTAACAACTTGTTGATCACTTTCCTGTTCACCTTGATATCACCGGCAGGCGTACATATGGTCATTTTATCGGGATTGAAATTGTCCACAACAAAATAACCTAACTTCGCCGGCAAACCATCAACGCTGAAAGTTAGCATCCGTCCAAAGCCCATTTCCCTGACTGCATCACGCTGTTGTTCTGTCAATGCCCGTACACACTTATAAAACTGCAACGGTGCAGATCTTGTCCTTATTCCTGGAAATTCATCCTTTTTTGCGCGCTTGCGGGCTTTCTGAACCTTTTCCGGTTTCTTACGTTCTACCTTAGCTTTCCCTGCTCTACCTTTCTCTTTTTCATCAGAACCCTTGTTCTTTTTGGTCTTCAACATGTTTCCGCTCTTCGATGAACCCGTCACGTCTGACCAACATTTTTATAGGAAACAACAACATTACAAACAATTCCTTAAGGGCTTAAAAATAAACTAACTGTTACTCCGTTTTCAGGGTCAAGCACAACTAACACATGTTAACAGAAGCCAACTGTGTAACTTACCACGTTTTCTTTTATGTCCACTCCTTGAAATATCCCTGACATTGCTTGTCTTCCCTACAGTTTTCAAACATGTTAATGAGATTTGTGTGGATATGCAACTAGCCTCTATTGCAGCAAAAAAGGAACTTACCCATCTGCATTTTGTTATCCCCCCGTCTGCTTACACCACAACCTTTCATTTAGCACCGAAACATTCGTAAGTTAGACGATTATCTTCAACAATACTTTATACAAATTATAAAAAATATTACTACTTAATCGTTACCTTTTCCGTGTCTCTTCCCATTGCTTGTTGACAGAACATCGGCTTCATCGTATACTGTAAGGCATCAAACACAATTTAGTTACGCCCAATTTCAGGCCCAACACACTATCAACATACAGATCACCTTTGAAGTATGTATAGTGTTTAGTAACATAAAAATTCTAACCTAGCTCCCGTTGCGTTGGACCAAGGTCAGCTCGTTGTTTGGAAGGACCGGGCTTGGGTTCCTCCGATAAAATCACCACGCTAGGGCTACCAGAACTTTTTCGCCCTAAATTGTGTTTCGAAGTCCTACATATTTAAACATAAAACAAACTAAGGTTGCCTCTTTCCAATAATCGGTTGAAGAAAAACCTAGTTGGACATGACGGATAACAACAAACTAACCTGTTGTTTGAAGTCTGAATCTTCCGTAAACGTTTCAGCTTCAAAGACGATGACAATATTATGAACGAGTTCCTCATCGGATTCTATGCTAGGGTTTGTGGGTAGTAGCTTTTCAATGCCGTCGTATCGATTGTAAAGAAGATGAACAGGAATGGAGAAAGGATTAAAGACGACAGAGAATCATGAACAGGAAGAGAGTTTTTTTGAGTAAAATGGAAAAGAAGAGAGTTTTTTTGAATTTGGGTGAACTTCTTTGATTAGACTGCTACTGCATGGCAGTCATTGCTGTCTTCCCAATGTTTTTTGATACCCAAAATGCCCTTCGATGGTACAAGTTGGCAGTGTTTTTATTTTCTTTTTATTTTTATTAACACAATATAATCATGTCCCTTGATCATCTTAGATGTAACCTAATCAATGGTTCAGATGGGGTTTCCATAGTTTTCTCAAAAAGAAGGGGTTTACTATATAACCAAGCCCTATATATATATATATATATATATATATATATATATATATATATATATATATATATAGGGGAGGGTTATCTTGAGAACGCTAAATATTGCGAGAACCGTGAGAACGAACGAGAAACCAACCAAAACCAATTTTTTTTAATACAAACCTCATTGTAATTAAAATATAACATCAAAAAAAAAAAAAAATTTTACAACATCAAATAATTCATTTCTTCTCTCAAAATCACTCTTATTAGATTTTTTTACACATGTGTAAATATAACAAATTTACACACGTGTAAATGGCAAACTTACACATGTGTAAATTTTCTTTATTTACAAATTCACGAAAATTTAAATGTGTAAATTTAGTTTCTAACATTGTATTCGAATAATAATGATAAGTGTAAAAAGAAATTTTGAATTTGAATTGTTTTTGACCAAGTTCTCGTGGTTTTTTCACTTGTTCTCACGGTTCTCGCGATATTTAGCGTTCTTATTTAAACCTTTCCCTATATATATATATATATATATAGGAAGGTTCAAATGAAAACCACTAGTTAACGCGAAAACTCGAAAACTAACTAAAAAAGTCAAAAAGACATACCAAATTTTTTTTTTGCATACCAATTTTCGCCACTTTTAGTATATATATAAAAAAAATTTGTAGTGTACATGTGTAATACTACACATGTGTAGTACACATACACATGTGTAATACAAAAAAAAAAATTTTTTTTTGAAATTTTTTTATATAAAAAAACCTGCCATTTTTTATAAAAAAATTGAAAAAAAAAATTTTTGGTGTATTTTTTAGGATTTTTTTAGTTAGTTTTCGAGTTTTCGCGATAAAAGTGGTTTTCATCTGAACCATCCCCTATATATATATATATATATATATATATATATATATATATAGAGTAGGGATCCTGCGGAAAGTGTGTTTTTCCTAGAAAGTCTAGGAAGCGATCTGGGCCATCCAATGGGTGTGTTTAATGGTTAAGATGAAGTCAATGGCAATCTTGTAATTTTTTAGTTTATGTAATTCATTGTTTTAAAAGACTAGGGGCAATTTTGTCAATATATCGTGTTTTAAATCAATTAGATAACCGCCAGTCAAACCCAGTCCCTAATTTCACGCGATTTTCCCTCTCTCTCTCCAAACCCATCTTCGAAACCCTAATCCCTACCAAAAATAACCACAATCATGGAAGAAGATAACTTTAGAAAGGATGGAGAGCACCAGATCAAATTAAAACACTTCTCCATGTCCACCATCTCCGAGTTCATCATCACCATTCAAATACTGTTCTTATCATCTCGGTTTTCTTGACGATGCGTTTTAACAGCAAGCAAATTAATACAGTTGTGTTTTAGCAGCAAGAAGATTCATACAGTTGTGTTTTAGCATTCAGATTCATATAGTTGTGTTTTAACAGCATTCAGATTCATACAGTTGTGTTTTAGCATTCAGATTCATACAGTTGTGTTTTAACAGCAAGCAGATTCATACAGTTGTGTTTTAACAGCAAGCAGATTCATACAGTTGTGTTTTAACGGCTAGCAGATTCATACAGTTGTGTTTTAGCATTCAGATTCATACAGTTGTGTTTTAACAGCAAGCAGATTCATTACAGTTGTGTTTTAGCATTCAGATTCATACAGTTGTGTTTTAACAGCAAGCAGATTCATACAGTTGTGTTTTAACAGCAAGCAGATTCATACAGTTGTGTTTTAACAGCAAGCAGATTCATACAGTTGTGTTTTAATAGCAAGCAGATTCATACATTTGTGTTTTAGCATTCAGATTCAGATTCATACAGTTGTGTTTTAACAGCAAGCGGATTCATACCCTATGTTTTACCATCTTTATATTGTGGGATCTATAAAAAAATTGACTTTAGCCCTGTAAACTGTTTAAACACAGCACCAAGAACATGCTGATAATTTCCAGTAATCTTCTGAAAAATGGAATATGCGATTGGTTTAGATTTCGAAAACAAATTATTCAGAAAATCATGGAGAAAAACGGTTACAAAATATGGACATGGATGGTTAGTTAATGAAGATAAATTCCAAAAATAAAAACAGAATGTGAAAGTACATAATTGCCCTTCTAGTTAAAAATCTTCAATGCCACATGTCGCATTCTGATTGCTTCCTAGACTTTCTAGGAAAAACCCACTTTCCACCCAACTCCTACTCTACATATATATATATATATATATATATATATATATATATATATATATATAGGGTAGGGCTAGATAGAAAACCCTATATATATAAAAAACCCGAGAAAACCCAAGCTCCCGACATTTTTTTTTTTTTGAAAAAAATAACACATGTAATATACATGTTTTTAAGACTTTTGGGCCAAAAAAATCAAAAAAGCGCCGAAGGGATATTTAAAAAAAAAAAAAACAAGTTTCAGCAATTTTCAGCGAAATTATGTTTTTTTTGCTTAACACGTGTTAGGAGCTGAAAATTGTTTATTTTTTTAAAAAAAATCCCTTCGGCGCTTTTTTGTTTTTTTTTTGGCCCAAAACACTCTAAAACATGTATATTACATGTGTAATTTTTTTCAAAAAAAAAAAATGTCGGGAGGTTGGGTAAAAATGGCTTCCCATTTGGGTTTCCAGAGTTTTCTAAGAATTTTAGGGTTTTTTATCTAGCATTATCCTATATATATATATATATATATATATATATATAGAGAGAGAGAGAGAGAGAGAGAGAAACAGGATCAGGAGAAAACGCTCAAAAGTGTGAGAACAGTAAGAACGCTTCCTGGCCCAACACGTGTCCCACCGCTTAGCAAAGGGCGAAGGGGCTTTTTTGCCCTTTCGTCTTCTGCTTTTCCAGTTCCACTTTTCCCAATATTGTTTTAATTTTTGGGGTTTAATATTTTTGGCATTAACCAAATTCAATAATTAATGGTGTTTTAATGGTTTCATTGTATCAACATTTTGGCGTTTATGGCGTTTATTCACATCGTATGCCATTGGAACCTAGGGGGCATGAAATCTATTTGAATGGTGTTTTTCAAGGCGTTTTAAACAAGTTGGCCCAGTGTTCTATCATTTTTTATAAACATTTTGGCGTTTGGGTTATCTTGGCGTTTTACAATTGTTGGATTATATTTCAGCGACAGTAAAAAAAAATACAAGCGAAGAAAATAAATTAAAAATCCTAATCGGATCTCTCTTCACAATATTCACTGTCATCAGTCTCTCTGTTCTTTAATAGTACAAGATCCGACACCAAAAATATGACGTTTTATGTAAAACTTAACAAACCCGTCGGTTTGATTATTTTGCCTGCTTCTCCGTTGAAGTGGCTTTTTTGTGGATGTTTGGGGACATAGATCTATGACGTGTGGGTGGGTTTTTCGCTTTTTCTTCGTGTTGATCTTCATCTTTATAATCATCCCACTCTTCAGTGTCATTGATCTCTTCTCCTCATCCAAGCCTTCTTCAAGAACAAAAAAATACAAAATGCCATACGACTGCCATCAGTATTTTTTTCTTGAATTTTTGTCCATCTCATGCAGCAAAATCTTACTGAGTTACTCGCCTCCGCTAACAATTCATTCAGTGAAACTTGACGAATAACAATACTGAATATCCAAGAAAGCATATTAGCCATCTTTGATTTTTTTTTTTGGCGTTTTACAGTGAGTGGTATTTAGTAGTATTGGCGTTTGTTTTTTTGGTTTGATCAAATGGAAGTTGCTGAGATGTATCATTTTATAGGATCTCTTTTTGGCGCCTAAGTTAAGCGGTGCGTTATTATAATAAAGTATTTGTCTTTTCAGTTACTGTTTGTAATTATTGTTTTTGACAAGCTTTATCTCTGAAGTCTGTAACACGTCCCATCTTTCAAGTTTGGCGTTTTAGATTATAATATAATAAATTTTCCCTATCTTCAGTTTTCTGATTTGAAGTTACTGTTTCTAGTTACATTTTCAAGTTTGTTTTTTATTTTTTTTGGTTTTTATAATACCTTTTCAAACTAATTTTATTATAGTTTGGGAGTTTTTGGGGGCGTTTAACGGGATGATATCGTTTAAACAAGCATTTTGGCTGTTTTGGCGTTTTTATTATATATGACGTTTTTATTATTCAACAATCACTGAAAAGGAAAATAAAAAAAAGAATACATAAAAAAAGTTTTTCTATAATACTTGTCCAAAGTAATTTTATGATGGTTTGATAAACTCCAAAGGTGTAAGACATTTGCCTTTTTGGCGTTTTATTAGATATAGCGTTGTTTATTAAATAACAATCAACTGAAAAAGAAAATTAAACAAAATAAATATTGACCTTCCAAATCTTCACTGTCACCAGTCTCTTTCTTCTTTTGAAGCATCTTCACTGGCTGTTTCGACTTTCGTATGAAATCAACCTCTTTTTCTATAATTTTTGTCCATCTCATGCAGCAAAATGTTATTGAGTTTACACCCTTTCAGCCAAAATGTTATCTTTTTTGGCGTTTTACCGAGAAAAAGAACGCCACAAAATAAACCATCTTAAAACTGTAAATTTGATCTTGCTAAAATCAATAAAGTGTTGCTGTATGGTGTTGGATAACATTGTTAATCCTCAGTTAAGAAAGATAACTGACAATGTTGTCCACACCATACAGCTACACTTTATTGACAGCAATATATTTGATGTTTGGGTTTTCTGGCGTTTATCAGTCGAATGGTATATATTAAATATGGTGTTTGGGGGGGTTTTTGTTTGTGTTTTTTAATTGAAGGCATGAGTTGTTGTATATATAGGATTTTTTTGGCGGTTTTTTAGGGGGGGCTTTACTATAATTAAGTTTGGCGTTTTATATCTAATGGCGTTTTTAGCAGAATGCTGTGTGATTTTTGTTTTGGCGTTTTATTTTCATGAGATGGCGTTTTGTTTGGAGTAGTCAAAAGACGCTTTTACCGTTAATGAAGCGCGTCCACGTAATAAAATTGATGTTATTTATGAAAATGCCACCGCGCCAATCTAGTCCATTGATTGTTTTGATCGGACGATCGATAAGCGTTCTCACCGTTCTCACACTTTCTACCGTTTTCTCTAAATCCCGACCCTATATCTATATATATATATAGAAACGGGTTCGGGAGAAAACGCTCAAAAGTGTGAGAACAGTGAGAATGCATCCTGGCCCAACACGTGTCACGCGGCATAGAGAAGGACGGAGGGGCTTTTTTGTCTTTTTATCTTCTGCTTTTCCAGTTCCGCTTTTCCCAATATTGTTTTATTTTTGGGGTTTAAGAGTTTTGGCGTTAACCAAATTCAATAATTAATGGCGTTTAATGGTTTCATTGTATTAAATTTTTGGCGTTTATGGCGTTTTTCAAATCGTATGCCATTGGAACCTGGGGGGGGGGGGTTAGGAAAGCTATTTGAATGGCGTTTTTTCAAGGCGTTTTAAACCAGATGGCCCATTGTTCTATTATTTTTTATATACATTTTGGAGTTTGCGGTATCTTGACGTTTTACAATTGTAAGATTATATTACAACCACAGGGAAAAAAATAGAAGCGAAGAAAATAAATTAAAAATCATAATCGGATCTCTCTTCACAATTTTCACTGTCATCAGCCTTTCTCTTCTTTAATAGTACAAGAACTGTCACCAAATATGTGGCGCTTTATGTAAAACTTAACAAACCCATTGGTTTGATTTTTTTGCCTGCTGGTCTGTTGAAGTGGCTTTTTTTGTGGATGTTTGGGTACATAGATCTATGATGTTTGTGTGGGTTTTTCGCTTTTTCTTCATCTTGATCTTCATCTTTATAATAATCTCACTCTTTAGTGTCATTGATCTCTTCTCCTCATCCAAGCCTTCTTTAAGAACAAAGAATACAAAATGACTTATGACTGTCATCAGTATCTTTTTCTTGAAGATTTGTCCATCTCATGCAGCAAAATCTTTCTGAGTTACTCCCCTCAGCTAACAATCCATTCAGTGAAACTTCACGAAGAACAATACTGAATATCCAAGATAGCATATTAGCCATCTTTGATTTTTTAAATTTTTTGGCGTTTTACAGTAAGAAGTATTTAGTAGTATTTTGGCGTTTTTTTTTTGTTTGATTAAATGGTAGTTGCTGAGAGTTATTATTTTATAGGATTTCTTTTGGCGGTGTAGGTTAGGCGGTGCATTTTTATAATAAAGTATTCGTCGTTTCAGTTACTGTTTGTAATTATTGTTTTTGATAAGCTTTTTTATCTGAAGTCTGTAACACGTCCTGTCTTTCTAGTTTGGCGTTTTAGATTCTAATATAATAAATTTCCGTCTCTTCATTTTTACTGTTTTGTAATTACTGTTTCTAGTTACATTTTCAAGTTTGCTTTTTATTTTTTTTTATTTTTTGGGTTTTTTTATAATACTTTTTCAAAGTAATTTTATTATAGTTTGGGAGTTTTTGGGGGCGTTTTACGGGATGATAACCTTTAAACAAGCATTTTGGCTGTTTTGGCGTTTTTATTATATATGACGTTTTTATTATATAACAATCAACTGAAAAAGAAAATAAAAAATAGAATATATAAACAATTGATCTTCCAAATCTTCACTGTCACCAGACTCTTTCTTCTTTTTTGAATCATCTTAACTGGCTGGTTCGACTTTCGTATGATTCATTTTGTTTTTTTTTTGTTTTTCAAGTAGGTTTTTGTGTTGCTGTTTGGAAGCACAAAGTCTAACATCAGCATCTTTTTCTTGAAGATTTGTCCATCTCATGCAGCAAAATGTTATTGAGTTTAGACCCTTTCAGCCAACAAGCTTGAATTTTCCAATGAAAGATGTTTGATTTTTTTTTTAACTTTTTTGGCGTTTTACCGATAAAAAGAACGCCACCAAATAAAAGCACCTTAAACCTCAAATTTGATCATGCTAAAATCAATAATGTTTTGCTGCATGAGATGGACAACATTGTTAATCCTCGGTTAAGAAAGATAACTGACAATGTTGTCCACCCCATACAGCTAAACTTTATTGACAACAAACCTCAATAATGTTTTTGTATGTTTTGGCGTTATATATTGGATGGAAGTTGAGGATAAGTCAATAAGATTTTACTCAATGAAATGGACAATATCGTCACTTAAGGATTTTGTCCATTTCATTGAGCGAAATCTTACAGACAACCAAACTGAATTTCAAAAAAACGTTTTGGGTTAGAAGATATTTGATGTTTGGGTTTTTTGGCGTTTCTAAGGCGAATGGGATATATCAAATATGGTATTTGGGTTTTTGTGTGTGTTTTTAATCGAAGGTCTGAGATGTTGTATACATAGGATTTTTTCGGCGGTTTTTTAGGCGGGATTTTACTATAATTAAGTTTGGCGTTTTATATCTAATGGCGTTTTTACTAGAATGGTGTGTGATTTTTGTTTTTGGCGTTTTATTTCATGAGATGGCGTTTTGTGTGGAGAAGTCAAAAGACCCTTTTACCCTTAATGAAGCGCGTCCATGTAATAAAATTGATGTTATTTACGAAAACGCCACCGCGCCAATCTAGTCCATAGATTGTTTTGATCGGACGATCCATAAGCGTTCTCACCGTTCTCACACTTTCAACCGTTTTCTCTAAATCCCGGCCCTTATATATACAGGGTCGGGATTTAGAGAAAACGGTGAAAAGTGTGAGAACGGAGAGAACAGTTATGGATCGTCAGATCAAAACGATCTATGGACTAGATGACGCGGTGGCGTTTTCGTAAATAACATCACTTTTATTAGTGTGCCGCGCTTCATTAAGGGTAAAAAAGTCTTTTGACTTCTCTACACAGAACGCCATCTCATGAATAAAACGCCATTAAATTACCGCCTTAACCTACATAGCACACACCATCCTAATCTAATACGCCATTAGATATAAAACACCAAACTTGTTTTAAACGATAAAGCTGAACAAACAGTGACTGAAACGATGGGACTTAATTACTAGCATTTATTATAATAAAATCCCGCCTAAAACAACCGCCAAAAAACATCCTATATATACAACATCTCAGACCTTCAATTAAAACACACAAAACCCCAAACGCCATATTTAATATATACAATTCGTCTTAGAAATGCCAAAAAACCCAAACATCAAATATCCTCTAAAACAAAACGTTTCTTTGAAATTCAGTTTGGTTGTCGGTATGGTTTCGCTCAATGTAATGGACAAAATCCTTAAGGGAGGATATTGTCCATTTCACTGAGTAAAATCTTATTGACTTTATCCTCAACTTCCATCCAATTTATAACGCCAAAACATACAAAAAAATTATTGAGTTTTGTTCTCAATAAAGTTTAGCTGTATGGGGTGGACGACATTGTTAGACATCTTTCTTAACTGAGGATTAACAATGTTGTCAATCTCATACAACAAAACATTATTGAGTTTAGCATGATCAATTTTAGAGGTTTAAGGTACTTTTATTTAGTGGCGTTCTTTTTCTCGGTAAAACGCCAAAAAGTTAAAAAATCAAACATCGTTCCTTGGATATTCAATATTGTTCTACGTGAAGTTTCGCCGAATGGATTGTTAGCTGAAGGGTGTAACTCAATAACATTTTGTTGCATGAGATGGACAAAACTTCAAGAAAAAGAGGCTGATGTCAGACTTTGTGCTTCCACACGACGACAAAAAAGCTACTTCAAAAATAAAAAAAATAAAATGAATCATACGAAAGTCGAAACAGCCAGTGAAGATGTTTCAAAAGAAGAAAGAGACTGGAGATAGTGAAGATTTGGAAGATCAATTGTTTATAAATATTTTTTTAATTTTCTTTTTCAGTTTATTGTTATATAATAACAAAGCCATATATAATAAACACGGCACACAGACAAATGCTTGTGAAAACACCATCATGCCATAAAACGCACCAAAACTCACAAACTATAATAAAATTAATTTGGACAACTATTATAAAAAACCCAAAAAAAAAGTATAAAAACCAATGTACAAGAAAAAATAGAACAAAGTGCCATCTTTATATAAAACCTCATTAAAAATATAAAACGCCAAAATCTCGAAAAGGTAACTAGAAACAGTAACTACAAAACAGTAAAACTGAAGCGACGGAAACTTTATTATTAAAAACATTTATTATATTAAAATCTAAAATGCCAAACTTGAAAGATGGGACGTGTTACAGACTTCAGAGATAAAGCTTATCAAAAACATTAATTACGAACAGTAACTGAAACGACGAATACTTTATTATAATAACACACCGCCTAACCTACGCGCCAAAGACATCCTACAAAATGATACCTCTCAGCAACTTCCAATTGATCACCCTAAAAAAACAAACGCCAATATTCCAAAATACCACTCACTGTAAAACACCAAAAAATTAAAAAAATCAAAGATGGCTAACATGCTTTCTTGGATATTCAGTATTGTTCTTCATGAAGTTTCACTGAATGGATGGTTAGGTGAGGGAAGTAACTCAGTAAGATTTTGCTGCATGAGATGGAGAAATCTTCAAGAAAAAGATATTGATGACAGTCATATGTCATTTTGTGTTATTTGTTCTTGAAGAAGGCTTGGATGAGAAGAAGAGATCAATGACACTGAAGAGTGGGATGATTATAAAGATGAAGATCAAGTTGAAGAGCAAAGCGAAAAACCCACCCACACGTCATCGATCTATGTCCCCAAACATCCACAAAAGCCGCTTCAAACAAACGAACAAACAAAATAATCAGACCGATGGGTTTGTTAAGTTTTACATAAAACGCCATATATTTGGTGACAGTTCTTGTAGTATTAAAGAAGAGAGAGACTGACAGTGAAGATTGTGAAGAGAGATCCAATTAGGATTTTTAATTTATTTTTTTCACTTCTATTTTCCCCTGTGCTTGTCATATAATTTTCCGATTGTAAAACGCCAAGATACCACAAACGCCAAAACGTATATAAAAAATAATAGAACAATGGGCCATCTTGTCTAAAACGCCTTTGAATCTAAGAAAAAACAATGGGGCATCATCCTAAAAAGTCTTGGCCATACTTAGTACGGATGAAGCCATTCAGAGAGATATTCTGACCCTTGGGGTTCCAATGGCCTACGATTTGGAAACACCAAAAACGCCAAAATGTTAATATAACGAAACCATTAAAACACCATGTAATTATTGAATTTGGTTAACTTCAAAAAATCTTAAACGCCAAATATGAAGCAATATTGTGAAAAGCGGAATTGGAAAAGCGGAAGATAAAATGACAAAAAAGCCCATACGCCCTAATTATATCGCACGCCACGTGTTGGGTCAGGATGCGTTCTCACCGTTCTCACACTTTAGAGCGTTTTCTCCTAATCCCGTACCTATATATATATATATATATATATATATATATATATATATATATATATATATTATGGGGGCCGCTAAAATGAAAACTCCCCAGTTGCGAGAACCACTCTCCACTAATAAGATAATGACAAACAAAAGGGTAATATAGTTATTTAATCAAAACCATCAAATCATCTCTCTTTTCTCATTAAACTCTCTTTTTAAAGTCTTTTCAATTTCTCTATCTTCACATTTCTCTCTCCTCTTTTTTTTTATTTTGTTAAAAAGTTTTTGTAAAAAAAAGTTTAAAATCGTAAAAAAAGTTTTCGTAAAAAATGTAAAAAAGTTTGAAAACGTGTGTGTAAAAAATGTTTTTGTAAAAAAAGGTTAAAACTATAAAAAAGTTTTCGTATAAATTTTTGTCTTTGGTAAAAATAGTTTTTTATGAAAAAAAAATTTTTGTGTAAACAAATTTTAGTAAAAAAAAGTTTAAAACCGTAAAAAACGTTTTCGTAAAAAAATACGTAAAAAAGCTTAAAAAATGTGTGTGTAAAAAAAGTTTTTGTAAAAAAGAAAAATGTTAAAACCGTAAAAAATCTTCGTATAAGTTTTTGTTCTTTGTTAAAAAGTTATTGTAAAAAAAACTATAAACAAGTATTTTTGTAACAAGATAGTTTAAAACCGTAAAAAAAGTTTTCGTAAAAAAAAAGTTTAAAACCGTAAAAAAGTTTAAAAATGTGTGTGTAAAAAAACGGTGCGTAAATACAGGGCGTAAAAACGACGCGTAAAATAAGCACGTAAGAAACGAGGTGTAAAAAACGACGCGTAAAAACGGGGCGTAAAAAACGACTCGTAAAAAAACCGGGTAATAAAACGACACATCTATACGGAATGTGAATACGGGGGCGTAATACGGCGCGTAAAAAACGGGGCGTAAAAAACCGGCTCGTAAAAACGTTTTTTGTAAAAAAATCCTGACAATAATTGTTTTTTTTTTCTGTAAAAAATCAGATTTTAAAATGTTTTTTATTTTTTAATTAAAAAAATCTGATTTTAATAAAAACAATTAATTTAATAAAACAAAAAAGTAATAAAAAACAATATAGACAATAAGACAAAACAAACAAATTTACTCTGCCCCTTTGACACTAAAATATTAAAAACATAACAAGACAAAAAGAATTTAATATTATTTTTATAACTTTTAGGGTAAATTACACTTTTCGTCCTTTATGTTTCTATCAGATTGCAATGGATGACCTTTAACTTCAATAATTACCATCAAAATCCTTTATTTAGAAAACTCATTACACCCTAGGTTCTTTAACACTAATTTGGTTAAAATTTGAAGTTAAGTTTTATCACACAAGGGCAGATTGGTAATTTTTACTCATTTATTTACACATAAAACCCTATCTCCAACCATCTCTCTCTTCAACTAACCTCCACCACCACCACCTCCCACCCCCACACCACCTATTTTTGTGACCATCGCCGCCGCCAGAATGACCACCAATTCCGGCACCATCTTTACCGCCGCCGCCGGAATAACCACCAAATCCGGCACCATCTTTATCGCCGCTGCCGGAAACCCTTGATCTTGGCCGCGATCTCCGTCGTCGTATAAAACATCCCTAGATCTGGTTCTCTAGAGGCCGGTTAACTCTAGATCAAAATGGATCATTGCCTACATCTCTTTCTTAGTTTCTCTACATACATCAACATAGCTACTCTTTCTCTCTCTCTTCAAACAAACATAATTTTCTCTTTCTAAATCCTATCTGGAGATGGATCGACGGTGGGGTTTGGTTGCGGAAGAGCGGTGGTTGGTCAGAGGTCGGAGAAGAAGGTGAGCTCGGGTTTGGTGGTGGAGGGCAAGTGGTGGTTGATCGGAGGTTCGAAACGGATGTATAAAGTGTAAGTGTATATCAAAATACATGGTGTGATAAGAAAATAGTTGTATATTTGGATAACAGTTGGGAGTTCAACAAGAAAATATCACAAATATATGGTTTTGGATAATAGGGAGTTCATAGGGAGTTCATTCTTTGTAACACGAATATTTGGATTTCATTTTTTAGTGTTCAACAAGAAAATAGTTGTCATATGTTATCACAAAATATGGTGTGTTCAATCTCTGCTTCTTCCAATTTGATTACACTTGATTTCTCTACTTGTGGGGCTGGGTGAGACACATCAGAACAACGGTAGTGGCGGATTAAGAGGCTCCGGCGTCTTGCCGGGGCATAATTTTTTTTGGTCTGCAACATTATTTTTATTGGGGGTTTACTTTGGTTCATAGACAGGGTTGAACTGGTTGAAGATGGTGGTGGTTTCACTATGATGGTGGTTGTTATGGCTGGGGATTAAAGAGTAAAACAAGCTTATTTTATTTTTTGGTTCAAAAGTTTAAAAAATTACATAAATAGTCGCTAAGATGGTAAAAAGACGAATTTACCCTCATGTGCAATGCAAATGACTGGATCTAACTGAAAAAATTAATCAGGTTAGGGCCAAAGGACTTAGAGTGTAATGAGTTTTTCAAATAAAGGATTGTGACTGTAATTATTGAAATTAAAAGTCATCCATTGCAATCTGATAGAAACATAAAGAACGAAAAAATGTAATTTACCCTAACTTTTAATCTCATCCATCCATCTTCAAAGATCAATGGTTGGAAAGTGGTTCTCGTGGTTCTCTTAACTGAGAGTGGTTTTCATTTTAGCGGCCTACTATTATGATAACAGTTTTTTTTTATTTTTATATTTATATATTACATCCAAATCCATTTTTTTACATTTATCTTTTTTATCATTTATATAATATATATAAATCATTTGTAAAATATATGAACTATATTTATGACTAATATACACACAATTATATATATATATATATGTATATATATTCATATATACAGAAAACAACAATGCCACCACCATCACCTCCCACCACCACCACCACCACCATAATCAACCACTACCAACACCACCGATCACCACCCATAATCACCACTAACCACCGCCATTCACCATCATTTCAAACCACCAACACCAGTTCAACCACCATCGCCACTCACCATCCTCAACCACCGGAACCACCACTGTCGCCACCACCATCGCCATCCGCCACCGTTAACCACCGTCACCATCCCCAATCCGAAACCCTGGCCCTTACCACCGTCGTTCAACACCGCCTATATTTACCATTGACAGAGTTTCAATTTTAGATCTGAACGACCCTTTGATTCATCATCTTCTTCTTCATACCGCCACACCCCGTTCCTGATCTAAAAATCCGGCAACGACAAAGGCTAGGTTATGGTTTGTCATTTTATTTTGGGTTTTTGGTTGTCGGATTGATTTTGGGTATTTGATGGTGAATGGTGGTGGTAATGGTTCTCAACTATGGTGGTGATGGTGGTCTAAGATAGTGGCTGTAGTGGTGGCGTTGGTGTTTGTGTTTGTGTTGGTGTTGTTCCAGTCGTCGAAAATGTGAAGGGGGCGGTGGGGGTTATTAGATCTGATAGTAGACGGTTGGGTGTTCTTGGTCGTGGTGGAGTAGAGGGCTCGGTGGTGGTTTTCGCAGGTGGAGGTGGACTCGGTTGTGGTGGTGCTAATGGGTCGCCGGAGTTTTTCTTCTTTTTTTAATGTAAAATAAGTTCTAGACTAAAATGGCAAGTTGAAAAGTTTAAGACGAAAATGTCAAAAATACCCCTGGTTAAAACTAAGGTCTTTAGACGCAGGTAGGCAATGTGATCAAAATGATAAAAAATGAAAAACTCAGAGACCTAGAGGAGAAAAAAAGCTATTTGACCTAAAATGACAATTTGGAACAAATCTCATGGACTAAAATGACAATTTACTCTATTTAAGATTTAAACTTCTTCGTTTCTTTATTTTAGCATGTTTTATATTGAAACCACAAAACATAAAAAAATAAATTAGTAATAAATTTTTATGGGTTAATAGAAAGTTGTGTTTTGGTAAGAAGCCTAAGAGGTTATCATAGCCACTAAATTGAATAATGGATGGTTAAGATTAAAAGGGTGAAATTCTTCAAATACTGAAGAGGCGCATGATTTTTAAGGGGTATATTGGTTAATTTAAGATATTTTTCCACTTCCCCCAATTTTTTAAAACGTTAATAACTTTTTCATACGACTTTATTAATTTAAAAATTAAAATGCACCATAAAAACGAACATTTTCTTAATCTTCAAAACAAGTATATTATTGCTATACTTTGATTTTTTTTTTCGAAAACCAAGAAGCGTATAACACAATGGAAAACATAACACATTGAACATCAGAATTAAAATACAATTTAAAAACGCAATTATAAAATAAAAAAAACACAATGGACTGAAACACAATAAATGGACTTCATCATTGTGTTATAAAACACAATTAAAAAATGCAAATGGACTAAAACACAATAAAGTGTGTTTTATCATTGTGGACTAAAACACAATAAAACGTGTTTTTATCATTGTGTTATAAAACACAATTAAAAAAATGAAAGGGAGACTAAAACATAATGAATTGGTGTGTTCTATAAAATGCAAAACAAAAAACACAATGAAATAAAACCACAAAAAACCCATAAAAATCAAAATTATACCACAAAATCATCAAATAATTTGTAAGACCTGTAAACTGTCTTAAAAGAAAACACGCAACAGAAAATACAGACCATAAAATTTCTTTCTTTATAATCATTTTATATAATTGAAAAGCATTTAATATGACACTTTTACTAGAATTACATTCTTCGTTCCCAATTAAAAAATAAAACATGACATACGTTTACTAAACTACACGACCATGCTCCCGTATAATCCATGTTCTCTGACTCAACCTTCAACCGCTTACACCTCATGATGATGATGGTGATCCATGTAACCTGCAGTCACCGTACACATCCACACTGTCACACCCTGACTTTTGCGAAAGCGTGATTATTGGTGTGACTTTCTTAATACCATAGCAATCAATCATAAAAACACTATATGATAAAAACCAGTAGATGTTCATCCGTATATTAAGTTTGAAAATAACACAACATAATTGTCTGAAATGTCGACACCAAATTTAAATTACAAGCCATGCAACATGTTTAAAGAGTTCACAAAGACTCGACAAAAGACTTTAAATAAAACCGAGTTTAGAACCATGTATCTCGTCCAGGATTAAGATACATCTCCTAAACCCTAATGACCTTGGATGACATCTTTTATTCATGACGCAGCTTGAAACATTCAAACACCTGCCATATCCACTTAGTTCCCTGAAATACATGTAATTTTGAAAACCTCAACAAAAGTTGAGCGAGTTCATGTGATTGTTCGAGTGTATTAATAAACCTTTAAAGTATGCCTGTATGTATGTATGTCCCTGGTATGAAGTAATAAGGAAAAACAGATCACCAATGGTTTGCAAGGCCAATGGTATGTGTGAAATGGTGCAGGAAAACTTAAACCTAACGGATTTTGCCACAGCATTAGTATGTGGACATAGTCACCACATGGGCCACCCTGGTCCTCATGGGTGTGGGCTCGCTAAACCCAAATAGATCTATCACTCATGTCCCTCGGTCCTACGACGAGGATTAATGGCCTTAAGTGTTGTACCCACCTTTCACATGATCAAGCAGTAACCCTCCTTAGCTAACCATACCATGTATAAAAGGTTTGTAAACAATTGTAACATGTATTTCACCCCTGAAGTTATTAAACCAAAAGCAGTTAAGAGAAAAGGGGGTCATGAACTCACTGTTTTGCGTCTTCGGTACTCGTAACTCAAATCTCCTCAGCAAACACAACTACCTACAATGTACTAGGGTCTATTAGATGAACGGGCCGTGCCTTGGCTTAGAATTATCGTTTTTGAGTTACGTTTCTGATATCGTTCCAATTTATATAATTATTGTCAAAATAATTAATATTTCAACTTAAATTATATTTATAAATTTTGGAATAATTGTTAAACAATATTTTGTAACAATACTTCTCATATTTCCTTCCCAAGGATGGGGGTATCTCATACATGTATATTCGTATTCTTTTACTTGTTAAGTATTCTTATGCTTAATCTCTAAATAATCATTCCGGAATAAATATCCAATACATATTCCCAAAATATATGTTGTAAGAGATACTACTTAGAAAAATTATTCAAAATTTTTCTTTTGGTAAAACTATTTGTAGTTCCAAATTAATATATTTTCAAGTCTCACTTTAGAAAATATACATAACCTTATTTTGTCCAAAAAAATAATGTATTTCAAGAAAATATATATTTTTCTCAAAAATCATATATCTTCTAAATATTCCAAGAAAATATATTCTTACTTCCCAAAAATAATATATTTTCTCTTTGTCGAAAATATGATATAACTTCTGTAATAATCATCAAAACCATATTCTCATTCCTTATGTCCAAACTATTATTTAACAAAAATATATTTATAACGGTATTTTTCGGAATATTTTATGAGTTACATTCTTTTGTTTGTTTTCCCAATATTCAGTGTGTAACTTGTGTATTTATTCCTTAAGGTTTTTGGTAATATTCTGGATTGTAAATTCTTGGTATTTTGTTAAGTTATATTATTTTAACCCTAAAATAATATAACTATTACACAAAGTATACAAATATTCACACCCATGTCTTTAATATATATATATATATATATATATATATATATATATATATATATATATATATATATATATATATATCTAGCCATTTTTATTTATAAAAACCAACCTCCAATATTTGTATTTTTGTAATAAAAATTATGGCAAAGTTTATATTGAAAACTCATGATCAAAATACACTTGTAAATATTGGTTTGAAAATATTTTTCTAAGTGTTTATATTTTTAGAAAATTTTGCCATAGTTTCCCCTAAAAATGGAGGTGTCCAAGCTATCAAAGCATATCATTTTCTTTTCAAAATCATCACAACCAATCAACAATCAACCCTAAACAACTTACACTTACCAAGTGCCAAAACAATGCTATTTACATAACAATCATGAACTTAAACTTTCATAAAAACTTGTAGTAATTTGGTAGTGCTTTTAGTAGGTTTAGTTACCCTTTAAAATGTATTTACTTCTTTAAAAGTTTCATTCTTGAAAGATTTAGGTGTTTACAACTTGTAAACATGTTTTACAAAAACATTTCTTTGTGAAGTCTTCTTGCTTCATAAGTGTTTCTACACTTGTTTTATCACAAAAAATAATGTATATTTAAGTAAGAATCAAGATCTATGTAAATCTTGTTATTTAACTTGGTTTCTTTGGAAAACTATTTTTGAAATCATCCAAGTTTATGTCTAGTAAACATGTTACATACTACATCATTCAAAAAATCATTTTCATTCTTCAAGTTCATGAGAGACATAAAGTATGATGATCTTGGTCTTTCACAAGATCATCACCTTAACTTACTAGATCATTTGTTTAATCAGAATCTAGTAGGTTTATTATGATGTCTAACATCACTAACACAAATCATCAATCATCAAGAAGCAAATCAACACAAATCAACATGTATTCATATGGTATTAAGCTTATGTTAAAGTTTCATGATTATGTTCTTTAGTGTTCATCAAGATTAGCAACATATATTATCTTTTATCCAACTAAATATGAAGTAACAAGAGATCATAAGGGCCTTACTACTAGCTCTATGGCTAGGGATTAACACAAGATGATGAAGGTGACAAATGTGGTGGATAATAGCAAATGGGAGAGGTCCTTCAATCTCCAAGACCACCAAGCTTCTTTGTATGGCTCCTTACACCTTAAGATGAACTTGGAATGTATGATAGTGAATGAATGATGATGGTGGTGTTGTTGCTTGTTCACGGCCGAGAGTGGGCAAGAGGGGAGGAGGAGAGTGGTGTATGTTAGTGTGTGTGAGATAATGAGCATTAGATCTTCCATGTCTTACTTATACACATGTTTAGGAATTACCCAATGGATAAAGTGTCCTCTAAGTACAATACAAATCCAAGATCACAATCTTATGAGATCAAAAGAAATCACAAGTGGGGGACCCACTTGTGACCGTCAATTGGAAGGGGGGGGGGTCTTGGTTGGGGTTTAATGGTAGGTTAGGCCATCTAGTTAGATTTCAAGTATGATGATTAGTGTTTAAGTGTATTATGTGTTATATAGTGTGTTTGGGTGTTCGGGGATCATAACTAGCTCGGAAACATTTAAACAATGCTTCTAGTGTAATTTTGATGTTTCGGGTAGTGTCCGGTTGTTCGGTTAGATACCGGTTCGTTAAAGTGTCAAACTATTCTGTTTAGTGTCCTTTATGTATCCACACAGTGACACTTTTAATTCCCGACACTTAGGAAAGCATTCAGGACCATTTAGTCATATTTTTGCATGTTACTAGCTTGTTAAAAAGCTGATTTTTGCTAAAATATGCTGAATTCAGCACTTTATGTGGGTTTTAGGCACTTCCCGACACTTAAACTATCACTTAGGAATGCAGTTTTGTGGTCCTTATTTCCCTACACACCATACTAGTGTAGTACTTTGTCTCTGGCCCATACTGTGTCTGAAAACAACATCTGTCTATGTACTGAACCCCGTTAGCATTTTTCTGAGTTATCCGCTAACTGTGCTTTGTGCATCATTTATGTCAATAAAGTTTGTATGTAAAAATGATGTGACATTATGAAATGTGATGCACATGTAAGTATGATGCAGAAATCAGAAAGCAATTAATTGTAATTCAGCACAGTCATTAAGCATAATCAAGATTAATTAAGTGTACGGATACATGCAAATTTGGCAGTTGTCACATTCTCCCCCTGTTAAGAAAATTTCGTCCTCGAAATTTATACTACCTTAACTCCTTAGGGTTACATCATGCGTGTATGTATATGAAGAATACTGGAATAGATAACCATAAAACCGAATCAAGTCTTATTCACATCAGGTGAATCTAAGGGCATGTTATATCATCAAGAACCCAATGGCAAAAGGTATGTATTCTAGCATTTGATGTCAAAGGACACGAGATGTATAGTTGTATAATCTAGCGTAAGTTAGTCAACAGGGGTGCAATAAAGGAGTTTTAACAAATGGATTCTCAAACAATCGGTCACAATATGCAAACGAGTTTTCACAAACCACAGCATCCGCAATACGAATTCAAAATCAACAACTTGAATATGAAAATGATCTGTCAACCTTCGAATAACTAAATGGTAAGGATTAGTGTGTTGACATTCCTGAATTGCGAGAGTACACCGAATGAAATACAAGCGAATCTGGTGTATCATTGTCTTAATTCGTAGTTGCATTAGGAATGTTTAAATGGCAACAAAGGTATATGTAGTTTTGTGTGAGACGGTTGACCATGATTAGCACAAGCTACAAATTTGTAATGACACCACAAGGTGTCGTAATTGACGTGTTTCCAACAATAGCGGTGACCGAACAAGTTCACCGTGTATGAAATCAAATGAAAGTGTACTGAAACAAAATGAAGATTTGGTTTAAACAGCGTCATGGGGTTTTCAATTGAATATGGAACATCAAGGAACTATTGTTTCTGATTGAAGATGGAAAACAATAAATACTGCAAGGTATTTAATTTATAACGAAAGAACCGTTAGGAGGTACACCGTGATATGAAATGAATCTAGGTACCATTGTCTTAACACGCCACTGTGTTGAGACCGCTTAAATCATGATAAACAAATCGGATTTAGAGCAAGTCAATAAATAATCAATTAAATCCGTGTATGAGGTGCGTAACCAAATTAGCGCAAGCTTCAATTCTGTGAAAATGTCACCGCAAGCCTTCGAAACCATCACACGATTTAGTGGAGTCGTATACCAATCAAGTCTACTACGACTCGAAACAAAAGAACCTTTGCACAAATACTTGAATATGATGCTCTCAATACACCATATGATGTCTTAAATTGAATATGCGAAATGGATAAGTTCAAGCAATTGAACTTGGTTTCAGCGTAACCCTGACAATAAACATATGTATTAACAATAGAATCTTAGCATGGTTTCGAAGATGAATCATGAATGTAACTTGAAATAAAAGAAGTTTCAAGAAAGTGTGTTGACTTGATAACAAGGGAGTCAACAATTACCATAATGTAGGTCATTTGAATCTCAAATTAATAATTAGATTTAGCAAAATAATGTTTGAACCTTGACGAAGCGCTTATTCAAAATGACACCACATGCGTAACAAAGGGTGCATGCGTAACATATGAATTTTCAAGAAATGATATAACGAGTATTTGCTAATGATGAAGAAATGATCAAATACCGAAGCAAATGAGTGTTTGCTCTTAGCGAAGAAAATTGACGAGATGCAACTACCATTAAGGGGAGTAGAGATGCAAACATTTATTTTCCAGAAGCAAAAGTGGTGAGTTCAACAAAAGAAATTTGAGTACTTTCTGTTTGGTTAACTGAAATAGCATATATGACAGGATAATGGGGTTTGCTTGAATTAACTGGTGTGGTTCCCAAGTGACAACCTTTACGAGTTTTGACTTGGATTCCCAAAGGTCCTAAGTTCTTGTTTTCTAGGTTCTCAAAGTTTCGTATTCTGTGTAAAACTGTTTTGTGCATTGCGTAGGAAACACAATTTTTGTGTATGTCTAAAACAAGTCATTGTCCCACAATTCCCCAGTATACTTTCTTCCTGAATTCACAGATAATGACACTTAATCACCGATCAGTCTTAAAATTGTAGTTGGGTCCTTATAGTTAGTTAAATAAATAATTCGTTAATCCTCGACAAGGGTTACCAACTCTTGTTGGTTAGCTTGTTCGGCTCCTGGTAGTTGGTGCTTATTTGAAAACCATCGTCCTTCCTCTCAAACGGAACTGAAACTTCGTTGGGCAAAAAGCATGCCTTATAATCTCCAATCTGGCAACTTCTGAAGCTGCGTTGACAATTCCTGTATCTCGGGAAGTGCAAGTCGATAGGGTGCCTTGGCTACAGGCGCGGCGCCTAGAACAGAGTCGATATGGAATTCGACTTGTCGTTGGGGTGGTAGTCTTGGAAAGTCTTTGAGGAAGGCTTCAGAATATGCCCTTATCACAGGGGTATCTTTGAGCTTAGATTCTTCGGCTTCTTTGTCCATGACATAAGCCAAGAAGGCAACACATCCTTTGTGTGGAAACTTCCGTGCCTTCAAGCACTAGTAATTTATAGAGGCGTATCCTGCTTCATGAGTCACGATTTCTTCGTCGTTCGTCATCGGGATGCGGATGACAACCTTCGCTCGATTGCTCGACAACTGGTCCATCCCAATTACCATGTCGAGGCTTCCTATTAGCTAGTTTCTTTCGAGTGAGGGTTATCTAACTTACCCCTTTACTAAACCAAGTATATTCTTAAATTCATGAGATACGAAGCTATGGTTGGCACTGGTATCAAACAACATAGATGCAAAATTTTTTGTTGATAGAGAACATACCAGCAACCACACCTGGGTCTTGGCATGCCTCACGAGCTCCGATGTTGGATGCCCCTTCATGGTCTTGGTCAATCCTCCTTGGGCAATCTTTCCTAAAGTGCCCCACGTTCCCACATCTATAGCAGCCCGGAATTTATTCATTATTATTTCTGCCTTGGTTGTTGTCATCATTTCCTCCTTGTCTGGGACTCTTCACCCAACAGGCATCCTGTTGTGTCCTTTCTTTCTGCACCTACCGCACTTAGGTCTCAGACATCAACATTCGTGGTGATATTTGCACTCATCACTTCTTGGCTTAGCTCCCAAGTAAATCTTAACATCGGCCTGATCTTTGTTAGGGCAGTTTTTCTTGAAATGCCTTCTGTCCCCATAGTCAAAACAACCTCGAGCAAGTTTTTGTTCATCATTGGTCCTGTTGTTGCCGTTGCTTCCTCCGTGATTTCCGCTACCATCTTGGCCTTCGTTTCCATGTCCCGTTCCGATCTGACACGTCTCCTCGACATGCCCCACTTTGTCGTAGACATCACCTCTTCCATACTTACATGGCCCAGCATGATGAAGTAGGCAGTCTTGGCATTTAGGTAGGGAGCCCATGTACTCCTTTCTCCATTTGGCTTTGTTAGTTCGGATATCCTCCTGGAAGTCAGTGAGCTTCCTTTTGTCCTTTTCGGATGACTCTACCTGAGTTTCCTTCTTCTCGTCAGGGTTTGAAAGCTTTTCCAGTCTAACCGCTTCTTTACTGAGTGCCACACTTAATTTGACCACATTGATGGCTGTTGGCGGAGCTGATACCGTCATTAAGCGCAGGATCTGAGGCGCCAGTCCCCAGATGAATGGCTCCATCCTTTTCAACTCTGGTTCCACTAGGTACGGAACAACTCGCGACAAATCGTGAAGTCTCTGCACGTACTCCGCCACTTTTGGACCTTCCATCTTTAGCTTCCAGAATTCGAATTCCAGCTTCTGGATCGCCATCTGAGAGCAAAACTCCCCACGCATCATTTCCTTCAGCTCATCCCATGTTAAAGCATTCATAGCAGCTCTGCCCATTATTCGAATATGAGAGTTCCACTAACCAGGCCCTATCTTGAAACGATCCTGACACATATGGGACTTGTTGCTCTGGCGTACATCCGCTCATTCGCAAAACAGAATCCATATTTTCGGTCCATTTCGCAAAGGCTATGGCTCTGCCAGTGCCGTCAAAATTCGGAGGCTTGCAGTCAAGGAACTGCCAGTAGGTACAGCCATGAGGTGGGTTGTTTCCTGAGGTACCCCCGCTATGTTCAGAGCGCAGGGCCTCGTGCTATGCTATCGCTTGTGAAATCCGTTCTTGTAGTTCAGCCTCTGTCGTGGGCAATTGAGTTTCCATCTTCTAAAGAAGATTGTATTGGTCAAGTCATTATGAGTATAGTAAGTACATGACATGCATATGTAATAGCATCCATTTAAGCAAGTAAGAACATAACATCTCAATCATAACGCAAACAAGTAATTCAACAATGCATATAATGAGAATATTGCGATTGAGCTTTCATATATCATCGACCACAAATACAGTTTTACGTTCTACAATGTATCATATCACATCAAAAGGGACTACAAGGTCACATCACTCTTGTCCAAATTGTCTATCGATCTACAACAGTCAAAATTCAAAATGTGGTCTTCAAAAGGCTGTGCAAGCTGGGCTCAATAGCGACACTCTCATAAAAAGTAAGCGACCTGCATAAGACCAAAAACCTGCTATGCTGATGGTGGTGGGGGAGGAGGTGGAGGAAAATGAAGCAAACTGCGCACATGCGCGAGCTCCTCCTCAAGATCGTAAACGTGACGTAACAAATAGGTAATCTGCTGCTCCATAGTAAGAAATCGAACATCAAAGTCCGGATAAGGCAAAAGAGGAGCAGGTGGAGTCGCAAAAGGTGACGGACATGTACAAGGGGGAGGATGTGGAATCCTCTCAAGATCCATGACTCTACGACACAAAATCTCCTGCTGAAGCTGCAAAGACAGGAGTAAATCATCCCTCGTGTATCCGGTGCAGTGTGAAGGATGGTACGGATCAGAAACTAGCATAGTGTTCGCGAAAACCATATGAGTGGCTCGCCGGACGGTGTAGAAGAAAAATGTGTAGCAGGTGTAAACTGTGGCATGAATGGAAAGGCTGCTGACACAGGTGGAACATGGCCAGGCTGCTGGCTCGACGGACCTTCCCCTGGACGGGGTGGAGGGATATCCTGTAAGAATGTGAGCGGCAAGTTAGTGCGGTGTATATCTGACACATGTGGGTGGAACAGGGCAACGTCAATAGGTGCATGTGTAGGTGCAGGTGGGGGAGTAACAGGCTCAACAAAAGGAGGCATATCATCATCATCCTCTATCCACCCATTGCGGGTGAATGCGTAATGGGGATCTATCTGATCAACAAAATGAGCATGGTCAGCGCCTGCAGGGATCAGATCGGGTACAAGTGGTGCAACAACAGGTATGCCAACAGGTACAGGGTCATGCTCAGGCAGAGAATCAAGAGCAGGTATGTGACAACTCGAATTTCCAAGATTTCTATTTCGCATTTATTGCACGTTTATTGATTGTTTAATTGTTTGCTTGCACAATTGGTTTGTTATGAAACTGTATACGTTTTGATACAATAAAGTGTTTTGTGGTTGTGCATGGTTATGTGTTACTTGTGAAAGATTTGACAAATAATGGAATGTGGTGTTGAAACTGTAATAAATAATACTTAAGGGTGTTTAGGGTTAATAGTGAAACCTTAACAACTCATAACCCTAATCCCCTTCCCTAATCATTCACTAATCATTCACAAAGAATCAAAACACGTACTTTCACCTCCTCTAATCCTCTCTACAACCATCTTCTCATCATTCTTGGATTCACAAGTTCTTTTGCATCAAGTTTGAGTACCAATCCATCTAGAATCAAATCAAGGTAATAATTTAATCATTGTTTGTGATTAATTGTTGATTGATTGATCATGTAAACCCTAGTTCTTCACATGCTAAGTTCTGTAATTGTTAATGTGATTCTGATTATTGTGATTATGATATTTGTCTAGTGCTTAATCGATTGCTTGATGATGTTGATGTATGATATGAAGAAATATTGATTGTGTGTTGATTACTGCTAAACAGATATGAATTAGGGTTTTGAGATCGCATGAACAATAGAACGTATCTGTTGAAATGTATAAAGTGTAACTATTGAAATCGCAATGATCGTATGATTAAGTGTTTGGTCAGAGTTTTGTGAGAGACATAGGTCCGAAGTTCATAAGGGTTCAAGGTTATCCGAGTTTCTTCATGATGATATGTCCGAGTTCTTATTTTGATGTGTCCGACTTCAAATATGATTGTTGTCCGAGTTCTATGGTAACAAGAAAGGTCCGACCTTTTTGTGATAAAGAACCTAGTCCGACCTTGCACTATGTCCGAGTTTTATCTCCACATTGTTGTCCGATCTTTTGGCCTAAACCTAGTGTTGTCCGACTTTTAAAACAAAACAAAAGGGGATCCTTAGTCCGACTTTGTGAAGGGGAACCCCCCCCCCATGTCCGAGTTTCATTATGAAGAAGCTAGGTCCGAGTTTTGTGAGTTTTCCCTTGAGTCCGACTTTGTGTAAGGATTTCCCCCAGGTCCGAGCTTTTAACTAGGGCAGCCCCCTCTCTTGTCCGACCTTTAGGGTCCGAATTTCATGCCCACCCTCACTATGTCCGAGTTTTAACCCTAGCTCCCCATGTCTCCTTGTCCGAATTTTAATGGATGATAAACATAGGAGTCCGACTTTTGTCACTATTGCGTGTTACCAGAATCTCTTTGAATACTCAAGCATATGATTTGAATTTATAGTGACTTTCATACTTGGTAACCTGCCTGACTCTTATGCATGATAACCTAGCCTGAGTTTTATGTTAAATGCATAGTCTGAACTGATTACGTGATAAATGATCCGACGTTGTTGATGAACTGTCGGAATTGGGTTGATTTTATGATCCGGAATGCTTGTTGTGATGCATGCACTGAATTCTGTTTAAACTTGAAAGGACTGTATGATTGTATGGCATTGAATGCAGCTGTATGATCCTGCATGCGTGAATATTCTATGTGATATCATCATGTACACGATAAACACACAAACACAATTACTTGAATATCCAGGATATGTAAACCCTAATTTAATGCAATCACTTATCTTGGATATATGTGCATTATACCTTAGGTCGTGTGTAACGGACTTAAACATTAATTAACCCTAGAAGCAATAACATACCGAGCAAACCAAGGTGAGTTCACACTCTTACTAAGGCATGGGATTCCCAGGGCACGGGAATTGGGATTGAAGGATTGAGATTGAATAGAACTGTACTTACACTGTTACTAGACTACCATACCAATGTCCTCGGTTGTGCAGGACACATACTTATGCTACTCACTGTCCTCGGTTGTGCAGGACACATACTTATGCTATTCGCTGTCCTCGGTTGTGCAGGACACATACTTACAATCTACATAGACTTATACTTACTACTATCCTCGGTTGTGAAGGATACTCACGTAAAACCTACGTGTACTTATACTTACTACTATCCTCGGTTGTGAAGGATACTCAAGTAAAACCTACGTGTACCTATACTTACTATTATCCTCGGTTGTGAAGGATACTCACGTAAAACCTACGTGTACTTATACTTACTACTATCCTCGGTTGTGAAGGATACTCACGTAAAACCTACGTGTACCTATACTTATTACTATCCTCGGTTGTGAAGGATACTCACGTAAAACCTACGTGTATTTATACTTACTACTATCCTCGGTTGTGAAGGATACTTATGGTTACGAATAGTCTAGTGGTTATACAACATGGGAAGCCCCCACCAATAGAACGTACTACCGGCCCAGTAGAGCCACATGTTACATACGAACTTACTATTACGCATTTACTTTCTGTGAACTCGCTCAACTAGTTGTTGATCCTCTGTTACATGCCTTGCAGGTCGTTAGATACATGGAGCTTGCACATGGAGGAGCTGATCGTTGTGGGCTTGGATCGTGATTGTCTTGTTAAACACTTATGACATTTGATACTTTATTATGATGGGTTTTATTTATACGCTTCCGCTATACAATGATAACTTACTTATGTTTTGGAACACCTTTCATATGGATTCGGTTTGGTTTAATGGCAAATACTTTTACTATATATATATTGTTCTATATGATTGGTGGCTTGATCCTGGTCAGTCACGCTCCCAAGCGGTGATACTCCGCAGGTGGATTTTGGGGGTGTAACAAGGTATAGGCTCGGGTGCAAGCATAGGCTCAGGGTCGGCTGGTGCCAGCTTAGGATCAGCGGGTATCGGCTCGAGATCAGCGGGTATATCAAAAAGCTGATCGTCGGGAACAAAGTCAACCTCATGTCCAAACTCATCATTTAACTCAAAATCCTGTGGAGGAACAGGTGCGGCAAACATAGCTGTGTCAGAGTCAGAATCAGTGGGGTAACGCTGCAATCCCAGTGCATGCAAAGTAGTAGACGACACAGACTCGAAAGAATCAGAACCACAATGATCAGACGAAATCTCAATGACAGGAATCTCAATAAGTGGAACAACTACGGCATCATCAGCTGGAACTCCATTACCCTGAACATCATCAGGGGGACCGTCAAGGAAAAGATCGACATCATCATCTGACAGGTCATCAAAAGGCAAATCCTCGAGAGGAAAAGCCGCAAGAGGAAGAGGGGAGAGGATCGGGACCACGGCATGCTCATCATCAGGATGTCCGAGGATGATAAGATCCTGGTCAGTAATAGGAATGAAAAATGGATCCTCGTCGTCGTCGCCAAAATTAGGTAAAGCAAACGGCTGGAAATCATCGTCATCGTCACTCTCAGTGTCGGAAGTGAAAATCTCAGGGTCCGGGACAATCTCATCGTCCGAAACTATGGCCATGGGGTCAACTGTATCTGAGAGTCCACTCTCAGATGAGGACATGGTGTCTGTAGCAAGACAATCACAACATATGCACATATATCAACATTCATCAAATAAGCATGTAAGTAGTAACAATGTAAGCATGTATTCATCCTAGTCTTCCCAGACTATCCCACCCAGCCTCTCAGACTGAACTACCTAGCCTCTCAGACTAAACCTCCCCAGTTTCTCAAACTGAACTACCCAGTCTCTCAGACTAAACTTCCCAGTTTCTCAAACTGAACTACCCAGTCTCTCAGACTAAATTTCCCCAGTTTCTCAAACTGAACTACCCAGTCTCTCACTAAATTTCCCTAGTTTCTCAAACTGAACTACCCAGTCTCTCAGACTAAATTTCCCCAGTTTCTCAAACTAAACAAAATCTTTGAAATGTGTTTCGTGTCTTTTGTTTGTAAAAATGTTTGTTCCTTGGATCTGGACGTTTTGGTGTATGCAATGAAAACATGTTTGAAAACATTTTCTTGAGAGCCCTAATGATCATAGTCTAGACTCGAGAAAGAATCCTAGTTCGCTATGATCGAAGCTCTGATACCAAGTTGTCACACCCTGACTTTTGCGGAAGCGTGATTATTGGTGTGACTTTCTTAATACCATAGCAATCAATCATAACAACACTATATGATAAAAACCAGTAGATGTTCATCCATATATTAAGTTTGAAAATAACACAACATAATTGTCTGAAATGTCAACACCAAATTTAAATTACAAGCCATGCAACATGTTTAAAGAGTTCACAAAGACTCGACAAAAGACTTTAAATAAAACCGAGTTTAGAACCATGTATCTCGTCCAGGATTAAGATACATCTCCTAAACCCTAATGACCTTGGATGACATCTTTTATTCATAACGCAGCTTGAAACATGCAAACACCTGCCAGATCCACTTAGTTCCCTGAAATACATGTAATTTTGAAAACATGAACAAAAGTTGAGCGAGTTCATGTGATTGTTCGAGTGTATGAATAAACCTTTAAAGTATGCCTGTATGTATGTATGTCCCTGGTATGAAGCAATAAGGAAAAACAGATCACCAATGGTTTGCAAGGCCAATGGTATGTGTGAAATGGTGCAGGAAAACTCAAACCTAGCGGATTTTGCCACGGCATTAGTATGTGGACATAGTCACCACATGGGCCACCCTGGTCCTCATGGGTGTGGGCTCGCTACACCCAAATAGATCTATCACTCATGTCCCTCGGTCCTACGACGAGGATTAATGGCCTTAAGTGTTGTACCCACCTTTCACATGATCAAGCAGTAACCCTCCTTAGCTAACCATACCATGTATAAAACATTTGTGAACAATTGTAACATGTATTTCACCCCCGAAGTTATAAAACCAAAAATAGTTAAGAGAAAAGGGGGTCATGAACTCACTGTTTTGCGTCTTCGGTATTCGTAACTCAAATCTCCTCAGCAAACACAACTACCTACAATATACTAGGGTCTATTAGATGAACGGGCCGTGCCTTGGCTTAGAATTATCGTTTTTGAGTTACGTTTCTGATATCGTTCCAATTTATATAATTATTGTCAAAATAATTAATATTTCAACTTAAATTATATTTATAAATTTTGGAATAACTGTTAAACAATATTTTGTAACAATACTTCTCATATTTCCTTCCCAAGGATGGGGGTATCTCATACATGTATATTCGTATTCTTGTACTTGTTAAGTATTCTTATGCTTAATCTCTAATTAATCATTCCGGAATAAATATCCAATATATATTCCCAAAATATATGCTGTAAGAAATACTACTTAGAAAAATTATTCAAAATTTTTCTTTTGGTAAAACTATTTGTAGTTCCAAATTAATATATTTTCAAGTCTCACTTTAGAAAATATATATAACCTTATTTTGTCCAAAAAAATAATGTATTTTAAGAAAATATATATTTTTCTCAAAAATCATATATCTTCTAAATATTCTAAGAAAATATATTTTTACTTCCCAAAAATAATATATTTTCTCTTTATCGAAAATATGATATAACTTTTGTAATAATCATCAAAATCATATTCTCATTCCTTATGTCCAAACTATTATTTAACAAAAATATATTTATAACGGTATTTTTCGGAATATTTTATGAGTTACATTCTTTTGTTTGTTTTCCCAATATTCAGTGTGTAACTTGTGTATTTATTCCTTGAGGTTTTTGGTAATATTCTGGATTGTAAATTCTTGGTATTTTTTTAAGTTATATAATTTTAACCCTAAAATAAAATAACTATTACACAAAGTATACCAATATTCACACCCATGTCTTTAATATATATATCTAGCCATTTTTATTTATAAAAACCAACCTCCAATATTTGTATTTTTGTAACAAAAATTATGGCAAAATTTATATTGAAAACTCATGATCAAAATACACTTGTAAATATTGGTTTGAAAATATTTTTCTAAGTTTTTATATTTTTAGAAAATTTTGCCATAGTTTCCCCTAAAAATGGAGGTTTCCATGCTATCAAAGCATATCATTTTCTTTTCAAAATCATCACAACCAATCAACAATCAACCCTAAACAACTTACACTTACCAAGGGCCAAAACAATGCTATTTACATAACAATCATGAACTTGAACTTTCAAAAAAACTTGTAGTAACTTGGTAGTGCTTTTAGTCGGTTTAGTTACCCTTTAAAATATAATTACTTCTTTAAAAGTTTCATTCTTGAAAGATTTAGGTGTTTACAACTTGTAAACATGTTTTACAAAAACATTTCTTTGTGAAGTCTTCTTGCTTCACAAGTGTTTCTACACTTGTTTTATCACCAAAAATAATGTATATTTAAGTAAGAATCAAGATCTATGTAAATCTTGTTTTTCAACTTAGTTTCTTTGGAAAACTATTTTTGAAATCATCCAAGTTTGTGTCTAGTAAACATGTTACATACTACATCATTCACAAAATCATTTTCATTCTTCAAGTTCTTGAGAGACATAAAGTATGATGATCTTGGTCTTTCACAAGATCATCACCTTAACTTAATAGATCATGTGTTTAATCACAATCTAGTAGGTTTCTTATGATGTCTAACATCACTAACATAAATCATCAATCATCAAGAAGCAAATCAACACAAATCAACATGTATTCATATGGTATTAAGCTTACGTTAAAGTTTCATGATTATGTTCTTTAGTGTTCATCAAGATTAGCAACATATATTATCTTTTATCCAACTAAATATGAAGTAACAAGAGATCATAAGGGCCTTACTACTAGCTCTATGGCTAGGGATGAACACAAGATGATGAAGGTGACAAATGTGGTGGATAATAGCAAATGGGAGAGGTCCTTCAATCTCCAAGACCACCAAGCTTCTTTGTATGGCTCCTTACACCTTAAGATGAACTTGGAATGTATGATAGTGAATGAATGATGATGGTAGTGTTGTTGCTTGTTCACGGCCGAGAGTGGGCAAGTGGGGAGGAGGAGAGTGGTATGTGTTAGTGTGTGTTAGTGTGTGTGAGATAATGAGCATTAGATCTTCCATGTCTTACTTATACACATGTTCAGGACTTATCCAATGTATAAAGTGTCCTCTAAGTACAATATAAATCCAAGATCACAATCTTATGAGACCAAAAGAAATCACAATTGGGGGACCCACTTGTGACCGTCAATTGGAAGGGGGGGGGTCTTGGTTGGGGTTTAATGGTAGGTTAGGCCATCTAGTTAGATTTTAAGTATGATGATTAGTGTTTAAGTGTATTATGTGTTATATAGTGTGTTAGGGTGTTCGGGAATCATAACTAGCTCGGAATCATTTATACAATGCTTCTAGTGTAATTTTGATGTTTCGGGTAGTGTCCGGTTGTTCGGTTAGATACCGGTTCATTAAAGTGTCAAACTATTCTGTTTAGTGTCCTTTATGTATCCTTTTGTGACACTTTTAATTCCCGACACTTAGGAAAGCATTCAGGACTATTTAGTCATATTTTTGCATGTTACTAGCTTGTTAAAAGCTGATTTTTGCTGAAATATGCTGAATTCAGCACTTTATGTGGGTTTTAGGCACTTCCCGACACTTAAACTATCACTTAGGAATGCAGTTTTGTGGTCCTTACTTCCCTACACACCATACTAGTGTAGTACTTTGTCTCTGGCCCATACTGTGTCTCAAAACAACATCTGTCTATGTACTGAACCCCGTCAGCATTTTTCTGAGTTATCCGCTAACTGTGCTTTGTGCATCATTTATGTCAATAAAGTTTGTATGTAAAAATGATGTGACAGTATGAAATGTGATGCACATGCAAGTATGATGCAGAAATCAGAAAACAATTAATTGTAATTCTGCACAGTCATTAAGCACTAATCAAGATTAATTACGTGTACGGATACATGTAAATTTGGCAGTTGTCAGTTGTCACACACACCATTAGTAATTGCTAACACCATACATAATTTAGAATGTGTGTGTGTGTGTGTATATATATATATATAGTGGAGGGTTCAAATGAGAAGAAATTCTTTGTAAGAAGAAAAAAGAAGAAATTTCAACCAATAGGAATGCTTCAGTAGACTTCATTTAATATTTGTACTTAATGTAACTATAAGGGTATATTAGTAAACTTACATATATCATTAATTGGTAGTTTCATCTTTAATAACTAACTGTATTAAATTTGTAACTTATTTTTATGATATATATTTTTCAAAAAAATAAAAATAAAAATTCAATTATAGTGTAGGATAAATACGAGGCATGTAGGATAAATTACGAGTTGTGTAGGATAAATTTCAATATGTGTAGGATAAATTTCGAAATGTGTAGGATAACTTTTGACGTGTGTAGGCAAAAATATTTAGTGTTGAGGATTATAGTCTTAATGACTAATTAATTAGTCAAACATAATAATAAATAAGATGAGAAAAAAACTATTTAATGTTTTACAATTGTACCCTTTTATTCTTTTTCTTCTCAATAAAATTTTCTTCTCAAATGAACCTATATATATATATAATCTGACAACATATCACATTCATCGCACATGAGACAATCAATTCAATTATCCTTCAAAGGCCATCAATATCTTAACTGTACTTCCATTCCATTCTCAAAGCAACCTGGTTAGCATCGGTAATATTCTTATATAATATAAACTACGAATACATACATGCAAAAGCCATACATATAATCCTATGTACATGCTCAGTCGTACTCATGGTCATCTATATGTTCCATCTACTAATATACAATTAAATCCATACATACATACATACATACATACATACATACATACATACATACATACATACATACATACATACATACATACATACATACATACATACATACATAACATACATACATACATACATACATACATACATACATACATACATACATACATACATACATACATACATACATACATACATACATACATACATACATACATACATACATACATACATACATACATACATACATACATACATACATACATACATACATACATACATACATACATACATACATACATACATACATACATACATACATACATACATACATACATACATATATACATACATACACGCTTACATACTTATTTCATTCCCGCACATACTTGCATACACGCTTAATTCCCACCTGCACTTTATAAACAATATATGGTAAGTTTAGGGTACGTTTCGGGAGCTTAAATACTAGTTCCATACTCACCCGTACCTCACACAACTATTTGGTAAGGTTAAGGTGCATTTCGGAAGTTTAACGAGGCTTGTGAATGGGTGTCCGGGATGGATGAAAACGAAGAAACGGGGCAAACCGAGGCCCCCCGCGCCGACGACGGCCCAACCTTGCATTGCCAACGCTTTAATGGCGTTAATCAGGGGCGTGGACAGCAACCTGGCACGTCGGCCAGTCACATGGTGTCGACGACGCCCTATATCGGCGTCGGCGACGCCAGTTGCTGGTGCGGCGTACGAATCTCTATCGTATGCTCGTTTCAGTCCCCGTTCTCGCATCCCGAGAGCCCCAAAAAGTAAAGTAACATTTTCCAAGTCCCCAAATCATCCGAACACTAATCCCCATATATAACATCCAAATTCCACATCCCGACACATTAGTTTCTACATTTTTGACCCGTTTGAACTTACCAAGAGTTTTCGTTCATAACCAAGCTACATATTATCCACTACGACCTTACCTACTTTTGTCCTACCATTACTTACCCACCCTTCTTGCATTCAAAACTCATTACATACTAAGAAACTAAATCAGGGAATCACTTAGCTTAAGCGTCCGTATTCGTGTTTGCTTTCTTGCCTCCTCTTGACTCGTTAACCTTCCATGCTTGAGTCCATGTTAATGTGGTTCATATCCTTTTAAGCCATCATGTCTATATCATTGTTAGTATGCATGTTCATTTATATCACATTCATTTCCAACTCTTAGGTACATTGACTTTATCAGTCAAACTTTAACATACATGAGACATGAATTGACAATCACATTGTTCAACATCCACGAAATTCAATTCCTCATCAGACCTATCACCTCGTTGGTCTAATACATATAGCACGATTATTTATTAATATTACAGTCATATTCATAAGTCTAACCATGCCATTCACCTATTCCTTGACTTTTCAGAAAGTCAACGGTCATGCATACAAACTTCCAACTTAGGAACATATGTCCATATTGAAGTAATAGACCATACTAATGACACCATATACATTTCATACTCATGTTTTAAGACACACATTACCACGTGATCACCTAGATTACACGCACATACATAAGCACCTTCCATTCATAATAGTGTTTTCATAATTCTACATGTAGCACCATAACCCATGATTAGCTAACCCAACTCATTATTCCACATTGCTCTTTCCTAATACATTCACATTCTTCACAATTAACATCAACTCACTTTTTAATCTCTACTAACAATCAATCATACCACTCAAGAATAGAACACATGATACTAAGGCACATTCCCAATGTTAGTTTACCATCAACCATGTCATTAGAACATTCTACACATGTTCGTCCATTGCGAGCACACAATTTAACATACTAACCCATACTAGACATTTCATCAAACACTTGGCGTGTGCACTACTATCTAAGCATACTATACAAGTATTTCAAGCTTTTGTTTACTACTTCTTGTTTTTATTCATCAACCTAACTAAACATCAAATAAATTTCCATATCATATTCAATCTATCTAACAATAATAAATCACATACAACATAACACATCAAAATTTGAACAAGGATTGGACATGGGTGACACACCCATGTCGCCATCTTCACCACCAATGGTGGGGGTTCACCTCCAAACATCAAATTACTCAAAATCATTCATAATCCAAGTTCTATTGATGATTCTAACACATCCTCGTGCTTAATTTCATATGAAATCAAAGATTAATCACAAAAACTTACTTTCAAGATCACTAAATTAAAATCTGCCACTCACCACATGTTAATTTGGGCTAGATGGTGAGAAATCTTCCATCATGCAACGTTTTTCATTCGATTTGGACCTTGATTTGGGTTAGATTGTATCTTGTTCTTGAGAGGATATCTCATCTCTTTTTCTCTATTTACGACACCACCTGTCACACCCCAACCGATGGCGGAAACATCGGAGTGAGATGAAAACGAGACTATAAGAGACTTCATAATGACTATATGTGACAAGTATTTAATAAGCAAAATTTCATTTCATTTCTAAATCGGAAATACGATATTTAGAAGCAAAGTACAACATCATGTAACAAGGACACCAAGTACAATACATAAACAAAGTTTAAAGTGTGTTTCTAGTCGTCCTACTAGATTTTTTTCAACATATCATTAGGGAGGCTTGTACGAAGTTAATGACAAAGTATAGAGCAAGTAAGGATTCTAGCATGTATGAATTTCTAAGTAACACGTATTAAGCATGTATAATGGATTGTTTGTTTGTGTCAAGCATGTTTGCATGTGATTGTGTGAGATAAATAAGTCATAAGTATTACACCCAAAAGTGTCAAAAATAAAAAAAGGGTCATGTACACTCACGGTTTGCTAAGCTTCCAAAGTAAACGTTAGTTAACGAGTCGTTGAGGGTGGAGCACCGAAGTTACCCTATATTGGGGAAACGAAGGCATATGAGTATATGGAGTTCATGGAGAGTTTGGATTAATTAATATGGAAAGTATACGTGCATGAAAGTATATCATGTCTAGAAACTCATTTGGACACTAAGTTTTCATGTGTTTTCATGGGTCCTAACTTGCCCATTAGAATCACAAACGAGGAGTCTAGAAATGAAGATAATCTTAAACTAAGTTCTTGACATCTAACCATGATCCAATTAGTATTAAGAGTTCGGTTAATAGGCATATATTATATATTATATGGTATATGATATAATTTCGTCCGTCGTGTATTATCATTTAAGTCAAGCATGGAAGTAGGATGATTTCCATCTAGTAAACCCCATTGTATGATTCACCAAAGCACAAGCTCATCAACTTAGTTGATTAGTTCGGTTGGTCATGAATATAAGATTAAATTTAACTAAGTAACTAAAACAACCAAGTGAGCAAACTAGATGTATACATCTCGAGCATGGAAAGTGTTCGAGAACGTGATGTAGCCTTGTCACTTTATGGAAGTTGTTTTTTTTTTACCAAAACATACAAGTGAGGTAGTGGAACGAGTTTGGAGATCCAAGGCTTCCATAGTTCGCACATTACTCATACACAAGTCTTCCAACATTGAAGGTTGGAAGCTTAGATGGTTTCAACACTTATAACATTTGGGCCAAATTTTAAAGAGGTTTTGAGCCTTATTTCTTGGTGGAAATCAACCATAACACAAACACGCAACTATAAGCTTAGTTGGGAGCATGATGGGTACAAGATTTCCCCAAGTTTCAATCAAAATATACAAGTAACAAGTATATAAATCAAAGCAGAGTTTTAACTCTTCTTTGGACCTCAAATATGGTGAGGTTCCACCTTAGTTTGCCATGGCAAACTTGTGAAAACCTTCCTAGAGGTTATCCAAGTAGTTTAGAAGAAGAAAGTATGAAGAAATGAAGAGAAAAGTGAGTGAAAACTCACTTCGAACACTTGGAACTTTCTACCAAGAGCTTGAAGAATGGAGAAGATTTGAGAGTTTGAGAGTGATTAGGGTGTTTGGAAAGTGTTTAGGAGTGTATGGAGGCTTCTAATTATAAGATGGGATTAGGGTTTAGGTAGTTAATGAAGTTGGAAGTGGTTGGGAGTTGGAAAAAGGTGAAAAGGGTGAAAAACGCGGTTGTTTGCGTTTCTGCCCAAAATCCCGTCACCAGCGATGTTTCACGCGGACGAGTGTGGTTTGCATGAATGATTGTTTCATTCAAAAAAGGTGGTTTGTGCGAAGGGGGGGGGGGCTTTTATGCAAAGGAGATGGTTCGTGCCAGAGAGCCCTTTGTGCGAGTGAGTCCTTCGTGAGAGAGAGAGAGAGAGAGAGAGAGAGAGTGAGTGATAGGGAGAGAGATTCACACGAGGGAGAGTGGTCCGCACGAGAGAGATTGTGATCCACACGAGAGGGTTTAGTTCGTACGAAAGGCTTATATTGTGTTGTTTTCTTGTATTTTATCCGGTTTTAAGTATCTCAAGCATATCAGAGTAGTGTATGAATATAATTCACATATAATTGACAATTCAAGTGTCACACCCCGACCCGCAGCGGAATAGGTGACCGGGGCATGATTGGTTGATCCAAAGCTTATGACTTGCTATTAAATGGTTAAATATTCATTAATTCCATGTTAAAGGTTTCACATAACAAATGATCCAAATGAAACAAATACATAAAAGTCATTGTACAAGTAGACAATCAGCTATAAGTCCATTTCTTGTTACTAAGGCCCAATCCTATGTTAATCTCCTCTTCATTCATGTTCACCTGTATCATGTGTAAAAAGTAGTTTTGGGTCAACAAAGGTTGGTATGTGAATCGTATAGTTTTTTGTGAAAATGATAAGTTTATTTTTGTATATAGAAAATGTGCATATAACCAAATGTAACTGAATGTGTTGTAGGTAAATGTATCAAACCTCAAGCAACCAATTAGCAAATAATGTAATGATTCAAATGAATGTATGTATGTTGCACTGGATAACGATGTTTAATCTCAAACAATAATCAAGTCAACTGTATGTGGGTGTGCACGATATTATGGTGTGCTGGTTTGTATTGCAAGATTCGAGCTCAATCAAACGGAGCTGATCTCGTGTGTTGGCAACACCTGATTCCGCTCATGGTAATGTGGAACAGACAAGCCAATGATTCCATGTATTACTGTCTAATGAATGTAATGCACCAAATGATGAACAACCAATTAACACGTAGCATATAAACTGCACAAGTTGGTATTTGCATGTATTAAATCATGAAAAAATGTAATAATTGTAATGTGGCACATGATACACCCCAAAACATGTATTAAAAAGGGGAAATGAAAGATCCACTCACTTTTTGCGTTCCAAGTGAATAACCGCACGAGAATAAGAAGAAAATCCAAATGACAAGCGTGATTTAACCTAGACAAACGAATGCAACAAGGAAAGCGTAAACGTTATGCTAGGCATAGCTAAATGAATGAACACGATATGTTGGACTCGTTGGGCCTAACGAGCCTCTACAAGGCTACGCCAAGCCTAAAGGCGAGCCTAAACAAGGCTACCTAAACGAGCCTAATGCTCCTTAACTATGAACCTAAACTAAACGAATTAAACTAAGAAAGCAATTAATAAATAAATAACGAAAAGGAAAGGAAAATTAACTTAGAGAAAACTTAACAAAATGAGAAGAACTTGAAGGCATTACTTCCTCGTCGAGAACGAAAAGAAAACTACTACGCACAACACCCAAAGGGGTATTGTATTTGTGGAACCACCTAATTTGGTTATTCCACTTGTTTATACTCAAACTAGGTATTGCAAGCTACAAGGAACCAAGCAAGGGTATTTATACGTGTGAGAGGGAGCACAAAATGGTATTTGGGGCGATGTGGGATGAATCAAAATGGGTTTTCGCGTATTGCAAATCAGTAACAAACACCAAACTCGTTTTCGTGATTCCTGGTTCGTTATCACTCTGTTTAGTGCACAATTTTCGCCTACGTTTATTATTTCCAGAGTACTATCATATGGAAGAGAGCAATCTAATATTCATGGTGTTGAGAATTGGGCTTAAACATTGGATCTTGATGCGGGTCAAGGGTTATTCTCAAACTTGTGTTTGTGATTCCCGTTACGCTTGGGCTCAGTTTAATGCACCATTTGAACCCAAGATTGAGTTGAGTACCAAGAGTGGTTTGAAAGGTTTGCCAGAGACGCGAGGTGAAACGAGTATCATGGTCCGAAATGATATCAATGGGGATACCGTGACAACAAATGACTTCATTAGTGTAGATACGAGCGAATTTCTCAACCCGGTAATCTTCACGAATGGGGAGGAAGTGAGCGGATTTGGGTAGATGATCAACGATTACCCAAATGCTATCATGACCAGACGAGGTTCGAGGGAGTTTGGTGATGAAGTCCATCATTATACTCTCCCATTTCCAGATTGGAATTTGTAGTTGTTCGAGTAAGACCGAAGTACCTTGATGTTCCGCTTTCACCTCGGAATAAGTGAGACGTTTAGACACATAGGTTGCGATGTATTTCTTTATACCGGGCCACCAATAAGACATACGAAGGTCTTGGTACATCTTGTCGGCACTAGGATGAATAAAGTATCAAGATTTGTGTGCCTTTTTCATCAAGAGATCACAGAGATTGTCATGGTTCGGAAAAATAAATGTGATCAAGATAGTAAAGAACTCCGTTGGATTTGGATATGAGCTGGATTTCGGCACCACACTTCATCTCGTTGTATAAGTTATCCTCGTTGACGGATGAGTATTGTGCCTCACGAATGTAGTCAAGGATGTCGTTTAGGATTTGGAAGCAACGCATACTCTTTACATGAGTTTTTCGACTAAAAGCATCGGCCACGATATTCGCCTTACCAGGGTGGTAGAGAATCTCGCAATCATAGTCGCTAAGAAACTCTACACATCAGCGTTGACACATCTTGAGCTCTTTTTGGTTAAAGATGTGTTGAAGGCTCTTATGCTCGGTGAAGACCACACACTTGTTACCATAAAGGTAATGTTGCCAAATCTTTAATGCAAAAACAACCGCGCCAAAGTCAAGGTCGTGGGTAGTTTAGTTCTTCTCGTGTATCTTGAGTTGTCTCGAAGCTTAGGCGATAACCTTGTCTCGTTGCATAAGAACACAACCAAGACCTTGCTTAGATGCATCGCAATACACAACGAAATCGTCATTACCACCGGGAAGAGCGAGAATGGGAGCATTGCAAAGAAATTCCTTGAGAGTTTCAAAAGACTCTTGCTGTTCGGAACCCCAAACAAAAGGTTTATCTTTTTTAGTCAACGAAGTGAGCAGAGCGACGGTTTTTGAAAAGTTGGAGAAGAATCGGCGGTAGTAACCGAACAATCCAAGGAATGAACAAGTTTCAAACGGAGATTTCGGTGCAATCCAATTCTTGACCCCTTCGATCTTAGCGGGATCCACGTGTATGCTTTTCTCATTCACAATATGACCAAGAAATTGAACTTCCTTTAGCCAAAAGTCGCACTTTGAGAATTTGGCATATAGTTGTTCTACATGTAGAAGTTCAAGGATTAGACGCAAGTGATGCTCATGTTCGGCTTGGGTTTTAGAATAAATGAGAATATCGTCTATGAAAACGATTAGAAAACGGTCCAAGGATAACTTACACATACGGTTCATCAAATCTATGAAGACCGAGGTGCATTGGCTAACCCGAAAGGCATGACTACGAACTTGTAGTGTCCGTATCTAGTACGAAACGTGGTTTTAGGGATTTCTTCTTCGAGGACTCGATGTTGATGATAGGAAGAACGAAGGTCGATTTTGGAAAAGCATGTTGCGCCTTGGAGTTAATCGAAGAGATCGTCAATGCGAGGAAGGGGATAACGGTTCTTGATAGTGAGTTTGTTAAGCTCACGATAACCGATGCACATTCGAAGTGATCCATCTTTCTTTTTGACGAAGAGGACCGGAGGGCCCCGAGGAGAAGTGCTAGGGCATATGAAGCCTTTATCAAGTAATTCTTGAAGTTGACTTGATAGCTCTTGCATCTCCAAAGGTGCGAGACGGTTAGGGGATTTTGCAATGGGTGTAGTGATGTGCTTAAAATACAACATATAAATTATTTCAAATACGGTGTAAAAGCAACCCCTTTTTAGTGCTAATGTTGGAAAAAGCTTGGTTTACTGTTCCTTTTTATTTTTTAGGGTCAGAAGAGCTTAAATGTGCAAAAGGAACAAAAAGACAACAAAAACCAACATAAATACAAGAAAGGAGGAATTGATGCAGCTCGCCAAGCCCCGATTCACATCCAAACCACAAAATAACAAGAACAGAAGACTTGACACGGGGCCGTGTTCACCAGACACGGGCCGTCTCCGAAGATGGTTGTTGTGCAGAAGAAAAGACAACTACAAAGGACAAAACTGGCAGCCAACACGGGGCCATGCTAAGCTAACACGGGGAATGGTTAACTCAAAGATTTTCAGAATTTGCAATAGTACAACAAGTACTTTGTCCACGGGCCGTACCATTGACACATAGGGCCGTGTTAGTACAAAATCTGACAAGCAGTTAATGAGGAAGAGAGAGAGAGAGATAGCCACGGGGCTGTGCCAGGCGGGCACATTCGTGGCGAAGCTTCTGATTTCAGCTATAATTAGAAGTGCTTGGTTCCACTTCAAACCATCCCTTGGAAAACCACTTCTCTCTCACTTGCCACCATTCCACCACCACTACAACACCATCAACCACCACCATCATCCATTTTCCATCTTTTAGAGTGTGTGTAGTCTCGGTCTCGGGATCTAAGATTGATAGTAAGAGTCTTTGTCAAACAAAGTCCATGATTGGCTAAACTCTTGCATCACTTGGTGAAGACATATCTTTTATGTATTTTCTTTTATGATTTCCAACTTTTAGCAACTTTTTAATTGGGTATGTATTAATGACTTTATCAATTAGTTTTTTATATTGAAGGAGAATTTCTTCAACCATTCTTCATATGTCGTTTATTCACATATTCATGTCTTTACGGTCTATATAAAACATGTTAACTACTTGGAAGGGGGTTAGAAGGGTGGTTGGGTAATTCTATGTCTCGTTCAGTGTATAGATCCTGCAAGAACCTGGTTCAAGTTTAGTACTACTCCATGGATTGGCCGGAAATGACTGGTGTCACACCCCAACCGATGGCGGAATCATCGGGGCGCGGCACTGAGCGAAACAGATTGTTCAGAAGTTTCCATAACAATTATCATTACCAATCAATTTAAAATGACATGTCCCATACCATGCCTCAAAAGGTAAACAAATTATTACAGACAAATTCTAGGCAAATAGTTCTATTCCGACAACTCAGATTTTCAAATTGAGCAATTGTTTATCTGCTTCTTGAGACTCTTGGTTACATTAGTACATACAACTATTTGTTGGCCTCTAGAAACTTATTATAGCCTCGCTTTCCTAGCAGCTAAGTATCCTAAATACCTGTCACATACGTTAAAATAAAAGTCAATACACATAGTGTAAAGGTGAGCATACAAGTTTGATAGTAGCATATAGAGTTGAAATAGTTTACGCATAACCAGCACGTACACAGAGGAAAACGAAGCATGCTAATTATCGACATGGATCTATCGATACCAATGACTGCGGGTTGACTGCCCAAGGCAGTTCGTAATACATGATCACCACCGTAATCCATGCAAATAATTGTCCTTAACAACCCCCGTGTGAACGGGTGCTGAGTCCAAACTATAATACTATCGTCGTTAAGGCAGGTATACAGCATTCCACGTGTAAACATAACAACAAGAATTTATTTAGTCACGTAATACATGCAGTAATGGTTAACGTTTAAAGTATTGCGTAGTGTGTTCAATTGTGATTTTGTATAAGTAACGTATGTAACACCCAAATGTGCATAAAGCAAAAAAGGGATCGAGTATACTCACAGCGGTTGGATGGATTGAAGGGAGCGCTTGAGAGTAAGATTAGCCTGAATAGTTCAATAGAATAATGACAAGTGACGCGTAAAACGAGGATAAGTGTTGGTGGGTCGAACAACGGGTCGATCGGACGGCAATCCGATCGGACAGCTGGTCGTGCGAGTGAATGATTGTTCGGACGGCTGTCCGTTCGGACGGTTGTCCAATCGGATGGTCGTTCGAGTGGATTATTTCTTCCTTTAAGAAGGATGTGTTTGTGTATGATGGTTTGACTTTTGAAGTTTTTGTTGTAGCATTTGAAAACATTGAAGTGTTTCTACCTTTCAGGTCGGTCGATCGGACAGTCGATCGATCGGGCAGCAACTCAATTGGCTAGGTACCTCAGCGCAGGACAAGTTCTCAGCAAAATGTCACTCGATCGGACAGTAGTTTGTTCGGGTGGCATTCATAGTGCATTGAACGTGTTGAAAAATCGATCAAATGTTAAAGTAAAATATCTCATGATCCGAAGAGTAATCCAATCGGATGGTAGTCCGTTCGGATAGTGTAACACCTCGAAAAATTTCGTCCAATAATGTCTTGACACGTGTCATAAGGTTCCGGTATGTGAAAACATACTTTAGAAGGACTAAAATTGACAAACAGTGAAAACTATGGAACGTAAGGGTCCAAAGTGTCAACAATGGATAAATAGACTCTATGATAACCCTACATAATGTTCATAACCTTAAACGGATGATTCATGGACCATACGACGCGGAAATTGCACAAAAGTGAGGAATTTCAAATTATAGGGGCCAAAAGTGTCAACATGTTGAATTTATACCTCTGAGTGAACTTTTGGCAGACCCGAAGCTTTATAATGCTAAAATATACTCACTAGAATATGTGGTAAAAATTTCGTGAAGTTTCGTTAACGTATGAGAAAGTTATGGCCAAAACCGTACTTGAGGGGTTAAAAGCGTCAACGTCGAATTTCATGGCTTTTCGGTTGAGCGCAAAGTTATCCGAGGACATTACCATGTTGGTAAATGTCCCAAGGTTCTTAAAAACCAAGTTTGGGGGTTTACGAGTCAAAATAACTAGCCGAAACATCGCGTGCAAGAACAGGGACCAAAGCTGCCAAGTTTGAAACATTTTTGGGCCTGCAGACCCCAGGCGACCCGCCTGGGAATCCTTAGGCGGGCCGCGTGAACCCCCCAACATCAGAACTTCGCGAAAATTGCAAATTTGGTCCGAATTTGAAGTGGTAAACAGCTGTTAGCACCTCCTTTTGCACCAATAAACTTCCTTGCATGCCTAGGCCTACTGGGAGCTTGCTATAACATCTGAATTCCTCCATAAATTGATCAAAAGGCTCATTTCTTTGGCACTTGCATTGTGATCAAGAACACACACATCTTGCAAAACTCTCAAGACTTCTCCAGGAGCTTTCTGATCATTAAGGCAGACTCCAAGTGCTTGCTAGGCTTCATTAGGACCTTGGTAATCCTTTATATCATCCTATAATTCGTTCTAGCATAGATTATTAGTTAAAAGTCAAACCATTGTTCTTATAATTTGACTTTTCGATTAAACGAGTTTTACTCTGTCATTTCTCAAATTGAAACCACTGTTATGTTGGTATTCATGTGGGAAACAAACCCTCAAAAGGGTATTCTCTGATTCCCACTTTATGCATGCTAATTGTCGAGTCAAAGGCGTTCTTAAAAAGTCAACAGAAGTGGTTTTTGCAAAAATAAGCTTAAATGGTAATGTAGAGGACATGCAATCTGTTTGATCATCATAAATAACTTATAATATATGTAAGAATGTGTTTTATCATAATCAACTCGACAATCTTGAGTATAAATACGAACCGGAACCGAAAGTCTTATAAAAAGACTTTTTCGTAGACTATCGATTCGGATCCGTACATGCATGTTTGAGACCTATATTGGAGAGTACTTTGAACCATTTTTATTTTGGTAAAACTCTCTGGAATTTTTATATCTCGAGTCTATTCTTAGCCGATTCATTTGCATGTTCCGATTTATGCTTAAAGTTGACTATTTTGCCCTTTTTGATATAAACGTGATTTTTGGAAAAGTGAAATAAACGTGGTCCAGATTTTGAATTATGGCCGATAGCGTAGAACTATATCTTAAAGTTACATAAACGGCGCATTTCGCATATGACCCATTTCAGGCCACGTTTTGATACAAAACTTTTTACCCACTGATGTTATATAATATTTTGGGATTTCTGATGATTTTTATTTGATCTTTGGCTGAACGGATCATACGTCGCTAAGTCGATTCGGTGAATGCCGGTTTTGACCGTTTAAGCCATAAAATGAGTTTTATACATTCTTTTGACCTCAAACCTTTCTCTACTGATCTTATTTGTTAAATAAATTATTTTGAGCGTTCTAGAAATATAAAAATCTCAGCTTTCTTTTGAAAACCCGGAAACGGCTCTAAATCGCATTTTTAGCGTTTTTAGCGCATAGTAAGCGTTATACTCATTTTAAACATATAAGACTCATACCTACTGATGTATTTGGTATATTTTCATATAATAACAGTAAGTATAAATGTTTGAACTCAGATTTCCAGTTTTGGCATTTTTAGCCCTTGTGAAATTACTAAAATACCCCTACGGTGCATAGATTGATTTTAAATGTTAAGTTTGGTATATGGGTCATACCCTACTGTTATAACATGTTAAATGAAGTATATTTACTGTATAATTCAGACCCGTAACTCAGATTTCCAAATTGACTCTTTTATAATCTTTTAAATGACCAAAATGCCCTTCTAAGGCATAAATTGAGTTTAAAATTATTCGGGGCATAATAGAACATAACTTACTGATATTATACCATATTTAAAGCATATTATCTCAGGGAACTTGCATATGACTCTTTTGCCTATCCGTAGCGCTCTTTTAGCGCTCCGTTCGGTTTATGTAACTAGTTTGCATAAATTGACCGAATCGTGCCAAACGTTATCATTTTTGTCTCAAAATCCAGAATGTATTTAGTATACCCATATTATACAAGTATTCAAACTTGTCGGGTCTAGATCACGTTCTATCCGGTCTTCGCTTAATCGTGCGCTTGAACCGCATATTCCCTTAAAACTAACCGGTCTAAGCTTAGGCTTAATTAAAGACCCGTTAGTATTCTAATTGGTTATTTATACCATCGTTCCAGACTAGAGCTTTCCGGTAAATTGTACCTACGCTTACTTAGGAATACGGCTGAGTTATTATTCTTGCTATTTAAGACAGGAGCTAGCTCAGGTAAATACTTTTAACTTATTTTCCCTTATACGGGCTTGGGATACGGTATTATGAAAATACCGCTTGGTCGGGTGTAGAAACTGTTTAATCGGAGATGATTAAATTGCATAATCCCGTTTTAATCTGTGTTGATTGATAACAAATAACATTGGGGGTTAATGACCGTGTCCTGGATATCCTTGGCTCATTTTAAAAAGTGAATGGCCACGACGTAAGCACAAGGTGTAGGCAAAACATCTCCTGTTGGATATGTATAACGTATACTCACTCGTGAGATTATCTTCTTGTGAGATTATATTTGTGGTGTGTCGATTAATCTTGTCCGGCTTGTATTGTATAATCACCGGCCCTAAATGTTGGACAACCATGTAAATCGGATACAAGATTTTTATTAATAAAATTGTCCCAAGTATAAAGATTAATTTTGCCTCTGTGCATTGTAATCAATGTGTCAAGATGTTTTGTGCCGTTTGCACTCGAATCACTTTTCAAACTCTTTTTCCAAACTGAGTCAGTTAATTGTATTTACCAGTGTAAACTGACGTATTTTCCAAAAGGTTAAGTGGCAGGTACTATGCGTAATTGGCTGGGAGCTCGGGGCGTTACTAGGGAATCTTGCAAATTCTAGATGCCTAAAGTCTATTGAACAGTTTTCTTTTATTGATCCGCATGTGGATCCTTTACCTTCCGTTGTAATACTTTGACATTACTTATATTCGGAATGTAATATATTTATCTTTTGCTTCTGCTGTGCATTTATATATTGTATTGTCTGTCTATGATGATGCCAACTACGTTACTATACTCCCCACCGGGCCCACCGGTGACACGTGGAAAATTGGGGTGTGACAGGTTGGTATCAGAGCCAACATTGTGTGAATTAAACACTAGCTTTTGTGTTTGATCTCAATGACACAATTGCACATTCCTAAATCTTCTGAGTCTAGACTTAACATAGGAATACTCCCGATTCTAATCTGGAATTTACTGCTTCCGATTATTTTTATATTGGATACGTCGCCAAGCGAAGAAGCCGTAATAGGAGTTCTCCACATCGGAGCCCGAGATGCTGAGTCTCGTACCGCGGCTAAAATAGAACGAACATCCAAAGAGAAAGCATTCAGAAATAAGATGAAGAAGAAACTCCTTTTACTGAAAATCGTTTTCCTTATTAGTCCTTATAAGGACATAATTATCTTTTAATGCCTACGGGCCAAACTTATTTAAAACATCCATTAGTGATGTAGTGCCTACGGGCCAAACTTATTAAACATCCAATAATGATGTAGCGCCTACGGGCCATACTAATTGTCATATAAGACAAAAGGCAGTGGTGGTCTATGGCTCCCTGTCAAGAAAAGGTAATGAACTTTGATTCACACCTAAATGCCTCGATCCCAGACGATCATGGCTTATAAATTAAACTTGTCCACGTGACTAAGCCTTTTGTGCTATTACTAAATGCCTCGATCCCAGACGATCATGGCTTATAAATTAAACTTGTCTACGCGACGAGGCCATTTGTGCTATTATTAACTTATAAATTAGGATTTATGATAAAATCCTGAATAAAATAAATATCCTTCCTTCCCTGCTAGTAGGCATTTTTTTTAAAAAGAATCTTAAAGGTGAAATCTAGCCTACGCGGCCAAGATGGTGAAACCTACCCAAGGGATTCAGATCCTTGTTAACGCCTAAGAACGTGTTAGCACTCCTGACAAATGTGATTCGATAAATCACAACAATCAAACTTATATTGGATTCTTCCAATTTTCTTATCTAGCCTAGTGATTTAGAAATCATGGCTTGTGTCATCCTATAAGATGATCACATTATAAACATCCGATAGTGATGAAGTGCCTCCGGGCTAAACTGGTTGTCCGATAAGACAACGACAGTGGTGGTCTTGACCTCCTGTCTAAAAGTGTTGGACCAGGTCCAAGCATAATAGTCGATAGGATCCATACGATCTCGACTAATAACATCTGAGAAGATGTTCATATTATAACCATCCCTCAGAAGGGGAACGCCCACGGGCTATGCCTATTGTCCTAAAGGACAAAAGACAGTTGAAGTCTACAACTCCCTGTCAAGAGAAGGTGATGAACGTGATTCGAACCTTAAATGCCTCGATTCTCTGAAATTATGGCTTACCAAAATTTAGAACTGTCCTTGTGACTAGGCCTTATGCGCCACTCTAATATCCTTAATGTTTTATAACTAGGATAAATTATAATGGAAAATGCTAATTAAATATAACTAACAAGTTAACCAATATGGTTTATATTACCATGGTTGATAAATCGTCAAAGATGATGATTCCATAATAATCTCTGAATAAATCATTGTTAATAATTATGTAGCAATCAAGCTACATGGCTGGATTAGATGAAGTTAACAGTCGTTTGAAGGAGAGCAATGATACTACCGGAATTAATGTAACTGGAGCAGAACTGCAGGCAATAATAGATTATGCTGTTACTCGAGCTCTTGATCGACAGAATGATGAATCAAATGATACCCACTCCAAGACTCTATCTATGGCTCGTAGTAAGCCCCCTCCTAAAACATATGAGTCAAGGGGGGACGATGATCATGACTTGTCAAATCAAAGGAGTATTCCATCTAGACAAGTTGTGTTTCATCAAGAGGCACCAGTTAAGACCTGTTCATATAAATATTTTATCTCCTGCAAGCCCAGAGACTTTATAGGAGAAAATGGAGCCATCGATTGCATGACATGGCTCGATGAGATGGACGCTGTTGTTGACATCAGCGATTGTGCGGAGCAAGATGTTGTGAAATTTGTTTCACAATCATTTAAAGGAGAAGCGTTGGCATGGTGGAGATCATTGCTCCAAGCCACGGGGAAAGTTCTACTCTACAACTTATCTTGGGGACAATTTGTTGCTTTAGTCAAGGAAAACTATTGCCCTCAGCATGAAGTAGAAAAGATAGAATCAGACTTCTTGACTTTGGTCATGGAAGATTTGAATTGTCCGGCATATGTGACAAGTTTCAACACTATGTCCCGCCTAGTTCCTTATTTAGTCACCCCTGAACCTAAACGCATAGCGCGTTTCATTGGAGGCCTAGCACCAGAGATAAAAGGAAATGTTAAAGCATCTAGGCCAACCACATATAGGTCCGCAATGGACTTATCCTTATCTCTCACCTTAGATGCAATCAGAATTAAGTCTGTTAAGGCTTCTGGCGAGAGAAGAAGAGAAAGAGAGGAGGAAAACTCTCATCAAACTAACAAGAAGAAGAAGGGAAGCTCGGAGCGTGGGAAAGATTCCGAGTTTAGGAAGAACTCGAGTCAGTCTGATAACAGACCCAAATGCAATAACTGCAAAAAGCAACATTTTGGAAGATGTACAATAGACCCACGCGCTAAATTGTGTGGAATTTGCAAGACCAAAGGCCACAAAACCTTAGATTGCAAGGGGTTAAAGAACGCCACATGCTACAACTGTAACGAGGAAGGGCACATCAAAACCAACTGCCCAAAGCTTATAAAGAAGCCTGAGAGGCCAGGAAAAACAAATGCATGAGTCTTCCGGATGAATGCCAGGAAGGATAACTATATAGCAGGTACTTTTCCTTATCAAGCAGTTTATGCAGAAATTTAATTGATACTGACACATGTGATTCAATAATGAACGATCACTGTTGGGAACTGTTGTCTCCGTCTTAGTAGGACTTCGGTCATTTTATACGAAGTAGAAATTGGCCGATGACACTTAGAAAATGCTCCAACAAACCTTAGATGGATATTTTATATCTAAATAGGAATCACTCTTTTCTGATATTCCTATGGAAAGCTTTCAAGCTCCCTAAATTCTTTAATATAATAAAGTCAGATGGGACGTTTTGATCCTCTGTCAGAAAGGTAATGGACTAGGTCCAAACCTTTAATGCCATTGATGGTCTTTTGCGACCTAGGCTAAGTAATATTAATATATTTTAAATAACGTTCATTAAGAATGTTAGTGCTATAATAGCCTGTATAGGTGATTGACACCATGGTTAGTATATATTAAGGCCATCAGAGTGAAAAATAGCAGTTGTTGGACTTCAACTAAGAAATTGTTTTATTGGTATTAGGAACCAATATCGAGTATGGCAAACTCGGGTAAGATAACAGTCAATCGCGCCATTGATGACGCGACGCATGCAAATGTAACACCTCGAAAAATTTCGTCCAATAATGTCTTGACACGTGTCATAAGGTTCCGTTATGTGAAAACATACTTTAGAGGGACTAAAAGTGACAAACGGTGAAAACTATGGAACGTAAGGGTCCAAAGTGTCAACAATGGATAAATAGGCTCTATGATAACCCTACATAATGTTTATAACCTTAAACGGATGGTTCATGGATCATACGGCGCGGAAATTGCACAAAAGTGAAGTATTTCAAACTATAGGGGCCAAAAGTGTCAACATGTTTAATTTATACCTCTGAGTGAACTTTTGGCAGACCCGAAGCTTTGAGAAGCTAAAATATACTCACTAGAATACGTGGTTAAAATTTCATGAAGTTTCGTCAACGTATGAGAAAGTTATGGCCAAAACCGTACTTGAAGGACTAAAAGCGTCAACGTCGAATTTCAGGGCTTTTCGGTTGAGCGCAAAATGTTCCGAGGACATTTCCATGTTGGTAAAAGTCCTAAGGTTCTTAGAAACCAAGTTTGGGGGTTTACGGGTCGAGAAAAGTAGCCGAAACAACGCACGCAAGCTCAGGGACTAAAGCTGCCAAAATGAAAACTTGTTTTGCTGAACAGGGGTCAGGCGACCCGCCTGGCATGACCCAAGCGGGCCGCGTGGGGCTGCCAGCGACAGAAAAATCGTATTTGGGTGATTTGGCTCCGATTTTGAGTGGTATCCAGTTGTTTCTTGCCTCCTTTTGCTCCAATTAGAAGCCATGCATGGCTAGGCAAACAGTAACCCACGAATTTCAGCTTTAAATCAGATTACCAAGCCATTTCTTAGACATTTGCATTGATCAAGAACTCATTTCTCTCAAGAGCTCTCAAGAACTTTCAAGGCAGGCTTTCTGGAGTTAATCTGATCATCAAAGTCGAATCCTAGTGTTCACTAAACACCTATAGGACCTTTGTAAGCTTTCAATTCAATCTTTAATCCGTTATTACCTTGATTATTGCTAAAAGTCAAACTGGGTGTTCATAAGCTTTGACTTTCTGATTAAACGGGTTTCAATCAGTCATTTCTCGAATTGAAACCTGATACATGTTGGTAATATTATGGGAAACAAACCCTCTAAAGGGTACTCTCTGATTCCCACTACATGCATGCTAAATGTCGAGTCAAACCTATTTCTAAAAAGTCAACAGAAGCGATTTTTGTGAAAAATGACATGAATAATGATATAGATGACATGCAATCTGTTTGATCTTCATAGAAAGCTTTATTATGAATATAAGAATGTATTTTACCACGATCAACTCGACAATCTTTAGTGTAAACCCGGATTGGAACCGAAAGTCTTAATAAACGACTTTTTCGTAAACTATCGGTTCGGATCCGTACATGCATGTGTGAGATCTGTATTTTAGAGCATTTTTGACCATTGGCATTTTAGTTAAACTTTCTGGAAATTTTATGTCATAAGTCTATGCTTAGCCGATTCGAATGCATGTTTCCGATTTATACATAAAGTTGACTATTTTGCCCTTTTTGATTTAAAACGGGATTTTTGGAAAAGTGAAAGGATAGAAATCTTTATTTCTAATATATAAACTTGCACCGAAAATTTCGGATCAGTTGGTGGTCCAGATTGTGAGTTATGGCCATTAGCGTAAAACTATATTATAAATTTACATAAACGGTCCTTTTCGCGTAGAACCCGTTTCTGGCCACGTTTTGATACGAAACTCTTTACCAACAGAAGTAATATAATATTCTGGGAATTTTGATGATTTTTAATTAATTTTTGGCTGAACGGATCCTAGATCACCTAGTCATTTCGGCTTATGTCGGTTTTGACCGTTTTAGCCATAAAATGAGTTTTACACATCCTTTTGACCCGAAACCTTTTGCTACTGATTTTATATGATGAATAAATTATTTCAAGTATTTTGGAAATATAAAAATCTCAGGTTTAATTTGAAAACCCGAAAACGCCCTTAAATCGCATATTTAGCGTTTTAAGCGCATATTGAGCGTTATACTTGTTTTAAACATATAAGACCTATACCTACTGATGTGTTTAACATATTTTCATAATAAAACAGTAAGTATAAGTATATGAACTCAGACTTCCAGTTTTGGCACTTTTAGCCCTTGTGAAATTACTAAAATACCCCTACGGTGCATAGTTTGGTTTTAAATGATAAATTTGATATATGGGTCATACCCTACTGTTATAATATGTTAAATGAGGTATATTTACTGTATGAACCAGACCCGAAACTCAGATTTCTAATTTTACTCTTTTATTATCTTTTAAATGACCAAAATGCCCTTCTAAGGCATAAATTGGGTTTAAAATTATTCCGGGCAATATAGAACATAACTTACTGATATAATATCATATTTTAAGCATATTATCTCAGGGAACTTGCATTTGAATCATTGGTCTACCCGTATCGCCCTTTTCGCGTTCGGTTCGGTTTACGTAACTAGTTTGCGTAAATCGACCGAAACGGGTCAAACGATATCATTTTTATCTCAAAATCCAGAATGTATTTAGTATACCCATATTATACAAGTATTCAAACTTGTCGGGTCTAAATCACATTCTATCCGGTCTTTCGCTTAATCGTGCGTAAACCGTATCATTCTTAAAACTAACCAGTCAAAGCTTAGGCTTAAATAAAAGGCCGTTAGGAATCTAATAGGTTAATTATAAACCTTTGTTCCAGATTAGGAGGCCCGGTAAAAGCTACCAACACTTATCATTTGTGACTTATACTTGCTCAGGTAAATACATTTTGACTTATTTTCCCTATACGGGCTTGGGGTACGGTATTTAAAATACCGCTTGATCGGGCGCACAAGTCCTGCGCCTTATGGGTGTACAGTCTTGAATAGCTTGTGCGACTTCGTTTAAACAGTCTTGTCTTACTTAAAGGCTTTGGGGGGTTATTGACCGTGTCCCGGATATCCTTGGCATTATCTTACGAGATGGCCACGACCAGAGCACGGGGTGTAGGCGTACACTCGTCGTGTATAACTCTTTAATGTGGTGTGTCATTTAATTCTTAGCCCGGACAGTAGATCCCGGGCCACCAGAGATACGAGTGCATGTAAATCGTTCACAAGTTTATATTATATAATTATCCCAAGTTAATAAAAATATTTATGCCTTGTGCATTTAAATCAATTTTCAGTCATTTTCAAAATGAGTCAGTCGATTTGTATTTACCAGTGTAAACTGACGTATTTTTCCCAAAAGGTTAAGTGCAGGTACTATACGGAAATAGGCTGGTTGTTTCCTAAGAGCGTCCACTATAGTCTCGCAAGCTCGGACGACAATATATCTGTTGAACTATTTTTATCTTATTTTATTTGATCCGCCTGTGGATCCATTTCAACTACTGTGATATTTATTATTGCACTTTATTTAAAGTTGAAATGTTTCTATTCTGCTTCCGCTGTGCATTATTATATTGTGTTGTTTGCCTATGACGATGCCAACTACGTCACTGTACCCCACACCGGGCCCACCGGTGACACGTGGAAATCGGGGTGTGACAGGTTGGTATCAGAGCCAACGCTGAGTGAATTAAACACTATCCTAATGTGTTTAATCTCAGTTACACAATTGCACATTCCTCGATTTTCGAGTCTAGACAAAGAACTTAGGAAATGTTCAACATTTCGTTTAATTTATTTTTATTATTCTGCTTTGTCTTATATATTTGTTGTGCAACTTGTTTGACTTTTGACAGGATCACTATGCCGCCACGAATGAGAGGTCGAGGAGGATTTGCTACGTCTCACGACCATGAGGCAGGGCCCTCACATAGGCGAGCTCCATCCGCCACGCACAACACAGCCGCCAACGACCTTTGGAGGTCTTTCGCCGAGCCTGCTAGACACTCGGTATCCGCCAGCACTTCACCGTCCTTACCCCACTCGTTTGGGCCCCACTCGGAGAATGGGCCCCATGGTTCGCATGGATCCTACATACCTTTGCATCAGTCACCGCACCAGTATCCAGCACCAGTCTACCAGGGTTTATATAACCCTGATGCTTTTGGGGATGAGCCAGTGGGCCATAACCCACTTGGACCGGAGGACCACTTTTCTGGTGGTCACGAGATGGACGTCGACGAGGATACGGACCCCTCGCTACCACCATCAGGTACGCCTAACCATCCGATTGAGATATCGGATGGGTCGCCATTTAGGGGATCACCCTACAATGGTGGGGACAGCTTTCAGGAGAGATTTAAGCAGCATGATTGGTATTACACCCCCAGCCACAACTCTCCGATGCTCCAGTCTCACCAGGTTTCACCGGTGCACTCGCAGCACCACTCGCAGCAGCAGCAGCTCCAGCAGCAGCCGCCTCTACCGCAGGACCTATCTGAGGCCCTATGGCGTGACGTGATCACTCTGTCACCACCGCCGCCACCAGTTTTACCTCCTCCGCCTCAGAGGCCTAGGAGGAATGCGCGCATGTCTACGCACGGAGGGATTCGCATAGGCACCCCTCCACATGTTGGTAGCAGCCGCTACACATCTCTTCCCGGGGAATCCGAGACAGGGGAGTCTCAGCATCCCGTATCGGAGGTTACTTCTGTACCGATCCCGCCTCTACCGCCGCAGAACTATGGAGAGCCGATTCCGGCTTATGCTAGTGCAGCTCAGTTTAACCCGTTCGAGCATGTTTTCCCCCAGGGTTATGATTACACAGGAGACCCTTATTGGCAAGCTGTGAACTACAGCTCACTCCCACCTAGTGGTCCATTGGGAGACACTTGGGCTGCTGGGCAGTCTACTTTTGGTTACCCTCCGGGTTACCAGCAGCCACCGCAGCCGCAGCCGTACCAGCCGCCGCAGCCGCAGCAGTACCAGCCACCGCCACCGGCGCCTATGATGTCGCCGCCGCAGGTTCAGGAAATCCTGCATGGGATTGATAGCATGCGACGTGAGTTTCAACACGAGATGCGAGCTGATCGCCGTCGCACCAGTGGCATGTTCAAGAAGGTATTTGACCTGCTCAAGGGTAAGAGCAAGAGGGATCATTGAATCCTTCGATTTTTGTCTCATGTACTCATGTCCCTGCGTGGACATCCATCCTTGTATTCTACCCCTGCGTGGGTATGTTATCCTGTTAACCCCTGCGTGGGTTTGTTTTATTTAGTTATTGATGTTATTTGTTTAGCCCCTGCGCGGGCATGTTATTCATGTTATTCATGTTATTTCAAAGTCCCGTTTAGGGCAAAGATGTACTGGTACTTTATTTAAAATTTGAAATAGTTAATTTGAATTTCTCATTTTATTATGTACATGAATATAATATTAAAATAATGGAAAATATCAATTTTATTTTGATTTGCCATTTTATAAGGATCTTAGTAAGGTATAACCTAGCTTGAATGCCTTATAAACAGGCCTGGCTGTGATGGTAAAACCTGGTTGAAAAGATTCAACTCCCTGTTAACATCTGAAAACATGTTAACATTCCTGGTTAAGCGTGATCTGTAGAATCACACAAGCCACCCTTTTTAATAAATATCTACAGATTTTATCTGTACACAAGTCTGTTAACGACTTGATACCTACGGGTTATAACTATGTTATATAATGGCAGTTGTGGTTTATGACTCCCTGCCTAGTAAAGGGTTATTTGTTTAATTATACAATTTATAATCCTATAAAAAAAAATCTAAATTTATAATTTAGTAATTGTCCATGTGACTAGGCCTATGGTGCCAATATATATAATTTCATTGCTTGATTGCTAATAAGAGCCTGAATGAAATTTATTAAATTAACTGCTAAGGTTCTTGATACCATGGTTAATAAATCGTCTAGAACGATAATACTGTTAGGTTCTAAATTAGACCTTGTCCTTTATTGTAGCTTAAAGCTACAATGGCCAAATCGGAGGAGACCAACAGTCATTCTGGGGAACACTCAGATAATGCAAAGATTCACGTTACCGGTGCAGAGTTGCAAGCACTGATAGATAACGCTGTTGCCAAAGCTATGGATAGGCAATTCAGGGAATCTAGTGGTACTCGGAGTAGGACCCGAACAGAAACGCACGCAAAGCCCAAGACTCATTCTGAGGCTCATAGTAAGCCGCCATCTAAAAAGAGTGAGCCGAAGAAAGCTGAGGATGATAATCATTCCTCCAACCACAGCAGCGTCCCAAAGCAGGAGATTAAGCTGAAACATGACACGTACAGCAGGTCCTGTACGTATAAGTATTTTGTATCTTGCAAGCCCAGAGATTTCACTGGGGAAAAGGGAGCCGTCGATTGTATGACGTGGATTGATGAGATGGATACTGTGGTTGATATCAGCGGGTGTGCTGATAGGGACGTCGTGAAGTACGTGTCCCAGTCATTTAAGGGAGATGCGTTAGCATGGTGGAAGTCACTCCTACAAGCTGCCGGTAAGGCCACACTGTACGGTTTGTCATGGGAACAGTTTGTGGCACTGATTAAAGAGAACTTCTGTCCGCAGCACGAGGTCGAGCGAATCGAATCGGATTTTGTATCCTTAGTTATGAAGAACCTCGATTGTCAAGCGTATCTTACTACGTTCAACACGTTGTCTCATTTAGTGCCTTACTTGGTGACCCCGGAGCCGCGTAGGATTGCTCGATTTATTGGGGGTCTGGCACCGGAGATAAAGGCTAGTGTCAAAGCTTCAAGACCTACTACATTTAGATCCGTAGCAGATCTATCCCTCTCCCTCACTCAGGATGTGGTAAGATTGAGAGCCATGAAGAGCACTGAGGAGAACAAACGGAAACGTGAGGATGACACCTCACGAAGATCTGAAAAGCGACATAGAGGGAACAACGACCACAGGAAAGGGTCGGGGTCTAGGAAAAGTGATCATCAGTCGGGTGAGAAACCCAAATGCAAGGTTTGTAGGAGACACCACTTTGGGAGGTGTCGGTTAGAAACAAAATCCCAGTCTTTGGAGAAACGATGTGGAATCTGCAAGTCCACAGATCATAAAGCTGTGGATTGCAAGAAAATGAAGGATGCAACCTGTTTTGGTTACAACGAGAAAGGGCACATTCGGCCCAACTGCCCAAAGAATGCGAAGAAAGCAGATGATGGGAAGAAGACTAATGCGAGAGTCTTCAGAATGGACGCTAAGGAAGCAGTCCTTGACGACAACGTCATTACCGGTACGTTTCTTGTAAATGATGTTTTTGCTAGAGTCTTGTTTGATTCAGGAGCCGATAAGTCGTTTGTAGATGATAAGTTTTGTTAACTGTTGAACGTTCCTGTTAAAACCTTAAGTGTGAAATATGAGGTGGAATTAGCCGATGGAACCTTAGAAACCGCCTCAACTGTTCTAGATGGATGTGTTATATCCATTAGGAATCATTCTTTCCCGTTATCCTTGCTTCCCTTTAAGTTAGCTGGATTCGACATAGTGATAGGCATGGATTGGTTGTCAAGTAACCAAGCCCAGATTCTGTGCAATAGAAAGCAAGTAATAGTTAAGACTCCGTCTGGTGAGTCACTTACTATTCAAGGAGATACCCAGCATGGATTGCTGGAGCAAGTGTCCATGCTCAAGGCATCCAGGTGCATGCAGAAAGGATGTGTCATTTATATGGCACAAGTTACCATAGATGAGCCGAAGCCGAAGATTGAGGATATCCCTGTTATCTCGGAATATCCTGAAGTATTTCCTGAAGAGCTACCCGGGTTGCCACCGGATAGACAAGTGGAGTTCCGGATAGACATTATTCCAGGTGCAACACCTGTAGCAAGAGCACCATACAGATTGGCACCAACGGAGATGAAGGAGTTGAGGACGCAGTTGGATGATTTATTAGCTAAGGGTTTTATCAGACCTAGCTCATCCCCTTGGGGAGCGCCAATCTTGTTCGTTAAGAAGAAGGATGGTTCGATGCGTCTGTGCATCGATTATCGTGAGCTTAATAAGGTCACTATCAAGAATAGGTATCCGTTACCCAGGATCGACGATCTGTTCGATCAACTGCAAGGAGCAAGCTATTTCTCCAAGATTGACCTAAGGTCAGGATATCATCAGTTGAAGGTCAAGGAGGAAGACGTTCACAAGACCGCGTTTAGGACTCGTTATGGACATTACGAGTTCCTAGTGATGCCGTTTGGGCTCACTAACGCACCAGCCGCGTTCATGGATCTCATGAATCGCGTCTGCAAACCTTATTTAGATAAGTTCGTCATCGTCTTCATTGATGACATTCTTATCTATTCGAAGAGCCAAGCTGATCATGAGAAACACCTTCGTTGTATTCTCAAACTTTTGAATCAAGAGAAGCTTTATGCCAAATTTTCGAAGTGTGAATTTTGGCTTCGAGAAGTCCAATTCCTTGGACATGTTGTAAGCGAGCGTGGTATCCAAGTAGATCCCGCTAAAGTCGAAGCAGTCATGAATTGGCAGGAGCCGAAGACGCCTACCGAGATTCGCAGTTTCCTCGGATTGGCAGGATATTATAGGCGATTTATCGAGAAATTTTCGAGAATTGCTGCGCCCCTAACTTCGTTGACTCGTAAGAAGATTAAGTTTGATTGGGGCCCTAAGCAGCAGGAATCCTTCGACATTCTGAAGCAGAAGCTGAGCAATGCGCCAGTATTGACATTGCCCGATGGCATAGAGGAATTTGTGGTGTATTGTGACGCATCACACACTGGCATGGGTTGCGTACTCATGCAGAAAGGCAAAGTCATTGCCTATGCTTCTCGCCAGCTAAAGGTGCACGAGAAGAACTACACCACCCACGATTTGGAATTGGGTGCAGTTGTATTTGCATTGAAGCTATGGAGACATTACTTGTATGGAACCAAGTGCATAATATATTCAGACCACAAGAGTCTTCAGCATCTGTTCAATCAGAAGGAATTGAACATGCGACAAAGGCGATGGATGGAAACCTTAAACGATTATGACTGCGAGATACGATACCATCCAGGCAAGGCAAATGTGGTTGCCGACGCCTTAAGCAGAAAGGAAAGGGTGAAACCGATCAGAATCAATGCCAAGCGCATTGAAATAAGGAATAATTTGAATGAAAGGGTGTTAGCTGCACAGAAGGAAGCTGTGCTGGAAGCTAACTATCCTGCAGAAAAGTTGGGAGTAACTAAGGAGCAGTTATCCCACGACAAAGATGGGATGCTACGACTAAACGGACGAATATGGGTTCCAGTATATGGAGGACTTCGGGATGTTATCCTCCAGGAAGCCCACAGCTCTAAATATTCCGTTCATCCTGGAGCTGATAAGATGTACCAGGATTTGAAATCAAACTACTGGTGGATTGGTTTGAAAAAGTCAGTGGCCGAGTATGTGGCCAAATGTTTGACTTGTGCGCAGGTCAAGGCTGAGCATCAGAAGCCGTCAGGTTTGCTTCAGCAACCTGAAATTCCCAAGTGGAAATGGGAAATGGTGACAATGGATTTTATCACCAAGTTACCGAAGACGAAAAAGGGAAATGATACCATATGGGTCATAGTAGACAGACTGACTAAGTCAGCTCATTTTCTACCCATCAAAGAGACGTATAGCTCAGATATGTTAGCTCAATTATACGTCGATAAGATAGTAGCGCTACATGGTATACCTATATCTATTATCTCTGATAGAGATACTAGATATACGTCGCATTTTTGGAAGAGTTTCCAACAGTCGTTGGGCACTCGTTTGAATTTTAGTACGGCTTATCATCCTCAGACTGATGGTCAGAGTGAGCGTACTATTCAAACTCTGGAAGACATGCTTCGAGCATGTGCGATCGACTTAGGTGGTAGTTGGGATAAGAACTTACCACTGATTGAATTCTCCTACAACAATAGCTACCATTCCAGCATAAAGGCTGCGCCTTTTGAGGCCCTATACGGTAGAAGGTGTAGATCGCCCATTTGTTGGGCAGAAGTTGGAGATGTCCAGTTGTCTGGACCAGATATCGTCTTTGAGACGACAGACAAGATCGTTCAGATCCGTGATCGTTTGAAAGCTGCCAGGGATAGGCAGAAAAGTTATGCGGATCCTAAGCGCAAAGATTTTCACTTTGATGTGGGTGAAAAAGTGTTGCTTAAGGTATCACCTTGGAAAGGTGTAATGCGATTTGGAAAGAAAGGCAAGCTAAGCCCGAGATATATAGGACCTTTCGAGATAATCGAACGTGTCGGGGCAGTCGCTTACAAGTTAAACTTGCCTGAAGAACTTAGTGCCATTCATAATGTGTTTCACATCTGTAATTTGAAGAAGTGTTTCGCTGACGATTCACTGGTTATACCGCATACAGATATACACATAGACGAAAGTCTAAAATTTGTGGAAAAACCTTTGTCGATTGAGGATCGACAGGTAAAGAAGCTTCGAAGGAAGCACGTGCCTATTGTTAAGGTCAAGTGGGATGCCCGTAGAGGTCCCGAATACACGTGGGAAGTGGAATCCACGATGAAAGAAAAATATCCCCATTTGTTTGATTAAATCTCGGGGTCGAGATTTCTTTTAAGGGGGTGAGGATGTAACACCTCGAAAAATTTCGTCCAATAATGTCTTGACACGTGTCATAAGGTTCCGTTATGTGAAAACATACTTTAGAGGGACTAAAAGTGACAAACGGTGAAAACTATGGAACGTAAGGGTCCAAAGTGTCAACAATGGATAAATAGGCTCTATGATAACCCTACATAATGTTTATAACCTTAAACGGATGGTTCATGGATCATACGGCGCGGAAATTGCACAAAAGTGAAGTATTTCAAACTATAGGGGCCAAAAGTGTCAACATGTTTAATTTATACCTCTGAGTGAACTTTTGGCAGACCCGAAACTTTGAGAAGCTAAAATATACTCACTAGAATACGTGGTTAAAATTTCATGAAGTTTCGTCAACGTATGAGAAAGTTATGGCCAAAACCGTACTTGAAGGACTAAAAGCGTCAACGTCGAATTTCAGGGCTTTTCGGTTGAGCGCAAAATGTTCCGAGGACATTTCCATGTTGGTAAAAGTCCTAAGGTTCTTAGAAACCAAGTTTGGGGGTTTACGGGTCGAGAAAAGTAGCCGAAACAACGCACGCAAGCTCAGGGACTAAAGCTGCCAAAATGAAAACTTGTTTTGCTGAACAGGGGTCAGGCGACCCGCCTGGCATGACCCAAGCGGGCCGCGTGGGGCTGCCAGCGACAGAAAAATCGTATTTGGGTGATTTGGCTCCGATTTTGAGTGGTATCCAGTTGTTTCTTGCCTCCTTTTGCTCCAATTAGAAGCCATGCATGGCTAGGCAAACAGTAACCCACGAATTTCAGCTTTAAATCAGATTACCAAGCCATTTCTTAGACATTTGCATTGATCAAGAACTCATTTCTCTCAAGAGCTCTCAAGAACTTTCAAGGCAGGCTTTCTGGAGTTAATCTGATCATCAAAGTCGAATCCTAGTGTTCACTAAACACCTATAGGACCTTTGTAAGCTTTCAATTCAATCTTTAATCCGTTATTACCTTGATTATTGCTAAAAGTCAAACTGGGTGTTCATAAGCTTTGACTTTCTGATTAAACGGGTTTCAATCAGTCATTTCTCGAATTGAAACCTGATACATGTTGGTAATATTATGGGAAACAAACCCTCTAAAGGGTACTCTCTGATTCCCACTACATGCATGCTAAATGTCGAGTCAAACCTATTTCTAAAAAGTCAACAGAAGCGATTTTTGTGAAAAATGACATGAATAATGATATAGATGACATGCAATCTGTTTGATCTTCATAGAAAGCTTTATTATAAATATAAGAATGTATTTTACCACGATCAACTCGACAATCTTTAGTGTAAACCCGGATTGGAACCGAAAGTCTTAATAAACGACTTTTTCGTAAACTATCGGTTCGGATCCGTACATGCATGTGTGAGATCTGTATTTTAGAGCATTTTTGACCATTGGCATTTTAGTTAAACTTTCTGGAAATTTTATGTCATAAGTCTATGCTTAGCCGATTCGAATGCATGTTTCCGATTTATACATAAAGTTGACTATTTTGCCCTTTTTGATTTAAAACGGGATTTTTGGAAAAGTGAAAGGATAGAAATCTTTATTTCTAATATATAAACTTGCACCGAAAATTTCGGATCAGTTGGTGGTCCAGATTGTGAGTTATGGCCATTAGCGTAAAACTATATTATAAATTTACATAAACGGTCCTTTTCGCGTAGAACCCGTTTCTGGCCACGTTTTGATACGAAACTTTTTACCAACAGAAGTAATATAATATTCTGGGAATTTTGATGATTTTTAATTAATTTTTGGCTGAACGGATCCTAGATCACCTAGTCATTTCGGCTTATGTCGGTTTTGACCGTTTTAGCCATAAAATGAGTTTTACACATCCTTTTGACCCGAAACCTTTTTCTACTGATTTTATATGATGAATAAATTATTTCAAGTATTCTGGAAATATAAAAATCTCAGGTTTAATTTGAAAACCCGAAAACGCCCTTAAATCGCATATTTAGCGTTTTAAGCGCATATTGAGCGTTATACTTGTTTTAAACATATAAGACCTATACCTACTGATGTGTTTAACATATTTTCATAATAAAACAGTAAGTATAAGTATATGAACTCAGACTTCCAGTTTTGGCACTTTTAGCCCTTGTGAAATTACTAAAATACCCCTACGGTGCATAGTTTGGTTTTAAATGATAAATTTGATATATGGGTCATACCCTACTGTTATAATATGTTAAATGAGGTATATTTACTGTATGAACCAGACCCGAAACTCAGATTTCTAATTTTACTCTTTTATTATCTTTTAAATGACCAAAATGCCCTTCTAAGGCATAAATTGGGTTTAAAATTATTCCGGGCAATATAGAACATAACTTACTGATATAATATCATATTTTAAGCATATTATCTCAGGGAACTTGCATTTGAATCATTGGTCTACCCGTATCGCCCTTTTCGCGTTCGGTTCGGTTTACGTAACTAGTTTGCGTAAATCGACCGAAACGGGTCAAACGATATCATTTTTATCTCAAAATCCAGAATGTATTTAGTATACCCATATTATACAAGTATTCAAACTTGTCGGGTCTAAATCACATTCTATCCGGTCTTTCGCTTAATCGTGCGTAAACCGTATCATTCTTAAAACTAACCGGTCAAAGCTTAGGCTTAAATAAAAGGCCGTTAGGAATCTAATAGGTTAATTATAAACCTTTGTTCCAGATTAGGAGGCCCGGTAAAAGCTACCAACACTTATCATTTGTGACTTATACTTGCTCAGGTAAATACATTTTGACTTATTTTCCCTATACGGGCTTGGGGTACGGTATTTAAAATACCGCTTGATCGGGCGCACAAGTTCTGCGCCTTATGGGTGTACAGTCTTGAATAGCTTGTGCGACTTCGTTTAAACAGTCTTGTCTTACTTAAAGGCTTTGGGGGGTTATTGACCGTGTCCCGGATATCCTTGGCATTATCTTACGAGATGGCCACGACCAGAGCACGGGGTGTAGGCGTACACTCGTCGTGTATAACTCTTTAATGTGGTGTGTCATTTAATTCTTAGCCCGGACAGTAGATCCCGGGCCACCAGAGATACGAGTGCATGTAAATCGTTCACAAGTTTATATTATATAATTATCCCAAGTTAATAAAAATATTTATGCCTTGTGCATTTAAATCAATTTTCAATCATTTTCAAAATGAGTCAGTCGATTTGTATTTACCAGTGTAAACTGACGTATTTTTCCCAAAAGGTTAAGTGCAGGTACTATACGGAAATAGGCTGGTTGTTTCCTAAGAGCGTCCACTATAGTCTCGCAAGCTCGGACGACAATATATCTGTTGAACTATTTTTATCTTATTTTATTTGATCCGCCTGTGGATCCATTTCAACTACTGTGATATTTATTATTGCACTTTATTTAAAGTTGAAATGTTTCTATTCTGCTTCCGCTGTGCATTATTATATTGTGTTGTTTGCCTATGACGATGCCAACTACGTCACTGTACCCCACACCGGGCCCACCGGTGACACGTGGAAATCGGGGTGTGACAGCAAATGATGCTGAAATTGTAAACCTTAGAATTTCCAAAGATGTTCTTCAGACTATGATAGACGCAGCCGTTGGAAAAGCTGTAAAGAAGGCTGTGAAAAAGTTAAAGGAGCCCCATGCTGCTCGGTCCAAGTTTTATCTAGGACCACATTTCCTTGCTCTTGAGGAGGATCTCGTTCATGCCTCGGATGCAGAGGATGAACTAAAAAGGAAAAGGGAGGTAGATAACTCCCAGTGTTCTAAGAAAAAGAACAAACAAAAGTCTGACAAGAAACCAGTATGTGAGACCTGCAAGAAGTGCCATTATGGGAAATGCAGGTTCGAACCAAGATCCAAATCACAGCCCAGGGCTTGTGGGATCTGCAAGTCTAAGGGACATAAAGCATTGGACTGTAAGGACATGAAGAATGCAGTTTGTTTTGGCTGTAATGAAAAAGGCCACATCAAGACTACGTGCCCTAAATATGTCAAAGGAAATGCGGCGGAGGAAGTAAAGCCAAAAATTGAAAGCGCCTAAAATGCCTAAGCTGGCCCATAAATAATGACATCAGGTACAATTCCTTGTTGTTTTATCAGTAATTTAAATGCTAAGAGTTTTATTTTGGTTCGGATACCAGTAAACCCTTCGTAAACTATAAATATATCAAATTTTAAAACTCTTCATAAGGACTATATATATATATATATATATATATATATATATATTAAGTGTATGGTAAAACTTACAAGTAGAAAAATTACCAGGACTATTTTTCCGTTCCTGTGAGAAATCGATACGTCGCAAAAATGGTAGAACCGGCCGTCCCCGGAATCGAATCTGGGTCTAGGCCGCACCCTTTCGCGCGCATAGCCAACCGAGCTAGGCGCCTAGTTTGTGAAAACTCCCATTTCGATTAAATATAAGCACTGGTATAATAATAAACCTTCATAAACCATAAGCTTAGTAAACCCTATATTAGCCACAAGGTATAAATTACCAAGGAAACCTTAGTAACCGATTCTTCTCGTATCGGCAAGGGATCCTTCCGAAAGATCTAAGAGTACTCTTTCTTCGCATAGAATACGACAACATATGTTATTTTAATTATTATTTTTCCTCTTTTTCTTCTCATTGTTTTATATCGCCTGCGAATGCCAAACTATGTTTGATAAAAGTGCCATATGGGGATTTGCGTATCCTAGTGTGTCCCATAGAATTGCTTCCATGCCTGATCAGTATGGAGGTTTAATGCATGGGATCCCCGAAGATATCCCAATAGTCATATTGTACTAAAGTCGACTAGTAGTATTCAAAGAAGATATCCTATATAAAAATGTCCTTATAAGTATCTCTACTTAGGGCATCTTTGCAATGGTAAAAGGAATGTGTCATTTATCTAACACCGACAGCGATAGATGAGCCAAAGCCTGAGAGTACGGAAATCTCTGACATCTTTATGTGTCATAATTAGCTTCCTTATAAGAATTACCATGTTCACCTCTTGAGAGGCAAGTAGAGTTAAGATCTATATCCCATTTCAGGTTATTATATTATGAAACCTTCAAGGTAGCTAGTACCATCATTGGAAGAATCGAAACCCCAAATAAGTAAGTTTTAAAATAAAGGGTCCATATAGCCTAACTCGATATCCTGAAGAAATCGGCATTGTTAATTAAGAAAGAAGGTTCATTCTGCTTAAGCATGGAATACCACAACCCAAATTAAGCAACAATTGAGAATTTCCATCAGCTGCCCAGGATCGTCGATTGTTCGACTAACTGAGAGAATTAACTATCCCTTAAGACTAGTTTTAAGTAATGGTTGGAAGAACCATCTCACATTAAGATAAGCATTTCTATAATAGTGATGTATAAGTATCAAGGCTACTCCTTTGGAGACCTTGCTTAGATGGAATGTTAATTATCTATTGCTAAATAGAAGATTGGTAAGTCCAATCATCCGGTCTGATAGTTGCCTTGGAAACAACGAATAAGATCAGGCAAATCCATGACCATCTGTAAGATTGCCGGTTTTGGCAGAAAAATCAAAGAGTTGTGAAAATAGCAACCCTCCTAAGTCCTTGTTAAGAAATAAGGTTCATCAAAGACATCACTCTGGAAGGGTGTGCCAAATTAATAAGTATCAGGCTAGTTAAACTCTGATTATATATAAAAATCATTCGAAGGAATCGAATGTATCATAGATCATATAACTTATGAGCTAAAAGCCTATTTAAGGAGCTTGGTGGAACTCGCAATGTATTACACCCTAAGGATTAAGGGATATGTTTCGCCAATAAGCCAAGAAGCACTATCACATAACGGTTGGAAGACTTGTGATATAATGATAAACCCGTATCGAATGCGGATTCAAGACGCAGAAATTTTCACTTCGAAGTAGGTGATAAAGTGTTACTTAAGGTATCGCCCTAGAAGGGGGGTGATGCGATTTGGTAAGAAAGGCAAGCTAAGCCCGAGATGCAAAGGACCTTTCGAGATTGTCGAACGTGTCGGGTCAGTCGCTTACAAGTTAAACTTGCCTGAAGAGCTTAGCGCTATTCATAATGTGTTCCACATCTGTAGTTTGAAGAAGTGTTTCGCTGACGAATCACTGGTTATACCGCATACAGATATACACATAGACGAGAGTTTGAAGTTCGTGGAAAAACCTTTGTCGATTGAGGATCGACAGGTGAAAAAGCTTCGAAGGAAGTACATACCTATTGTAAAGGTCAAATGGGATGCCCGTAGAGGTCCCGAATATACGTGGGAAGTGGAATCCACGATGAAAGAGAAATACCCTCATTTGTTTCAGTAAATCTCGGGGACAAGATTTCTTTTAAGGGGGTGAGGATGTAACACCTCGAAAAATTTCGTCCAATAATGTCTTGACACGTGTCATAAGGTTCCGGTATGTGAAAACATACTTTAGAAGGACTAAAATTGACAAACAGTGAAAACTATGGAACGTAAGGGTCCAAAGTGTGAACAATGGATAAATAGACTCTATGATAACCCTACATAATGTTCATAACCTTAAACGGATGATTCATGGATCATACGACGCGGAAATTGCACAAAAGTGAGGAATTTCAAACTATAGGGGCCAAAAGTGTCAACATGTTGAATTTATACCTCTGAGTGAACTTTTGGCAGACCCGAAGCTTTATAATGCTAAAATATACTCACTAGAATATGTGGTAAAAATTTCGTGAAGTTTCGTTAACGTATGAGAAAGTTATGGCCAAAACCGTACTTGAGGGGTTAAAAGCGTCAACGTCGAATTTCATGGCTTTTCGGTTGAGCGCAAAGTTATCCGAGGACATTACCATGTTGGTAAATGTCCCAAGGTTCTTAAAAACCAAGTTTGGGGGTTTACAAATCAAAATAACTAGCCGAAACATCGCGTGCAAGAACAGGGACCAAAGCTGCCAAGTTTGAAACATTTTTGGGCCTGCAGACCCCAGGCGACCCGCCTGGGAATCCTTAGGCGGGCCGCGTGAACCCCCCAGCATCAGAACTTCGCGAAAATTGCAAATTTGGTCCGAATTTGAAGTGGTAAACAGCTGTTAGCACCTCCTTTTGCACCAATAAACTTCCTTGCATGCCTAGGCCTACTGGGAGCTTGCTATAACATCTGAATTCCTCCATAAATTGATCAAAAGGCTCATTTCTTTGGCACTTGCATTGTGATCAAGAACACACACATCTTGCAAAACTCTCAAGACTTCTCCAGGAGCTTTCTGATCATCAAGGCAGACTCCAAGTGCTTGCTAGGCTTCATTAGGACCTTGGTAATCCTTTATATCATCCTATAATTCGTTCTAGCATAGATTATTAGTTAAAAGTCAAACCGTTGTTCTTATAATTTGACTTTTCGATTAAACGAGTTTTACTCTGTCATTTCTCAAATTGAAACCACTGTTATGTTGGTATTCATGTGGGAAACAAACCCTCAAAAGGGTATTCTCTGATTCCCACTTTATGCATGCTAATTGTCGAGTCAAAGGCGTTCTTAAAAAGTCAACAGAAGTGGTTTTTGCAAAAATAAGCTTAAATGGTAATGTAGAGGACATGCAATCTGTTTGATCATCATAAATAACTTATAATATATGTAAGAATGTGTTTTATCATAATCAACTCGACAATCTTGAGTATAAATACGAACCGGAACCGAAAGTCTTATAAAAAGACTTTTTCGTAGACTATCGATTCGGATCCGTACATGCATGTTTGAGACCTGTATTGGAGAGTACTTTGAACCATTTTTATTTTGGTAAAACTCTCTGGAAATTTTTATATCTCGAGTCTATTCTTAGCCGATTCATTTGCATGTTCCGATTTATGCTTAAAGTTGACTATTTTGCCCTTTTTGATATAAACGTTATTTTTGGAAAAGTGAAAGAGTAGAAATCTTTATTTCTAATATATAAACTTGCACCGAAAATTTGAGACCCGTTGGTGGTCCAGATTTTGAATTATGGCCGATAGCGTAGAACTATATCTTAAAGTTACATAAACGGCGCATTTCGCATATGACCCATTTCAGGCCACGTTTTGATACAAAACTTTTTACCCACTGATGTTATATAATATTTTGGGATTTCTGATGATTTTTATTTGATCTTTGGCTGAACAGATCATACGTCGCTAAGTCGATTCGGTGAATGCCGGTTTTGACCGTTTAAGCCATAAAATGAGTTTTATACATTCTTTTGACCTCAAACCTTTTTCTACTGATCTTATTTGTTAAATAAATTATTTTGAGCGTTCTGGAAATATAAAAATCTCAGCTTTCTTTTGAAAACCCGGAAACGGCTCTAAATCGCATTTTTAGCGTTTTTAGCGCATAGTAAGCGTTATACTCATTTTAAACATATAAGACTCATACCTACTGATGTATTTGGTATATTTTCATATAATAATAGTAAGTATAAATGTTTGAACTCAGATTTCCAGTTTTGGCATTTTTAGCCCTTGTGAAATTACTAAAATACCCCTACGGTGCATAGATTGATTTTAAATGTTAAGTTTGGTATATGGGTCATACCCTACTGTTATAACATGTTAAATGAAGTATATTTACTGTATAATTCAGACCCGTAACTCAGATTTCCAAATTGACTCTTTTATAATCTTTTAAATGACCAAAATGCCCTTCTAAGGCATAAATTGAGTTTAAAATTATTCGGGGCATAATAGAACATAACTTACTGATATTATACCATATTTAAAGCATATTATCTCAGGGAACTTGCATATGACTCTTTTGCCTATCCGTAACGCTCTTTTAGCGCTCGGTTCGGTTTATGTAACTAGTTTGCATAAATTGACCGAATCGTGCCAAACGTTATCATTTTTGTCTCAAAATCCAGAATGTATTTAGTATACCCATATTATACAAGTATTCAAACTTGTCGGGTCTAGATCACGTTCTATCCGGTCTTCGCTTAATCGTGCGCTTGAACCGCATATTCCCTTAAAACTAACCGGTCTAAGCTTAGGCTTAATTAAAGACCCGTTAGTATTCTAATTGGTTATTTATACCATCGTTCCAGACTAGAGCTTTCCGGTAAATTGTACCTACGCTTACTTAGGAATACGGCTGAGTTATTATTCTTGCTATTTAAGACAGGAGCTAGCTCAGGTAAATACTTTTAACTTATTTTCCCTTATACGGGCTTGGGATACGGTATTATAAAAATACCGCTTGGTCGGGTGTAGAAACTGTTTAATCGGAGATGATTAAATTGCATAATCCCGTTTTAATCTGTGTTGATTGATAACAAATAACATTGGGGGTTAATGACCGTGTCCTGGATATCCTTGGCTCATTTTAAAAAGTGAATGGCCACGACGTAAGCACAAGGTGTAGGCAAAACACCTCCTGTTGCATATGTATAACGTATACTCACTCGTGAGATTATCTTCTTGTGAGATTATATTTGTGGTGTGTCGATTAATCTTGTCCGGCTTGTATTGTATAATCACCAGCCCTAAATGTTGGACAACCATGTAAATCGGATACAAGATTTTTATTAATAAAATTGTCCCAAGTATAAAGATTAATTTTGCCTCTGTGCATTTTAATCAATGTGTCAAGATGTTTTGTGCCGTTTGCACTCGAATCACTTTTCAAACTCTTTTTCCAAACTGAGTCAGTTAATTGTATTTACCAGTGTAAACTGACGTATTTTCCAAAAGGTTAAGTGGCAGGTACTATGCATAATTGGCTGGGAGCTCGGGGCGTTACTAGGGAATCTTGCAAATTCTAGATGCCTAAAGTCTATTGAACAGTTTTCTTTTATTGATCCGCCTGTGGATCCTTTACCTTCCGTTGTAATACTTTGACATTACTTATATTCGGAATGTAATATATTTATCTTTTGCTTCCGCTGTGCATTTATATATTGTGTTGTCTGTCTATGATGATGCCAACTACGTCACTATACTCCCCACCGGGCCCACCGGTGACACGTGGAAAATTGGGGTGTGACAGATAGCAGTTCGTTCAATACCCAACTTCAAATAAGTTGGTTAAGTGTGGGACCCATGTGCTAGCCGTTCGGTTGACTGTCTGTTCGGCTGGCTGTCCGTTCGGACAGCAGTCCGATCGGGCAGCGCCTTGTCCTGGTCGGCCTATTCGTCTCACACTTGGTAGTTCTGATTGTTTGTCGTTTTATCAAGGTGTTTTGATACGAGTCAAGCTACAGGAACCTTGTCATTACTTGGTTCCCCTAATCGGACAGGAATCACCCAAATCTGATTAGTGAACGGTTCGGGACGGTGTTTCATGTTTAACCCGAAATCGGGGAACCTCGTGGATAGAATCCGGATCTTGGTCACACAACCATCGGAATGATTAGTAAGTTGGCACAAGCTCCGTTTTTATCGGTTTTGAGGGTATTGAGTGTAAAAGAGTTGAAAGAAAGTTAGAAAACACTCTCTAAATCCCTTTTCCACCGTGAATGTGTTTAGATCTATGAAAGATCTTTGTTGTTTATGTGGAAACCGGTTAGATCTAAGTTGTTCTTGGTGGATTGTGGCCAAAACTTGAAGTTCTCCAAGAACACCATGATGACATCATCCTAGAACACTTGAATCTTGGTGATTTCACGGTTAAAAGTTACGATTTAAAAGATAGAAATGTGTAGGAGTGCGTATAGATCAAGAAAGTACAAGATTTAGGATGAAATCTTACCGGAATCGCGAGAAATCTGAGAAAAGGTGAAGTGCACGAGCTGGTCGGTCAGAGGGTTTCCAAAAGTGGAAATGATGACAATGACAGGGGTATTTATAGAGTTCCAAAAGAGGAAAGTGCTGGCCAATCGGCCATGCAGCTCGATCGGACAGCCTGTCCGATCGGACAGCAGTCCGGCCGGACGGCTGGTCGATCGGCTGGGTGCCTGATCCATCGGTCTCCTTAGTGGGGAGTTCGATGCGACGATTTTTGATATTTCGATTTCGATTGCGAACGATGTGAATGCGATAGAGTTTACTATTCAAATTACTTTTAATCCCAACCACTCATATCTCGCGCTGTCTCTTCGCCACTAATTATCATACTATATTACCATACAATCATCCTTATTTCGTATTCGTTTTGCGATTGCGATTTGATTGCGATTGAGTTCGATTGCGATTCGATTGTTTACCACACAATACATAAATAAACATGCACAAGTAACACATAAGGCACACACACACGTATAACAATCACCAAAAATGCGTAATTCAAGTTTGCGAGCACGATGTTGATTAGATTAGATTGATTAGCGTTAAATTAACTTTATCGCATTGTTACTTCCTATTATTCACAGTCGTAAAGCGATTCGTATCGAGAAATATACTTCGATTACTTTGATTATAATGACATACTCCACATAATACAACTAAGTAACATAATATAGGCCATATAAAGTCAAAGAAGTCAAAACAGGATTTGACCAAGGAGAGATAGATTGCAGTTAGCAATCTTTTCTTCCTTTGACTTCAATCTTGACTTTGACTTTGACTTTGACTTTCGAAACACTGGGGTGTTACAAATGGCCCGACTGAGAGTAAGAAATCGCTTAAACCCCTTATTTACAAACTACTATAAAAAATTTAAACCAACCCCGCGAGGACTGTATCCCTGCTGACTCAGACCAACGGGTTGAGGGTGACCGCTGCCTGGAAGGGGGCCCACCATATTTTGCATTAATAACTTACTTAATTATCTTTCAATATTCCGACCTAGTGGGATTGTATCCTTGCTGACTCAAACCACTAGGTTGGGGGTAACGTCGCCTTCAAAAGAGGGGCCTACTACTATAACTAAGATAATCTCTTAAAATGCCCAAAGTGCGGAAATCATCAAAAGGGTACAAGAAAGATAAGTCAGATCCAAGTGATTCTTTCTTGTTTATCTTTTTTTTTATTTTTATTTTATCTTTTGTTTTTATCTTTTTATTAGTTTAAAAGTCTTTTCTCAAAGTTTGGTTCGATTAGACGTTGACGATAAGCCAGTATTAAAATCTCTTGTATCCTTGGACGACCTCAATATCTTGCCATCACTATACTACGTCCGCGATGGGTGCACTTGCCCTAGCGTGTGTGTAGAGTGATAGTAGAATATCGTGTTTTATAAATTTAAAACTTGAAGTTGGCGAGTAAAAAGGGTTAAAAATATAACTAAAAATATACACACCCGCACACACGTCAGTAGCGCTGGGTATGAGGTCAATTCGACAGTCAATGAAATGAGGAGGAGGAAGAACAGGTAGGTCTTCGAGGAAAACGTCAGGAAAGTCACGAACGGCAGGAACATCACTCACGCCTTTTACTTTATCCTTCTTTTCCATGGTGTGGGCCAGAAAGGCAAAATACTCCTTGCGCAAGTATTTATTCGCTTGAGTACACGACATAAGCTTGAGAGCCTTTCAGGGTTTCTCACTGTAGACGTGTAAAGAATCACCGGACGGTGTTGGAAGACTAATAAATTTCCCAGAGCAAAGAACTTCAGAACGGACCTTTCGAAGCAGTCCATTCCTACTATGATGTCAAAACTACCCAATTGCATGGGTATGAGGTCGATCGTGAATTGGTGTTCGTTGAGGTTAAGAGTACAATCACGAAGAATGGAATAAAAAAATTATAGACTTTCTAGTTAATGACGAATGATTTTGGCAACTTAGAGCATCTACATTTAAGCAGTTGTTCAAATTCTATGGATATAAAACTTTTATCCACACCAGTATCAAAAAGCAAGAAGCATAATCATCGTTTACAAGAAACGTACCATTGATGACGTCGTTGTTGTTCTATGCCTGAGCGGCTGTGATGAAGAAAGCTCATCCGCGAGGAGCTTGTGGCTGCGTCGGAGCTGCTTGGTTTGGCGATCCATGATTTTGACAGGTTTCTCCACGAAGTGTAGTGTTTCGTTTATTTGAAGGTCATCGAGCGGTACAATTAAATCATGCTCAGCCAGGCACTTTCGTAGGTTTGACACGTGGAAAGTCGGGTGGACATTACTAAGCTCCTCCGGTAGTTTGAGTCTGTAGGCGACTTTTCCGATCTTTTCCAGAATCTTAAAAGGTCCAACATATCGAGGCACTAGTTTCCCTTTCTTGCCGAATCTGACCACGCCCTTCCAAGGTGATACCTTTAGGAGTACGTACTCGCCAAATTCAAATTCAAAGGGTTTGCGTCGTCTATCGACGTAACTTTTCTGTCTACTTCGAGCTTTCAACAAGTTGTCTCGAATTTGGAGGACTTTGTCAGTCGTTTCTTGTAATAGCCCAGGACCGGTTAGTTGCGAGTGACCGATCCCGTGCCATACAATAGGCGATCGACATCTTCTTCCATATAGATCCTCGAATGGTGCCATTTGGATGCTGGTATGATAACTGTTGTTATACGAGAATTCGACTAATGGCAGGTATTTGTCCCAATTACCACCGAAGTCTATAACACACGATCGGAGCATATCTTCAAGAGTACGAATCGTTCTTTCAATCTGGCCGTCGGTTTGAGGATGGAATGCGGTATTCAGGTTAAGCATAGTACCAAGAGCAGCTTGAAATGTTTCCCACAACCGCGAGGTAAATTGAGCGTCACGGCCAGAGATGATGTCACGAGGCGTCCCATGATTACAAATGATCTCGTCGGTGTAGATTCGGGCTAATCGTTCTACCTTGTAGTCTTCTCGTATTGGCAAAAAGTGGGCTGATTTGGTTAAACGATCAACAACAATCCAAATGCTGTCGTGACCTGATGACGTGTGCGGAAGCTTGGTTATGAAATCCATAGCTATACTCTCCCACTTCCACATAGGGATTGGGGGGTTGCTCGAGTAAGCCAGAGGGTCTTAGATGTTCCGCCTTGACCCTTGCACAAGTCAGGCACTTCCCAACGTAGAGAGCGATATCCCTTTTCATACCCGACCACCAGTACTTGTAACGAAGATCCTGGTACATTTTGTCGGCACCGGGATGAATAGAATACCGGGATTTGTGGGCTTCGTCCATCAAAATCTTTCGCAATTCGGTCCGCTTAGGGATCCAAATTCGGTCCAGAAAATAGAAGATCCCATTTGATTTACTCACTAGCTGAGCTCCATCGTGATAGATTCGTTCCTTCTTTAGAGTGCGTTCATTAAAGCAGGAATGCTGAGCTTCACGAATGAGGGTTTCGAGATCGTATCGGGCTTGGGTATCGCGAATGCTGAGCAAATAACTCCGTCTGCTGAGAGCGTCGGCAACAACATTTTCTTTGCCTGGGTGATAACGAATCTCACAGTTGTAATCGTTGAGAAGTTCTACCCATCGGCGTTGACGCATATTAAGTTCCTTCTGATCAAATCGTACACTTGGTGCCATATAGGTAGTGTCGCCAAATCTTTAATGCAAAAACAACCGCGCCTAGCTCGAGATCATGGGTTGTATAGTTCTTCTCGTGGATCTTGAGCTGACGAGATGCGTACGCTATAACCTTGTCCCGTTGCATAAGAACATAACCAAGACCAAGGTTGGAAGCATCACAGTAGACAATGAAACCATCATTTCCATCGGGTAATGTGAGAACAGGAGCATTGCAAAGCATGTGCTTGAGGGTTTGGAAGGAAAACTCTTGTTCGGTTCCCCAAACGAAAGACCTGTCTTTATACGTAAGAGTGGTAAGAGGCACAACGATTTTTGAGAATCCTTCGATAAACCGACGATAATAGCCCGCTAGTCCAAGAAAGGAACGGACTTCAGACGGGTTCTTTGGCGTAATCCAACTCTTAACTGCTTCAATCTTCGCGGGATCAACGTGGATACCTTGACTATTACAATGTGACCCAGAAATTGAACTTCCTCCAGCCAGAATTCGCACTTGGAGAACTTGGCATAGAGTTTATTCCCCTAGAGTAACTCGAGAACCAAACGTAGATGTTGCGCATGTTCGGCTTTCGACTTGGAATAGATCAAGACATCGCCGATGAATACGATGACGAAACGGTCTAGAAATGGCTTACACACGCGATTCATCAGATCCATGAAAACCGTGGGTGCATTGGTTAAACCAAAAGGCATGACAACAAACTCATAGTGGTCGTAGCGAGTGCGAAAAGCGGTTTTGGGTATATCCTCCTCTTGAATGCGTAGCTGGTGATAGCCTGAACGTAGATCGATCTTCGAGAAACACGTAGTACCTTGTAGCTGATCAAACAAATCGTCAATGCGAGGCAGGGGATAGCGGTTCTTGATGGTTAGCTTATTCAATTCCCGGTAGTCGATGCACATCCTGAACGACCCATCCTTCTTTTTGAGAGTTCACGCATTTCGGATGGTGCAAGCCGATAAGGAGCTTTGGCCACAGGGTTGGCTCCAGGAATGAGGTCAATACGAAAGTCGATATCACGACTTGGAGGTAAACCAGGAAGATCACCAGGGAACACCTGAGGGAATTCGCGAACCACAGGAACGTCTTGTACTTCAATCTTCCATTTCTTTTCCTTCTCCGCTACTACAATGTTAGCCAAGAAAGCCTTGTATTCCTTGCGGAGATACTTGCTAGCTTGGACACATGACATAAGTTTGAGACCTTTCGAAGCAGTTTCGCCATAAACACACAATAAATCACCATTCGCCAGCGAGAATCGAATCATCTTGTCGTAACACACCACTTCAGCATGGTTTTTGCGAAGAAAGTCCATGCCTACTATGACGCTAAAACTTTCGAGTTGCATCGGAATAAGGTCGATTGGGAAAATGTGATTGTTGAGCTCAAGGGTACAATCACGAAGAACAAAATTTACGGTGACAGTTCTTCCGGTAGCGACTTCAACATTGAATGCCGAGGAGAGATAAGAGCGCTTACGACTAAGGAGCTTCTCAAATTCGAACGACACAAAGCAATTATCAGCTCCAGTATCAAACAAACATGATGCATAAATACCATTCACAAGGAACGTACCATTGACCACGTTGTTGTCGGTCTGGGCCTGGCGCACGTTGATGTTGAAAGTTCTGGCGCGTGCGGCTTGTTGCTGTTGCTGAGGCTACTGCTGCTGTTGGTGAAGCTGTTGCTGCTGCTGCTGGGGCTCCTGCTTCACGACCTTGTTCGGGCACATGTTCGCAAAGTGGTTGGGATCACCACATGCGAAGCAGACTCGGGCATTGATCGCGGGTGCCTTAGCCGCTTGATGGCCTTGCGGGGCTGGGAGCAGAGCTTGATGAGCAGTGGCAGGAGCTGCGGTGTTGCGGGGACCATAACGGCAGTTGGCAGTGAAATAACCATATAGATTGTAGTGGGTGCTGAAACGACAGGCAAGACCCACCGGATGATGATATGAGCATGCCGGGCAAGCCGGGTGAGGGCCTGTGTATGCACGCTTTGCTGGTGGTGCATAAGTAGTTGGTGCTGGACGGTGGTGGTGCTGCTGCTGGGCCGGTACGGCCTGGAGAGGAGCAGCAGTGGTAGTGACAGCATAGCTCTTATTGCTGGAGCTGCTGTTGTTGTTCTTCTTCTTTCGGCACGAGGACTTTGATGATTGAGCGGCGGCGGTTTCGGCAGTTGGAGCGGCGATGGTAGCTTGATGCAGGTGCTTCGAGGTTTTATCCTAGACACTAGCCTTGACCCGCTTGTCGTTGATCTCAGCGGCAAGCAGATAAGTTTCTTCGATCGTTGCTGTCTTTGCGGCATGAACAAAATCAGCAACACAATCGGGTAGAGCTCGGATGTACTTCTTGATTGCCCTATCAGACGTCTTGACTTGATCGGGGCAGATGATGCTGAGCTGCTTAAAGCGAGCAGTTAGGGCAGCGTTATCTCCATCCTTCTGCTTAATGTTCCAAAACTCGTCCTCCAGCTTTTGGCGTTAATGGGGAGGGTAGAATTCGTCCATCATAATGGCTTTCAGCTCTTCCCAAGTCAGCTCATAAGCTGCATCATTCACACGTTTGTTTCGTTCGGCCGTCCACCAGTCTAGAGCGCGGGACTGGAAGACGCCGGTTGCGTTTAGGGTACGGAGATTTTCAGGACAGCCGCTTTGGCGCAGAGTGACTTCGATGGAATCGAACCATTGAAACATAGCTGTTGGGCCATATTCTCCGGTGAATTCCTTTGGACCACAAGCCTTGAACTGCTTGAAACTGAAGGCAGCTTTGGGGGTAGCTTTAGGAGCTTCGGTTCTCGACTCCTTAGATGATTTGCTGACGTTCTCATAGACATCACTCACAGCTTTTGCTACTTGCTTAGCGTTGATAGCAGCAAGACGTCTGTTCCTCTTTTCTTGATGAGTAAGTGGGTGACGGGATCCTGATGACGGTCCATTTGACATTGTCTGCAACAGACATTGTCATAGGTCTCAGACACGTCATAACCGAATCTCACCTCACACGTCTAACACTTACTAAAGCTCAGGAACACAGTCGCATAATTACATAAACATGTAGGCACGAAATCACAGATTCACATAAACACGATAGCATATAAACACATAAGCACATAAACACATAGGGCACAGAAGCACAGAAACACAAAAGCACATACGCATTTAGTCACAGAGGCAATCAGAATACAGAAACCTATCATTCAAAGTCCGTGTTTGTTCGAATATAGCGATCGCGTTTAGTTATAGCGATTAGTATGGTATAAACGTATGTTATAGCGAGCATCTTAGAGTACGGCGTCTCCTCATGGTAGTAACGATTTGTTAACGTTTTGAGATAGAGAAGCAATGCGGGTTGTGTGTGTCGATCGTGGTGGAAGCAAAAATCGAATAAGTCTCCAAAATTAAACACATAAACAGGTAGATACACGTATAACACGTAAAAACGACGAATCATCAGAGTCAGCAGTTGCAGGCTCAGAATCGAAACACATAAAAATCAAGAAGTAGATTGTCTGCGGCTATTAGACATTGACTACCCAAAGCGATTCGATTATTCTCAAGGACTTGGCGTGCACATTTTGACCTTCAGGATTGGGCCTCTGCCTCAATTCTTGGGTATCCGGCGCGCATTCCTCTAGTCATACTGTGAGTTCAGGTCGTTGGAGTCCGTCGAGACTTTGGTGAGAGTTTTGTAAAACTATAGGTAAGCCATCAAGGTTAGGGTTTCACCCCTGGCTTGACAACTTCCCTCCGATTTTAATAATCTAGAGGAGATTATTCATCAAAATATGGATTTCATTCCTGATTTGGTATAATTCTCCCCGTTGGTAAATAAAAATGCTGGTCGATTAAGCAAATTTTAGTCGAGAGTTTGCGCTTTTCACACCTAATCTCGACTAAATCGCTTCTTCATTATTGAAAGTTTGAGTGCAGTGATAGTGTAGTATAGGCGAGTATGGCGAAGATTAGCAGTAAGCTCACACATAATCCCTAATGGACATGCACGAGTCGGTCTATTGGGTCCTAACTATAGACTAGGTCTCTAAGATATCGACCCGGACTAGGTTGAGTCTTGCCTAATTCCCTATAGTTATGGCTTTGATACCAATCTGTCACACCCCAACCGATGGCGGAATCATCGGGGTGTGGCACTGAACGAAACCGATTGTCCAGAAGTTTCCATAACAATTATCATTACCAATCAATTTAAAATGACATGTCCCATACCATGCCTCAAAAGGTAAACAAATTATTACAGACAAATTCTAGGCAAATAGTTCTATTCCGACAACTCAGATTTTCAAATAGAGCAATTGTTTATCTGCTTCTAGAGACTCTTGGTTACATTATCACACACAACTATTTGTTGGCCTCTAGAAACTTATTATAGCCTCACTTTCCTAGCAGCTAAGCATCCTAAACACCTGTCACATACGTTAAAATAAAAGTCAATACACATAGTGTAAAGGTGAGCATACAAGTTTGATAGTTGCATATAGAGTTGAAATAGTTTATGCATAACCAGCACGTACACAGAGGAAAACGAAGCATGTTAATAATCGACATGGATCTATCGATACCAATGACTGCGGGTTGAGTGCCCAAGGCAGTTCGTAATACATGATCACCACCGTAATCCATGCAAATAATTGTCCTTAACAACCCTAGTGTGAATGGGTGCTGAGTCCAAACTATAGTACTATCGTTGTTAAGGCAGGTAGACAGCATTCCACGTGTAAACATAACAACAAGCATTCATTTAGTCACGTAATACATGCAGTAACGGTTAATGTTTAAAGTATTGCGTAGTGTGTTCGATTGTGATTTTGTATAAGTAACGTATGTAACACCCAAATGTGGATAAAGCAAAAAGGATCGAGTATACTCACAGCGGTTGGATGGATTGAAGGGAGCGCTTGAGAGTAAGATTAGCCTGAATAGTTCAATAGAATAACGATAAGTGACGCGTAAAACGAGGATAAGTGTTGGTGGGTAGAACAACGGGTCGATCGGACGGCAATCCGATCGGACAGCTGGTCGTGCGAGTGAATTATCGTTCGGACGGCTGTCCGTTCGGACGATTGTCCGATCGGATGGTCGATCGAGTGGATTGTTTCTTCCTTTAAGAAGGATGTGTTTGTGTATGATGGTTTGACTTTTGAAGTTTTTGTTGTAGCATTTGAAAACATTGAAGTGTTTCTACCTTTCAGGTCGGTCGATCAGACAGTCGTTCGATCGGGCAGCAACCCAATCGGCTAGGTACCTCAGCGTAGGACAAGTTCTCAGCAAAATGTCACTCGATCGGACAGTAGTTCGTTCGGGTGGCATTCATAGTGCATTGAACGTGTTGAAAAATCGATCAAGTGTTAAAGTCAAGTATCTCATGATCCGAAGAGTAATCCAATCGGATGGTAGTCCATCCGCATAGCAGTTTGTTCAATACTCAACTTCAAATAAGTTGGTAAGGTGTGGGACCCATGTGCTAGCCGTTGGGCTGACTGTCTGTTCGGCTGGCTGTCCGTTCGGACAACAGTCCAATCGGGCAGCGCCTTGTCCTGGTCGGCCTGTTTGTCTCACACTTGGTAGTTCTGATTGTTTACAAACTACTATAAAAAATTTAAACCAACCCCGCGAGGACTGTATCCCTGCTGACTCAGACCAACGGGTTGAGGGTGACCGCTGTCTGGAAGGGGGCCTACCATATTTTGCATTAATAACTTACTTAATTATCTTTCAATATTCCGACCTAGTGGGATTGTATCCTTGCTGACTCAAACCACTAGGTTGGGGGTAACGTCGCCTTCAAAAGAGGGGCCTACTACTATAACTAAGATAATCTCTTAAAATGCCCAAAGTGCGGAAATCATCAAAAGGGTACAAGAAAGATAAGTTAGATCCAAGTGATTCTTTCTTGTTTATCTTTTTTTTTTTATCTTTTGTTTTTATCTTTTTATTAGTTTAAACGTCTTTTCTCAATGTTTGGTTCGATTAGACGTTGATGATAAGCCAGTATTAAAATCTCTTGTGTCCTCGGACGACCTCGGTATCTTGCCATCACTATACTACGTCCGCGATGGGTGCACTTGCCCTAGAGTGTGTGTAGAGTGATAGTAGAATATCGTGTTTTATAAATTTAAAACTTGAAGTCGGCGAGTAAAAAGGGCTAAAAATATAACTAAAAATATACACACCCGCACACACGTCAGTAGCGTCGGGTATGAGGTCAATTCGACAGTCAATGAAATGAGGAGGAGGAAGAACAGGTAGGTCTTCGGGGAAAACGTCAGGAAAGTCACGAACGACAGGAACATCACTCACGCCTTTTACTTTATCCTTCTTTTCCATGGTGTGGGCCAGAAAGGCAATGTACTCCTTGCGCAAGTATTTATTCGCTTGAGTACACGACATAAGTTTGAGACCCTTTCAGGGTTTCTCACTGTAGACGTGTAAAGAATCATCGGACGGTGGTGGAAGACTAATAAATTTCTCAGAGCGAACAACTTCAGAACGGAACTTTCGAAGCAGTCCATTCCTACTATGATGTCAAAACTACCCAATTGCAAGGGTATGAGGTCGATCAAGAATTGGTGTTCGTTGAGGTTAAGAGTACAATCACGAAGAATGGAATAAAAAATTATAGACTTTCTGGTTAACGACGAATGATTTTGGCAACTTAGAGCATCTACATTTAAGCAGTTGTTCAAATTCTACGGATATAAGACTTTTATCCACACCGGTATCAAAAAGCAAGAAGCATAATCATCGTTTACAAGAAACGTACCATTGATGACGTCGTTGTTGTTCTGTGCCTGAGCGGCTGTGATGACGAAAGCTCGTCCGCGAGGAGCTTGTGGTTGCGTCTGGCTGTTGCGCTGCGGGCATTGGTTGCTGAGGTGGCTTGGGTCGCCACACTTGTAACAGGTGTGACCGTTTTTTGCCGAAAGTTGGTTGTGGTTTTGGGCTGGAGCTTGGTTTTGGTTGCCTTGTGGTTTTTGGCCATTTCGCCATTGAGTGTTCAAATGCCCGAATTGATTGCACGTGGTGCAAAGGCGGCACGGTGTGTATGTTAGGTGGTGGTAAGTGTAAGTACTACACTTGGGGTGAGTCCTAGTGTAGGCTCGCTTGGCTGGCTGACGGGTGGTCCGTTGGACAACCCTTAATCATGTTAAAAGTCGAATTAATCCTTCACTTAATCGCGTAATTATCTTGAATTAGATGACTACGGTTGCTTATGTTTCAGGTGCGGTTCAGGAGCTTAAAAGGGGTAAAACGCAGCTTTGGAAGGTTTAGAGATGGACGAGTCGTGCGTGGGAAGAATGAAGAAACAAAACACACAAGTCAGGGCTCCACCGTAAATTACGAAGTCCACCGTAACTTACGGTGGCCACCGTAAGTTACGGTGGAGGCTGCGAGAAAATCCGTAACTGCCTCATTTAATCAGTTTTTGGGTGTCTTTTCACATTATCTCTGTTAGGGCTGGATTTTTACTGTACGTGATCCTTACACGTGATCCTAACCAGTGATCCTTGTTTCCTTGGCAGACAGTGATCCTCAGCAGGACTTCAGGATCAGGATCATGGACCATTATAGGATCCTCATGCTAACAGTTACCTTCGTTTAATACAATGTTATTTTGCAGGAAATATCTAGCAGGATACGCTCTTAGCATCATAATCAAGGGACGCGTCTTCACAATTATAGCATGAGCTTAATCGGAGATAGACGTTGCAAAGGATATGGAAACTTAGCTTGATTTATGGGCGGCAATTTAGGCTAGATTGTCTTTTATTTCTAAAGGGGTAATGAGCTGATTATTAGTCCTTTTACCTAAAATAGGTCACCTACACTTGTATAAATACCACTCTTCCTCATTTGGAAGAGGACACAACACAATTCTCACACGCTTAGACACTCGAAACTATAGTGATCCTTGTACTCAGCTCATTATCATCCGAAGTTGTAACTATATTTTTCTTATATTGAAGTTGGTGATCGGTAGTTGCCATCACCCGAGGTTTTTTATGCCGGAGATCATACATTGATCAAGGGCTTTTTCCTCGTATAAATCATTGTGTCTTTGCATATTTCTCACAAAAGTGATCCTTTACTTTTATAATTAACCAAGCATCATACCCCGTTTACATAAAGTTTGGTTACATTATCCTTGTGTGATTTTTGACCAAAACAGTTTGGCGCCCACCGTGGGGCAATTGGTGCTTCATTCACAAGAAAACTCTTTGTTCAAAATCATTTCGAAGAATTACATGGCTTCATCATTGAAAAACATGTTCACGGCAATGTCTGCAGTCACCTCGTCTCAGAACACTCTGCCTCCTCCACCGGCAGGATCCCAGAAGAATGCTGAGAAGAGACAAACTCCTACTAATTCTAAAACTCCATCTCCTTCTGCTATGAATTCCTATATTCCCAGTACTAGTGATGTATTTACTTTGATTTTGCAGATGAAGGATCGTATGCAGCGGCAGGATGAAACTAATGATAGGATCCTCAGGGAAATTGGAGATCTCAAAAGACAAAAGAGAACGGCAGAGGATCATTCCCCACTGATGCCCAAATCCTTGAGCTTTGATACTCCAATGATCACTTCTCAGCCATCGGGAATTCCAGACGTGCAAATTGTGGGAGAATCAAGAGGATTGCACCTCGGATCGACAGCAATGACTCAGACATCAAGCTCACACTTTCAACCGGCAGGATCCTATCCCCAGCATATGGGATCCTTCATGAATTCGGAAGCCTATCCGGGAACACAGCAGCTTCAAGGATCCTACTTTATTCCAGGATCATCCCAGGGTCAAGGACCCTTCTTTGTTCCAGGATCATCCCAGGGTCAAGGATCCTCCTTCGCTCCAGGATCCTTCCAGATACCAGGATCCTTCCAAATGCCAGGATCTCTAAAAAGTTTGCAAACAGGAAGTCTAGATGTCCATCAAGGGGACTTCATTCCAATGCAGACCATTGCTTCCACTGGTCCCTCCGTTATCCCCAAATCCCAGCAATATGGATTCACTAACTTGAACTCAATGGGAGGTAATACTTTAAATAATCATCTTACTACTGACCATGGATTCATGCAGGATACATGTGTCAATCATGCTATGGCCAGGGAATTGCAGAAGCTAAAAGATATGATCTCAAGTGTTCCAGGGGTAGTCAAGCCTATCCCAGAGATTGCAGATGGAAGCCACAAGGTATCCCGCTTTGCACCACCAATTTGTGATGCAGAGGTGCCCAAAAGGTTCCATATCCCTACTATGAAGCTGTATGATGGTACAACGGATCCAGAGGAGCACATAGCACAATACAGGGAGAGGATGGAGATCAATCCTATCCCAGAAAAGCTGAAGGAAGCATGCCTATGTAAAGGATTTGGATCCACTCTTACTGGATCAGCTCTTAAGTGGCTGCTGTTTTGGTCAAAAATCACACAAGGATAATGTAACCAAACTTTATGTAAACGGGGTATGATGCTTGGTTAGCTATAAAAGTAAAGGATCACTTCTGTGATGAATATGCAAAGACACAATGATTTATACGAGGAAAAAGCCCTTGATCAATGTATGATCTCCGGCATAAAAAACCTCGGGTGATGGCAACTACCGATCACCAATTTCAATATAATAAAAATGTAGTTACAACTTCGGATGATAATGAGCTGAGTACAAGGATCACTGAGTGTCTAAGTGTTGAGAGTTGTGTCGTATGTTGTGTGTGTTCTTCCGAATGAGGAAGATGGGTATTTATACATGTGTAGGTAACTTATTTTAGGTAGATAGACCACTAATCAGCTCATTACCCCTTTAGAAATAAAGATAATCTAGCCTAAATTGCTGCCCTAAGATCAAGCCATGTTTCCATATCCGGCACAACGTTCATCTTCAATTCAGCTCTTGCCATATTTGTAAAAGCGCGTCCCTGGATCATGATATGTAGGGCATATCCTGCTAGATATTCCTGCAAAATAATATTGTAGTAATCGAAAATGACCGTTAGTACTAGGATCACCTCAATGTCCCGTGATCCTGATCCTGAGGTCCGGCTGAGGATCACTGCCTGCCAAAGAAATAAGGATCACTGGTTAGGATCACGTATAAGGATCATTCATAGTAAAAATCCAGCCCTAACAATTGCCCCCAAAATATAAGGAGTTAATTGTAAATAGATGAGTTATATTTTGTTTTGAGCTTATCTCTAACGGACGATTCCGGTTTACTAGCCGTTGTACATGGACTAGCCGTTAGGATATTTACGTCACTGATGTGACAATCCCTGCGGATCATCATTATAAATAGGAGATAGGGTTAGGATCATTTTGCATTTAAATTCGAAGTATCTTCCTTTATAATCGTCACCGAAGGCTTGATCAGGTATCATCTTCTTCTTTTTCTTCTTTGCTCTGTTCTTTCTTGCTTTTACCCTGTTTTCATCTCGAATATGCTTCTTCGGAATTCACCGCACAAAGGCTCTAAGAAGGATAGTCCCTTGAAAAGCCAGGGGATTATCAAAGATTCTCCTACGGAGAGATGCTGCTTTACCGATATCCAAATAGACAAGATTCGCCATTGTTTCCCAGCGAATGTTGTTTTCAAACCCTTTGATCCTACTGCTCTGAGTGATTTTGTCTCAGATGTCTGGGTGGCTTTTCCTGCTACTCCCTTCCTCATTGGGTATTCATATCCTTTTCCGATGTTCACCCAATCTTTCTTCTCTCTTACCGGCATCTCATATATCCAAGCTATGCCGATGATCTGGAGGGTTCTATATACCTTCGAGAGGATCATCGAGCAAGAAGGGATTGATTTGGGGATGTCAGAGTTAGCTGAACTTTATGATCTCACCACCTTTGGTTCTCACCGGTACTTGTTGAAACGGAAAGCTGGGGAGGATCATCCCATTTTCAAAGTGACCAAGAATGATGCCAACTGGAAACGTAGATTTTTCTTTGTTAAGAGGGATTCCATCCCGGATGGGAAGGATCTGCCCAAGGAATGGGCCACTCATGGTAGGATAGAGGATCCTTGAAGGATCACTATCAGTCCTGTCTCGTATGATGAGGATCACTGATATCTTTTCTTTTTTGTCTTTTTATGCAGCTATCTCCGTTGCTCACTTAAGGTTGACCCCTGCTGCCAAAGAAAGAGTGTTAGCTTTCAAGAAGCTTGATCCTGAAGTTCGAAGCTTTCAGATTATTATCCAAGATTCTCAAGAGATATCCTCTGCATCTGCCACAATGTCAAGTAAGTATCCTCATAAAAAATAAGTCTTATGTGAAAGTATTCAATTTAATAAGGGAACTTATCTTGTTTTTGAATTGTGTAGGTGCCGGAAAGTCTGCCAGGTCTGTTAAATCTGCCTCCATGTTTGGGATAAGTGACCTTGCCAATGTCACGTCTTCTAAGAAGAAGAAGGCTCCTGCTGCCAGCCCTTCAGTCTCAGCTCCTAAAGCGTCCATTCGGGGTAAGGGAAAAAAGAGGAAAGCCTCTGATGAACTCCAAGGATTCCCTCTCCTTCGTCAGCAATTTCTTGACTATGTGAACGAGGTGAGGATCACTGCCCCTGTTGGTTATCTAGTATCTTTCGAGGATCACCTGATTCCGAGCTTGTCTTTATTTCTTTTGTTTGCAGAAACTTGCTGAGATTGAAACTTATCTTGGCAATGTTGAGGACCAGGAGAGCCAGATTGCCGATCTTCAGCAAATGGGTGTGTTGAAGGATCTCAAGATAGCGGATCTTGAGAAGGAACTCCAGGCCACCAAGGATGAAGCTGCTCAGAGGCTGATTGACATGGATAATGAGAAGCAGGAGATCATCCAGGATGCCAAGGTCTCTACCGCAACTGCTATGTACAAGATACAACTACAAATGGCTGCGGAGGCTCAGGATCCTGCCTTTGACAAGAGCTCATGGGATGTTGAAGGTTGGAAGGCAAGGCTGGTAGACTTGGATGATGAGGAGGATGCTGAGGATATCCCAAGGCTGGAGGGAGGTGATGCTGGCAAGGATCATGGTGAAGATGCTGGTGGAGATGGAGCAGCGGAGAAGTAGGCTGCATGATTGGGCGATGATGGATATTGTTGACTAGGCCGGAGCCCAATTTTTTAGGTTTTTTGGTAGTGGTTTGTGGTTTGTGAACAATTATGGTCTGTAATCTCTGAACAGTAGTTTCTTTAGGGTTAAGGATCCTGGATCCTTTGAACAATAGGTAGGATTACACATGGTGGAGGGATCCTCTGTTTGGGGGATGAAGCCGTTGTAATCCTGCCGCCTTCTAATTTCCCTGCAATACTTTTGAACCTATTATCATGGACACCCTTTACCTACCCCAGCGGACGGGCCACGTATTGCTGGTAGAAGCTTTGGGTAGGTAATTTTGACAACTTTTTTGAAAGGGTTAATGATCCTTTGGTTTAATAATATAACTTGTTATCCTTTTTGATTTTCAATTGTTTTGACACATGTTTGTTTGAAAAGTTTGAGCAAATTATGTTTAAGAAATTTAGGATATGATCCTGGATCAAATATCCTATAATCGAAAGTTTCCAAGATAGTTTATTTTAAGGATCATAGGTTCAGTTGTCAAGGTCTAAAGGTTATTCAAATGAATAATGAAATTAAAAGTAGTTAAGGATCATACCTGAGGATCCAAGTTAGGATCCTAACCTTTAATCGAAATTACCATAGGTAAAACTTTAATGGATAATAAGGATTAAGGATCCTTAATCGTTTAACTTCGAAAACCTGAAAAAATGGAATATAACTTGGGACTAAGCCAATATAAAAGATAAGTTAGTAACTGGGGACAAGCCCAAAGGATAACTGAGAATGATCCCGGAGGATCACTGGGGACAAGCCCAAAGGATAACTGGGGACGATCCCGGAGGATCACTGGGGACAAGCCCAAAGGATAACTGGGGACAAGCCCAAAGGATCGTATGTAAACTGGAGTATGGCCCTTTCTGGCAACTATCCAAACTTAGTGACATGAAAATGTCAAAACCTTAGCTAACGTGAAAACGTTAGAAACCTTAGGAACGGATGTATGGTGCGTCCACCATTATACGTAGGATCCCAAGTATAGCCAGTACGATGAGGTCGCCAGCCCCGAAAGTGGGTACTGATCCCAAAGACGTGAACTATATCAGGATCATCGTGCGCTGCTGGCGGAAACTGGGGATAATCCCAAGGATAACTGGGGTTGGACCCGAGGATCTGTGATGCTTTTGAAGATCTTTGATGATATGCTGAAGATACCTGAACTATCATAACTCAAATGGTTTGTGAGTAGAGGATGAAGGATACATGATCCTTATCCTTAGGCAAAAAGTAAGAAAATGCAATAGTTTTAGGATAAGCATATTACCTGAGTAAGGATCAACGATATCTCCAGGATCCTTCAAGGATATTTCAATGTAAGGATCACATGCAGGAAGGATCATGTTCACATGAAATATTTCTTTAAGTGAACAGCATTCCAGGCTCTTGGTAACAAGTTTCCTTCCATGGTTAGCAACCTGTATGCCCCCTTTCCTGCTTCAGCTTCAATCAAGTAGGGACCTTCCCATTTTGGTGCTAGCTTCCCGTCAGCAGGATTGATGGTGTTTTGAAATGCTTTTCTCAACACCATATCTCCGACTTGGAACTTCCTTATCCTGACATTCTTGTTGTAGGCACCAGCCATCCTTTGTTGGTAGCTTGCCATCCTTATCCTAGCTAGATCCCTGTTTTCCTCAATAGTATCCAAATCCTGAGCTAGGATTGTAGCATTTTCTTCAGGATCACGAGCACTTGTTCTAGCAGTTGGGATCACCATCTCTGTTGGGATCACTGCTTCTGCCCCAAATACTAAAGAGAAAGGTGTTTGGCCAGTGGCATTCTTGGGAGTTGTCCTATCAGCCCATAGCACATAAGGTAACTCCTCTGCCCATTTTCCTTTCTTGGATCCTAGCTTCTTCTTCAGATTGTTGATGATGATCTTGTTGGATGATTCTGCTTGACCATTGGCTTGTGGATGAACTGGTGTTGATGTTATCATCTTGATTCCCCAACTGTCACAAAAGTTAGTGGTTCTCCTTCCAATGAATTGAGAACCATTATCACATATAATTTCAGAGGGGATGCCAAATCTGGTTATAATGTTTCTTTTAATGAAGGATATGACTTCCTTTTCTCTGACTTGAGCGAAGGCTTCAGCTTCTATCCACTTGGAAAAATAGTCAGTCATGGCAAGCATAAATACTTTTCCACCAGGTGCTTTAGGGAGCTTGCCAACTATATCCATTCCCCATCTCATGAATGGCCAAGAGGATGGTATGGGGTGTAGTAATTCAGCTGGTTGGTGAAGGATATTGCTATGTCTTTGGCAAGGATCACATTTCTTAGCATACTCTACAGCATCCCTTTTCATGGTTGGCCAGTAGTATCCTGTTCTAAGGATCCTTGAGAATAATGCCCTGCCCCCAGTGTGGTTTCCACAATCTCCTTCATGGAAATCCTTCAACACCTCTTCAATTTCAGGACCCTCGATACATCTCAAATATGGTCCTGCAAGAGATCGCTTATATAATACATTATTCAGAATTGTGAATTGAGATACCTTAATCCTGAAAGCTCTAGGATTTTCTCCCATCGGGATCTCCCCGTGTTGCAAATATCCCATGATCGGTGAGATCCATGATCCTGAATTAGGTTGGGCTTCTTGACTAGGGATCATTGCAGTATCCTCTTCTATTTCCATGGCCACCTGTTTTTCAATAGCAGGAGCCAGGATATGGATGATAGGGATACTTATATCTTCTGGAATCTTCAAAGATGATCCTAGGTTGGCCAATGCGTCAGCTTCCGTGTTATCCTCCCTTGGTACCTGTGTTAAGCTAAAAGAAACAAAAGAGAGTGCCAATTCTTTGACTATCTCTAAATATTTGGTTAGTTTTTCACCTTTAACAGCATAGGATCCATTAAAGTGATTGGTGATCAATAATGAATCTACATATACTTCGAGATATTTTACCCCCATATCCTTAGCAATTTGTAAGCCAGCAATTAAGGCTTCATACTCAGCCTCATTGTTAGTTGCCTGGAACTCACAAGCTATAGAGTGGGGTATTATGTCCCCCTGTGGCGATTTTAGTAGGATCCCTAGCCCTGTGCCTTTGATATTTGAGGATCCGTCGGTGTGTAGTATCCAAGGATCCTTGGTCTCATCCAGCTGCTGGACCTCCAATTCTGCTCCCTTTTGTAGATCACTACTGAAATCAGCCACAAAGTCAGCTAGTGCTTGAGATTTAATGGCTGTTCTTGGTTCGTATCTTATATCATGGGCACTAAGCTTCACTGCCCACTTAGCCATTCTCCCTGACATATCCGGTTTCCTGAGGACATTCTTAATTGGAAAATTAGTTTTAACAATAATAGTATGAGTTTCAAAATAATGCCTTAACTTCGTGGATGCCATGATTAATGCAAGGATGAGTTTTTCGAGGTGTGAGTACCTGGATTCGGCATCAAGTAGACTTTTACTTACATAGTAGATAGGATATTGTGTACCTTCGTGATCCTTAACAAGGACAGCACTTACAGCGGTTGAGGATACCGCCAGATATAAGGATAACACATCTCCTTTTTCCGGTTTTGCTAATGCTGGTGCTGAGGACATATACTCTTTTAGGGCTTGTAAAGCATTTTCATGCTTCTCAGTCCATTCGAACTTCTTATTCTTCCTTAGGATATCGTAGAATTCTTTGCACTTTTCTGAGGATTTCGATATGAACCTGTTCAAAGCTGCTATCCTGCCTGTTAGTCTTTGAACATCCTTGGTATTGGCAGGAGACTTGATATTTATTAATGCTTTGATTTGTTCTGGGCTTGCTTCGATGCCCCTCTGGGTTACCATGTATCCTAAGAACTTTCCTGCCTTAACACCAAAATGGCATTTCGAAGGATTAAGTTTCATGTTGTAACTATCAAGGATATCGAATGCTTCTTCCAAGTCCCTTAGGTGATCCTCAGCTTTCTTTGACTTGACCACCATATCATCTATGTACACCTCCATAGTTTTTCCAATTTGATCTTTGAACATCATATTTACCAGCCTTTGATATGTTGCCCCTGCATTTCTTAGTCCAAAAGGCATGGCAATATAACAATATAAACCGGTTGGGGTCATAAAGGCTGTATCCTCTTGGTCAGATGGTTCCATCTGGATTTGTTGGAATCCAGATGATGCATCCATAAAAGTTAACAGTTCATGCCCCGCTGTTGCATCCACCATGGAGTCAATGTGGGGTAATGGGAAAGGATCCTTGGGACATGCCTTATTCAAATCGGTGAAATCGACACATACCCTCCACTTTCCGTTTTTCTTTTGGACAACAACCACATTGGCTAACCATTTAGGATACTTTACCTCTCTGATCATACCTGCTCGAAGTAGTCTCTCTACTTCTTCTTGGATAATGGCATTCCTTTCTGGTGCAAACTTCCTCCTTTTTTGATGGATTGGCTTGATAGACCTGTCAATGCCAAGTTTGTGAGTAATAATATCCTTAGATATACCTGTCATATCTTCATGTTTCCAAGCAAAGGTGGATTTTCTTCTTTTGAGGAAGGATATCATGTCTTCTTTCATTTTGCCAAGGATTCCTGATCCGATATAGATTTTTGATTCAGGATCACTAGGATCCAAGAGGATTTCATCTACATCTTGTTCCCTTGCCTCCAAGACGTTCCTCGGAGGATACTGTAATTGCTATTGCTCCCTTGGCTTCGAGGTTGGCTTCATGGATGAGGTATAGCAATCCTTAGCCTCTTGCTGATCGCTGTCGATCTTGATTATCCCCCATGGGCTAGGGAGCTTTACACATTGATGGTAGGTAGATGGAACTGCTTTCATGTCATGTATCCAAGGCCTGCCAAGGATAACGTTGCAACAAGATAAACAGTCAATAACACAAAATTTCTGATAATTATGTAATCCTTCCACATAGATTGGGAGTTTGATGTCCCCCAGAGTTTTCTTCGTTTCTCCACTGAATCCTACAAGCACGGAGGATCTTGGTGTGATGTCTGATTCTGGGATTCCCATCTTCTTCAAGACATCAAGCTGGATTATGTTCACTGAGCTCCCTCCATCGATAAGGATCCTGCGGACAAAATGGTTAGAGATAAAGAGAGTGATAACTAAACTATCATGATGAGGATCCTGGATGTTGATGCGATCATCCTCATCAAATGTTATCATCTTTCCTTCTGAGACGCTTGAGGTTCTAATAGGCCTTTCTCCATTATCCATTTTTGATTCTTTTGCATGTCTTTTGGCCGCTGAAAAGGATGTACCACAAATGTCTGATCCTCCGGATATGAAGTTGATCACTTGTGCATTTGCCGGAGGTGCTGGGGCTTTTTCGGGGATCCTTTCAGGATCCTGGGTCCTTTGCTTTTTTCTCCCCAGCAATTCTTTTAGATGCCCCTTGCTTAGCAGGTATCCAATTTCCTTTCTTAAGGCTATGCAATCTTCAGTCAGATGGCCGAAATCCTCATGGTATGCACACCATTTGGACTTGTCTTTAGTCCCGGATGGTTTATCATTCTTCCTGGGCCACCTAGCCTTTTCACCTAGATTCTGCATTGCAAGGATTAGTTCATGATTATCAACGGAAAAACAATATTCTGAGATTGGAGGATATTCTTCATCATCCTCCTCTTGGTCGACAGCATGCACATTCTTGTTCTCGTTTCTATGGTAGGATTTGAACTTGTTGCTTTTGAAGGAGGATCCTTGATTATCTTGTTTTGAGGATCCTACTTGTCTCTCCTGGATCCTCTTGTCATCCTCTAGCCGGATAAACCTGAGTGCTCGAGTTCTTACTTCATCTAAATTCCTGCAAGGTGTCATAACAAGATCATCATAGAATAATGAATCCTTAAGTAGTCCCATTTTGAAGGCTTCAACAGCCGTAGCCATATCCAAGTTGGGAATATCCAAGGATTCTTTACTAAATTTAGTTATATAATCCCTTAACGATTCGTTGTGATTTTGAGTTATCCTGTATAAATCGCTAGTTAATTTTTCAAATTTTCTACTACAAGAGAATTGGTTATTGAATAAATTAACTAAATTAGCAAATGAAGTAATAGAGTAAGGGGGAAGACTTAGCAGCCATTTAAGGGCTGATCCAGTAAGAGTAGATCCAAATCCTTTGCATAGGCATGCTTCCTTCAATTTTTCTGGGATAGGATTGATCTCCATCCTTTCCCTGTATTGTGCTATATGTTCCTCTGGATCCGTTGTGCCGTCATACAACTTCATGGTAGGGATATGGAACCTTTTGGGTACCTCTGCATCACAAATTGGTGGTGCAAAGCGTGATACCTTGTGGCTTCCATCTGCAATCTCTGGGATAGGCTTGACTACCCCTGGAACACTTGAGATCATGTCCTTTAGTTTCTGTAATTCCCTGGCCATAGCGTGATTGGTACCTGTATCCTGCATGAATCCATGGTTAGTGGTAGGATAATTATTTAAAGTGTTACCTCCCATTGGGTTCAAGTTAGGGAATCCGTATTGCTGGGATTCTGGAATAACGGAGGGACCAGTGGAAGCAATGGTCTGCATTGGAATGAAGTCCCCTTGATGGACATCTAGATTCCCTGCTTGCAAACTTTTTAGGGATCCTGGCAGCTGTAAGGATCCTGGTATCTGGGATGATCCTGGAACGAAGGAGGATCCTTGAACCTGGGATGATCCTGGAACAAAGGAGGATCCTTGGCCCTGGAACGATCCTGGAATAAAGTAGGATCCTTGAAACTGCTGTGCCCCCGGATAGGCTCCCGGATTCATGAAGGATCCCATATACTGAGGATAGGATCCTGCTGGCTGAAAATACGAGCCCGATGTCTGAGTCATTGCTGCTGACTTGAGATGTAATCCTCTCGTCTCCCCTGTGATCTGTACGTCTGGGATCCCTGATGGCTGAGAGGTGACCATTGGAGTCTCAAAACTCAAGGATTTTGGCATCAGTGGGGAATGATCCTCTGCCGCTTTCTTTTGTCTTTTGAGATCTCCAATCTCCCTGAGGATCCTGTCATTAGTTTCATCCTGCCGCTGCATACGATCCTTCATCTGCAAAATTAAAGCAAACACATCACTAGTACTGGGAATAGAAGAATTCATAGCAGAAGAAGATGGAGGTTTAGAGAAAGAAGGGGTTGGTCTCTTCTCAGCATTTCTCTGGGATCCTGCCGGTGGAGGAGGTAGAGTGGTTTGTGCTGAGGTGACTGCAGACATCGTCGTGGAAGTGTTCTTCAATGATGAAGCCATGTAACTCTTTGAAATGATTTTGAACAAAGGATTTTCTTTATGAATGAAGCACCAATTGCCCCACGGTGGGCGCCAAACTGTTTTGGTCAAAAATCACACAAGGATAATGTAACCAAACTTTATGTAAACGGGGTATGATGCTTGGTTAGCTATAAAAGTAAAGGATCACTTCTGTGATGAATATGCAAAGACACAATGATTTATACGAGGAAAAAGCCCTTGATCAATGTATGATCTCCGGCATAAAAAACCTCGGGTGATGGCAACTACCGATCACCAATTTCAATATAATAAAAATGTAGTTACAACTTCGGATGATAATGAGCTGAGTACAAGGATCACTGAGTGTCTAAGTGTTGAGAGTTGTGTCGTATGTTGTGTGTGTTCTTCCGAATGAGGAAGATGGGTATTTATACATGTGTAGGTAACTTATTTTAGGTAGATAGACCACTAATCAGCTCATTACCCCTTTAGAAATAAAGATAATCTAGCCTAAATTGCTGCCCTAAGATCAAGCCATGTTTCCATATCCGGCACAACGTTCATCTTCAATTCAGCTCTTGCCATATTTGTAAAAGCGCGTCCCTGGATCATGATATGTAGGGCATATCCTGCTAGATATTCCTGCAAAATAATATTGTAGTAATCGAAAATGACCGTTAGTACTAGGATCACCTCAATGTCCCGTGATCCTGATCCTGAGGTCCGGCTGAGGATCACTGCCTGCCAAAGAAATAAGGATCACTGGTTAGGATCACGTATAAGGATCATTCATAGTAAAAATCCAGCCCTAACAGCTGCTAAGTCTTCCCCCTTACTCTATTACTTCATTTGCTAATTTAGTTAATTTATTCAATAACCAATTCTCTTGTAGTAGAAAATTTGAAAGATTAACCAGTGATTTATATAGGGTAACCCAAGGTCATAATGAATCATTAAGGGATTACATAACTAAATTTAGTAAAGAATCCTTGGACATTCCCAACCTGGATATGGCTACGGCTGTTGAAGCCTTCAAAATGGGACTGCTTAAGGATTCATTATTCTATGATGATCTTGTTATGACACCATGCAGGAATTTAGATGAAGTAAGAACTCGGGCACTCAGGTTCATCCGGCTGGAGGATGACAAGAGGATCCAGGAGAGACAAGTAGGATCCTCAAAACAGGAGAAGCAAGGATCCTCCTTCAAGAACAACAAATTCAAAACCTACCATAGAAATGAGAACCAGAATGTGCACGCTGTTGACCAAGAAGAGGACGATGAGGATTATCCTCCAATCTCAGAATATTGTTTTTCCGTTGATAATCATGAACTAATCCTTGCAATGCAGAATCTAGGTGAAAAAGCTAGGTGGCCCAGGAAGAATGATAAACCATCCGGGACTAAAGACAAGTCAAAATGGTGTGCATACCATGAGGATTTCGGGCATCTAACTGAAGAATGCATAGCTTTAAGAAAAGAGATTGGATATCTGTTAAGCAAGGGGCACCTAAAAGAATTATTGGGAAGAAAAAAGCAAAGGACTCAGGATCCTGAAAGGATCCCTGAGAGGGCTCCAGCACCTCCGGCAAATGCACAAGTGATCAACTTTATTTCCGGAGGATCAGACATCTGTGGTATATCCTTCTCGGCGGCCAAAAGACATGCAAAAGAGTCAAAAATGGATAATGGAGAAAGGCCTATTGGAACATCAAGTGTCTCAGAGGGGAAGATAATTACGTTTGATGAGGATGATCGCGTCAATATTCAGGATCCTCATCATGATAGTTTAGTTATTACTCTCTTTATCTCTAACCATTTTGTCCGCAGGATCCTTATCGATGGAGGAAGCTCTGTGAACATTATCCAGCTTGATGTTCTGAAAAAAATGGGTATCCCAGAATCAGACATCACACCAAGATCCTCCGTGCTTGTAGGATTCAGTGGAGAAACGAAGAAAACTCTGGGGGACATCAAACTCCCAATCTACGTGGAAGGATTACATAATTATCATAAATTTTGTGTTATTGACTGTTTGTCTTGTTGCAATGTTATCCTTGGCAGACCTTGGATACATGATATGAAAGCAGTCCCATCCACCTACCATCAATGTGTGAAGCTCCCTAGCCCATGGGGAATAATCAAGATCGACAGTGATCAGCAGGAGGCTAAGGATTGTTATACCTCATCCATGAAGCCAACCTCGAAGCCAAGGGAGCAATAGCAATTACAGTATCCTCCAAGGAATTTCCTGGAGGCAAGGGAACAAGATGTGGACGAAATCCTCTTGGATCCTAGTGATCCTGAATCAAAAATCTATATCGGATCAGGGATCCTTGGCAAGATGAAAGAAGACTTAATATCCTTCCTCAAAAGAAGAAAATCTACCTTTGCTTGGAAACATGAAGATATGACAGGTATATCAAAGGATATTATTACTCACAAACTTGGCATTGACAGGTCTATCAAACCAATCCATCAGAAAAGGAGGAAGTTTGCACCGGAAAGGAATGCCATTATCCAAGAAGAAGTAGAGAGACTACTTCGAGCAGGTATGATCAGAGAGGTAAAATATCCAAAATGGTTAGCCAATGTGGTCGTTGTCCAAAAGAAAAACGGAAAGTGGAGGGTATGTGTCGATTTCACTGATTTAAATAAGGCATGTCCCAAGGATCCTTTCCCATTACCCCACATTGACTCCATGGTCGATGCAACAGCGGGGCATGAACTGTTAACCTTTATGGATGCATCATCTGGATTCCAACAAATTCAGATGGAACCATCTGACCAAGAGGATACAGCCTTTATGACCCCAACAGGTTTGTATTGTTATATTGCCATGCCTTTTGGATTAAGAAATACAGGTGCAACATATCAAAGGCTGGTGAATATGATGTTCAAAGATCAAATTGGACAAACTATGGAAGTATACATAGATGATATGGTAGTCAAATCAAAGAAAGCTGAGGATCACCTAAGGGATTTGGAGGAAGCATTTGATATCCTTGATAATTATGACATGAAGCTTAATCCTTCGAAGTGCCACTTTGGTGTTAAGGCAGCTCTGAACAGGTTCATATCAAAATCCTCAGAAAAATGTAAAGAATTTTACGATATCCTAAGGAAGAACAAGAAGTTTGAATGGACTGAGAAACATGAGAATGCTTTACAAGCCCTTAAAGAATATATGTCCTCAGCACCAGCATTATCAAAACCCGAGAAAGGAGATGTGTTATCCTTATATTTGGCGGTATCCTCAACCGCTGTAAGCGCTATCCTTGTTAAGGATCATGAAGGTACACAATATCCTATCTACTATGTAAGTAAGAGTTTACTTGATGCCGAATCCAGGTACTCACACCTCGAAAAACTTATTCTTGTATTAATCATGGCATCAACTAAGTTAAGGCATTATTTTGAAACCCACACTATTGTTGTTAAAACTAACTTTCCAATTAAGAATGTCCTCAGGAAACCAGAGATGTCAGGAAGAATGGCTAAGTGGGCAGTAAAGCTCAGTGCCCATGATATAAGATATGAGCCAAGAACAGCCATTAAATCCCAAGCACTAGCTGACTTTGTGGCTGATTTCAGTAGTGATCTACAAAAAGAAGCAGAATTGGAAGTCCAACAGCTGGATGAGACCAAGGATCCCTGGATACTACACACTGATGGATCCTCAAATGTCAAGGGCACAGGGCTCGGGATACTACTAAAATCGCCACAGGGGGACATAATACCCCACTCCATAGCCTGTGAGTTCCAAGCAACTAACAATGAGGCTGAATATGAAGCCTTAATTGCTAGCTTGCAAATTGCTAAGGATATGGGGGTGAAATATCTTAAAGTATATGTAGACTCATTATTGATCACCAATCACTTTAATGGATCCTATGCTGTTAAAGGTGAAAAACTAACCAAATATTTAGAGATAGTCAAAGAATTGGCACTCTCTTTTGTCTCTTTCAGCTTAACACAGGTACCAGGGGAGGATAACACGGAAGCTGATGCATTGGCCAACTTAGGATCATCCTTAAAAATTCCAGAAGACATAAGTATCCCTATCATCCATATCCTGGCTCCTGCTATTGAAAATCAAGTGGCCATGGAAATAGAAGAGGATACTGCAGTAATCCCTAGTAAAGAAGCTCAATCTTATACAGGATCATGGGTCTCACCAATCATAAAATATTTGCAACACGGAGAGATTCCAATGGGAGAAAATCCTAGAGCTTTCAGGATCAAGGTATCTCAATTTACAATCTTAAATAATGTGCTATATAAACGATCCCTTGCAGGACCATATTTAAGATGTATTGAGGATCCTGAAATTGAAGAAGTGTTGAGAGACTTCCATGAAGGAGATTGTGGAAACCACACTGGGGGCAGGGCATTATTCTCAAGGATCCTTAGAACAGGATACTACTGGCCAACCATGAAAAGGGATGCTGTAGAATATGCTAGGAAATGTGATCCTTGTCAAAGACACAGCAATATCCTTCATCAACCAGCTGAATTGCTACACCCCATACCATCCTCTTGGCCATTCATGAGATGGGGAATGGATATAGTTGGCAAGCTCCCTAAAGCACCTGGTGGAAAAGTATTTATGCTTGCCATGACTGACTACTTCTCTAAGTGGATAGAAGCTGAAGCTTTTGCTCAAGTCAGAGAAAAAGAAGTTATATCCTTTATCAAAAGAAACATTATAACTAGATTTGGCATTCCCTCTGAAATTGTATGTGATAATGGTTCCTAATTCATTGGAAGCAGAACTACTAACTTTTGTGACAGTTGGGGAATCAAGATGATAACATCAACACCAGTTCACCCACAAGCCAATGGCCAAGCAGAATCATCCAACAAGATCATCATCAACAATCTGAAGAAGAAGCTAGGATCCAAGAAGGGAAAATGGGCAGAGGAGTTACCTTATGTGCTATGGGCCGATAGAACAACTCCCAAGAATGCCACTGGTCAAACACCTTTTTCTTTAGTATTTGGGGCAGAAGCAGTGATCCCAACGGAGATGGTGATCCCAACTGCTAGAACAAATGCTCGTGATCCTGAAGAAAATGCTGCAATCCTGGCCCAGGATTTGGATACTATTGAGGAAATCAGGGATCTGGCTAGGATAAGGATGGCAAGCTACCAACAAAGAATGGCTGGTGCTTACAACAAAAATGTTAGGATAAGGAAGTTCCAAGTCGGAGATATGGTGTTGAGAAAAACATTCCAAAACACTATTAATCCTGCTGACGGGAAGTTAGCACCAAAGTGGGAAGGCCCTTACTTGATTGAAGCTGAAGCAGGAAAGGGGGCATACAGATTGCTAACTATGGAAGGAAACTTGTTACCAAGAGCCTGGAATGCTGTTCACTTAAAGAGATACTTTGTGTGAACATGATCCGACAAAGCATGTGATCCTTACATTGAAGTATCCTCAAAGAATCCAGGTGATGTCAGTGATCCTTACTCTGGTAATATCCTTATCTTAAAACTATTACATTTCCTTACTTTTTACCAAAGGATAAGGATCCTGTATCCTTCATCCTCTTCTCACAAACCATTTGAGTTATGATAGTTCAGATATCTACAGCATATCGTCAAAGATCTTCAAAAGCAACGCAGATCCTTGGGTCTAACCCCAGTTATCCTTGGGATTATCCCCAGTTTTCGCCAGCAGCGCACGATGATCCTGATATAGTTCACGTCTTTGGGACCAGTACCCACTTCCGGGGTTGACAACCTCATCGTACTGGCTATACCCAGGATCCTACGTATAATGGTAGACGTACCATACATCCGTTCATAAGGTTTCTAACGTTTTCACGTTAGCTAAGGTTTTGACATTTTCATGTCACTAAGTTTGGATAGTCGCCAGTAAGGGCCATACTCCAGTTTACATACGATCCTTTGGGCTTGTCCCCAGTTATCCTTTGGGCTTGTCCCCAGTGATCCTTTGGGATCATCCCCAGTGATCCTATGGGCTTGTCCCCAGTTATCCTTTGGGCTTGTCCCCAGTTACTAACTTATCTTTTACATTGGCTTACTCCCAAGATATGTTCCATTTTTCAGGTTCTCGAAGTTAAACAAATAAGGATCCTTAATCCTTATCGTATGGTTATCTTGATTAAAGGTTAGGATCCTAACTTGGATCCTCAGGTATGCTCCTTGACTATTTTGATTATACTAACCAACCCCTACACTTTGACAACTAAAACTATGATCCTTGAAAAATTTTCAATGATAGGATATTTGATCTAGGATCATATCCTAAATTTATTAAACATGGTTTGCTCAACCCTTGTTACTCTAACAAATATGTTTCTAAAAACTGGGAAGTAAGAAGATAAATAAAGGATAACAACACGAGATAAGCCAGAAAGATTAAAGTTATATTATTAACAAAAGGATCTTTAACCCTTTCAAAAAGTTGTCAAAATTGCCAACCCACATTTCTACCAGCAAAACGTGGCCCGTCCATATGGGTTGGCAAAGGGTGTCCATTGTCTATGCGGTCTTAGCATGTGCAGGAAAATAAAAGCGGCAGGATCACAAAGGCTTCATCCCCCAAACAGAGGATCCCTCCACCTTTTGTAATCCTACCTATTGTCCAAAGGATCCAGGATCCTTAACCCTAAAAACTATTGTTCAAAGATTACAAACCATAATTGTTTCAAACCACAAACAAACCACTACCAAACTCAAAAAAAATTGGGCTCCGGCCTAGTCTCGAAATATCCATCATCGCCCAATCCAGCAGCTCACACTTTTGCTGCTCCATCACCACCAGCTTCTCCACCCTGATCCTTGTCAGCATCACCGCCCTCCAGCATTGGGATCTCCTCTGCTTCGTCCTCATCCTCCAGCTCTGCCAATCTTGCCTTCCAACCCTCCACGTCCCATGAGCTCTTGTCAAAGGCAGGATCCTGAGCCTCCGCAGCCATTTGTAGTTGTGTCTTGTACATAGCAGTTGCGGCAGAGACCTTGGCATCCTGGATGATCTCCTGCTTCTCGCCATCCATGTCAATTAGCCTTTGAGCAGCCTCATCCTTTGTAGCCCGGAGCTCCTTCTCAAGATCGGCTATCTTGAGATCCTTTAACACGCCCATTTGTTGGAGGTCGGCGATTTGGCTCTCCTGATCCTCGACGTGGCCAAGGTAGGTCTCAATCTCAGCAAGTTTCTGCAAAAGAGAAAAAAGGTAAGTTCAGGATCAGGTGATCCTCAAAAAAAGCAGGATATACAGGCAGAATATACAAGCAGGATATTCGAGAAGGACAACCAACAGGGGCAATGATCCTTACCTCATTGACATAGTCAAGGAACTGTTGGCGGATCAGGGGAAATCCTTGGAGATCCTCAGAAGTCTTCCTCTTCTTCCCCTTACCTCTAACAGGTGCTTTAGGAGCCGAAGCAGAGGGACTGGCAACAGAAGCCTTCTTTCGTGAAGACTTGACGTTGGCAAGTTCATCAATCCCGAACTTGGATGCAGACTTGGCAGACTTAGCAGGTTTCCCAGCGCCTACACAACCAAAACAAGATAAGTTCCCTTACTAACTAAACAGTCTTACATATAACTTACTTTTTAATAAGGATACTTACTTGACATAGTGGCAGATGCGGAGGATACTTCTTGAGAATCTTGGACGGTGACTTGAAAACTTCTGATTTCAGGATCAAGCTTCTTGAAAGAAAGGACCCTCTCTCTGGCAGCAGGGGTTAACTTGAGATGAGCAATGGAGACAGCTGCACAATAAACAAAAAACAAGACGTTAGTGATCCTCATCATAAGAGATCAGTCTGATGGTGATCCTTCCAGGATCCTCTATCCTACCATGGGTGGCCCACTCCTTGGGCAGATCATTCCCATCAGGGAGGGAATCCCTTCTCACAAAGAAGAAACGACGCTTCCAGTTTGTGTCATTTTTGGTAACTTTCAAAACAGGGTGATCCTCCCCGGCCTTCCGTTTCAGCAAATATCGATGAGAACCAAACGTGGTAAGATCATAAAGCTCGGCCAGCTCTGCCATCCCTAAATCAATCCCCTCCTGCTCGATGATCCTCTCGAAGGTATACAAGACCCTCCAGATCATCGGCATAGCTTGGATATAAGATATACCGGTCAGAGAAAAGAAAGATTGGGTGAAGGCCGGAAAAGGATACGAATATCCTATGGTAAATGGAGTTGCAGGAAAGATCACCCAGGTGTCTGAAACAAAGTCACTCAGAGCAGTGGATGTGAAGGATTTGAAAACAGCATCCGCCGGAAAGCAATGACGAATCCTATCTATATGAGCATCGGTAAAGCAACATCTCTCCGTAGGAGAGTCCTTAATGATTCCTTGGCTTTTCAGGGGACTGCTCTTCTCGTGATCCTTATGGGGAGAGTTTCGGAGCAACATCCTCACAGCAGAATAAAAACAGGGGAGTAGAAAAACAGAGCAAGAGAAGGAAGAATGGAAAGGGAAGAAAAGAGAATACCTGATCGATCTTCGGTAGCGATTATAAAGGGAAGATATCTCGAATTTAAATGCAGAGTGATCCCAACCCTATCTCCTATTTATAATCATGATATGCAGGGATTGTCACATCTATGACGTAAGGGTTGCAACGGCTAGTTCGATATTAACGGCTAGTTATCCGAGTCATTCGTTGCAGATAAGATCAAAGCAAAATATAACTCGTTTATTTACAATAAACTCCTTATATTTTGGGGGCAATTGTTAGGGCTGGATTTTTACTGTAAGTGATCCTTACACGTGATCCTAACCAGTGATCCTTGTTTCCTTGGCAGACAGTGATCCTCAGCAGGACTTCAGGATCAGGATCATGGACCATTATAGGATCCTCATGCTAACAGTTACCTTCGTTTAATTCAATGTTATTTTGCAGGAAATATCTAGCAGGATACGCTCTTAGCATCATAATCAAGGGACGCGTCTTCACAATTATAGCATGAGCTAAAATGGAGATAGACGTTGCAAAGGATATGGAAACTTAGCTTGATTTATGGGCGGCAATTTAGGCTAGATTGTCTTTTATTTCTAAAGGGGTAATGAGCTGATTATTAGTCCTTTTACCTAAAATAGGTCACCTATACTTGTATAAATACCACTCTTCCTCATTTGGAAGAGGACACAACACAATTCTCACACGCTTAGACACTCGAAACTATAGTGATCCTTGTACTCAACTCATTATCATCCGAAGTTGTAACTATATTTTTCTTATATTGAAGTTGGTGATCGGTAGTTGCCATCACCCGAGGTTTTTTATGCCGGAGATCATACATTGATCAAGGGCTTTTTCCTCGTATAAATCATTGTGTCTTTGCATATTTCTCACAAAAGTGATCCTTTACTTTTATAATTAACCAAGCATCATACCCCGTTTACATAAAGTTTGGTTACATTATCCTTGTGTGATTTTTGACCAAAACAATCTCATCATTGGACGTTTCTCTGGCATCTTGGGGGCGATTTTGGCTGATTGTACTTGGTTCCAAACAATTTCTAACATTCGGTTTATGTTTTTGATTGGTATGAACATTAAACTTGTTGCTATGATGATTCACCAAGCTATGTGTGGCTAAACTTATGGTGATCATCCTGAATTGAAGGTTTGTCTATGACTTTTGTGTTTGGATTCGTATTTCTAGAATAATATACTTGCAATGCGTTTGTTTATTATGGTGTGTGAATGTTTGTTTGTAAATTGTTGATTAATGTTATGATCATATTCTAAACCGTACGTTCTTGGTGTCGCTGACAATCGAGATATCACGGGAGGGATTAGGGTTGGATATTAGTCAATTGGTTATCGGGTAACAACCTCGCGTTTTCATAATCCGAGTACTTAGTTCCCTTTTATCACAAACAAACAATCATACATGAATCATGTCTATGTGATTCTTTCCAGTGAATTTAACACAATTGTCAAAAGCAAACCGGAAGTTTAGGATGGTCGCTTTCTCCTAATCTGCTTTACAACCAACCTTTGATTTGAGTTATTTAGTTAATTTTAGTTTTAAAATCAAACAATCCAAATTTTTGATTTTTTACTTTCTGCAAATTAGGTTAATTTTAGTTAAAGTGCAAAGCTATAAAATCAACATATTTTCCACATACTCCCTGAGTTCGATACCCATTTACCACTAGCTATAGTTGTTATTTGGATTAAATTTGATTGTGACCACGACATCACGTTAAATTTTGGCGCCGTTTCCGGGGAGTAGTGCGTAACGTGTGTTAATTTAGTAGTTTTGTTTTTGTTATTTTCGGGTTTACGCTGGTTGTGTTTAGTGTGTAGGTACTTTCAGGTGTATGCATACTAGAGGCTCTCACAAGTCGTCACCACTATCGTTTGATCCGGAAATTGAAAGAACGCTAAGGCAAAACAGAGTGTTATTACGAGAAAACAGAATTGTTGGTTCACCTACTTCACCTATTACACCAAGAAACATCATGCAAGAATCTCAAGTACCACCCACAACGGGTCAAACGACCTCAACTTTCACACCTACTGCCACACAACCATCACCAAACACCACTATACCTAACACCATTATCGAAGTCACACCAACCAGTGCCACGCAACCAATCACTACCCAAGTTGCACCCGCTATTACCTTTAACCCTTCTACCACAATCCCACCACTTTCCCATTTCTTTCCCCCAACTACGGGTCAATATCCTCTAACTTCACAATCGCACCAAATTCAACTATTGTGCATGCTACGCCATCTTTTAGACCACAAAACCAATCGGGTTTCCAATATTCAACTAGGCCCTTTGCGCAATCTTCGGGAATTCAAGGGGATGGATACGACGATGGGTATGAAGAGGAGTTTCGGGGATATGAAGAGGAAATTTTTTACTATGGGGGTGATGGAGGATATTTGGGATTACAAAGCGAAGCGGGTCAATAAAGTCAACCAATTCAACAATTTCAAAATATGAGTAGACTACCGGTTGGCGTGCAACACATTAGACCGCAAGGGCCACAATTGCAACGCCCTACACCGCTACATCAAGTGCGGCCTCAAAACATGCAACCTCAATTTCAAGGGCCTATTCAACAACCAATGCATCAACATCAATATCAACCACAGTTTGCTCCTCAAGGGCCTATGCAAGGGCAAATGGGTCAACCAAGGGCACCATTGGGTGCACCTCAAAGACATCAAAGGGAAGTAGTATGGGGAATTGAAGCTCACTTCTGACCCGTTATCACTAATAACCCTTCGCCGGTAGTGATTCCTCATCGAGCGGATGGAAGAACCTTTGAAGTTAGAACAACCGCTCTCCAAAGTTTACCAAAGTTCAAAGGGTTAGCAACGGAAGAACCCTACTTTCATTTGGAGACATACGACTCCATTTGCAATACTATTGGAGGTCAAGGGTTTTCTGCGGATGATGTCAAGTTGGTTCTTTTCCAGTTTTCCCTAGAGGATAAAGCAAAGAGATGGTTTCACACATTGCCCTCGGCGTCCATTTTTATATGGGCCGACATGCAGCAAATATTCTTAGATGAATATTATACTTCTCAAAAGACCAACGATGCTAGAAGAGGTTTGAGAAGTTTTCAACAACAACTGGGGGAGATGTTTCACGAAGCCTTTGAAAGGTTCAACATGATGTTATGGAATTGCCCTCATCACGGGATCCAACTTTGGGAATTGTTGAATGCGGTTCATGAAGGGTTGAGTTCGGAGGATGCACGGGATCTAATGTCAATCACCAATGGTACATTCGGTACTAACTATGAACATGTTGATTGGGCATTTTTAGAACAAATGGAGGTGAATTCGAAAAGGAAAGCTCAATCGTCAAGGCGGGCAAGGCATGTGACACAAAGGCCACAAGTGCATGGAGTAGAGAGCGGCAATGTTCAAACCACAAAACAAGTGTACAACGTGTGCACCAATTGCAATGAAATAGGCCATACGGCGGAAGTTTGTGTAGTGGGAGTGGTTGATGAGCAAATAGAAGAGGTTAATGCAATTCAAGGAGGGGGTGGTCGAAATTTCAACATGAACTCCAACACATACCACCCCGGGTTACGAAATCATCCTAATTTTCGCTATGGGAACGCGGCGAACCAAGCTAACCCAAACTTTCAAGGAGCTCAAGGTAACTTTGCACCTCGTCAACAATACAATCAAGGCAATTATCGGGGTGGAAACAATTATGGTTATCAAGCGCAATTCCAACAAACGGGTCAAGGTGGTTCGGGTCAAGGTTCATCAAGCGGGAATGAAGTCATGGATATGCTTCGGGCTATGCAACAAGATATGCAAAAGCGGAATCAACTCGATGAAGTCCGAATGCAAAAGGATGAGGTACGTGACAAGAGCATCCAATCACTAACAACTCAAATGGGTCAATTGGCGACCGATGTGGCGGAGTTGAAGAAGAACAAGGGTCAACTTCCTAGCGACACTAAGGTAAATCCTTCGCATGGTTCGTCACGAGGTAACAATGTTAATATTAATCATGTTAGTGTTTTGAGAAGTGGCAAAGAATTTAAGGCCAATTTGTCACCGGGTTTGGTCGAGGGGGTAGTTGAAGATGTCACGGGTAATGAAAGTGACGATGATTTTTCGCCAGTTACACATAAAGAATCAAATGTTAACAAACCGGGGTTGGGTGAAAACGAGAAAAGTGAAAAAGTTGAGGGTGAACCGAGTCAAGTCCCATTTCCATCGGCCTTACTTGACCCGGGTAGGAAAAATTTTATTGCATCAAGAGGTCCCCAAAAAGAAGAATTGTGGGACATGTTCAAACAAGTAAAAATTAATCTTCCACTACTTGATGCAATAAAAACAAGTACCTGCTTATGCGAAATTTCTTAAAGAATTATGTACTCAAAAAAGGAAACAAAAGAAGAAAATGCCTAAGCGGGTAGACTTGACCGGGCAAGTAAGTGCGGTTTTGAACGGGGAGCTTCCCACGAAACTCAAAGATCCGGGTACGCCATTGATAAATATACAAGTTGGTAATTTTCAAATGGCTAAGGCGCTACTTGATCTTGGAGCCGGGGTAAGCATTTTACCAGGGGGCTTATATGACCAATACGATTTTGGTCCGTTAGCAAGAGTGGAGAAAACTGTTGTTTTAGCCGGATTGTCTCATAAGCTACCCCGAGGGATGGTTCAAAACGTGATTGTGAAGATTGATGAGTTCTATTACCCGGTTGACTTTTGGGTCGGCCATTTTTTAGCACCGCGCATGCTGTGATCGACTGTAGATTTGGTACAGTTGATATGACTTTTGGGAATCGGAAAATGCGCTTGAATGTTTTTACTAACAATTCTAATGATGTTGGTGTTGATGAGTGTTTCATGGCAGATTTAGTCAATGGATGCAACCCACACGAGTACGAGGAGGATGGCATAGATATTTGTTTGTGTGATTTTTCTGAACAGGTACATGCATGTGCACTAGGGGTTGAAGAAGAAAGGCAAGAAGCTATGGCCTTTAAGGAAGGTCGACCACCATGGACTCATCAATTTGAAAACTTGCCGGTGGAGATAGACTCGGGTACTAAACCATCGCTAGAGGACCCGCCAAAGTTGGAACTTAAAGACTTGCCAAGCCACTTGAAGTATGCCTTCTTAGGGAATAATGACACTCTACCGGTCATTATTGCCTCTAATTTAGAGTTGGTGCAAGAGCAAGCATTTCTGAAAGTTTTGAAAGAAAACAAGGGAGCTATTGGATGGACGATTGCCGATCTCAAAGGAATTAGTCCATCTATCGTCATACACAAGATTATTACCACTGATGATGCAAAGCCGACACGAGAAGCTCAAAGGCGATTGAATCCGAACCTAAGGGAGGTAGTAAAAAAGGAGGTAATAAAATGGTTGGATGCGTGAATTATCTATCCGATTTCGGATAGCGCTTGAGTGAGTCCCACCCAAGTTGTGCCTAAGAAGGCCGACATTCAAGTAGTCAAGGACGAAAACGGTGAACAAATTGCCACCCGACCGGTCACCGGGTGGCGTGTATGCATTGACTACCGGAAATTGAATGCCGCCACTTCTAAGGACCACTTCCCGTTACCTTTTATTGAGCAAATCATTGAAAAACTGTCGGGTCAAAAATTTTATTGCTTTTTGGACGGGTACTCGGCTTACAATCAGATAGCAATACACCCGGATGACCAACACAAGACCACCTTCACTTGTCCATATGGCGCTTTTGCCTTTCGGCGAATGCCATTTGGCTTGTGCAATGCTCCAGCAACTTTCCAATGATGTATGATGAGTATCTTCTCGGACATTGTTGGAGAGTCGCTCGAAGTATTTATGGATGACTTTTCCATTTTCGGCACTAGTTTTGAAGCTTGTCTCAACGAATTACAAAAAGTTTTAAAAAGGTGTGTTGAGAAAAATTTAGTGCTAAGTTGGGAAAAAAGTCACTTCATGGTGCAAGAGGGCATTGTGTTGGGTCATGTGATATCGGAGAGGGGCATGGAGGTGAACAAGGCAAAAATAAGGGTAATATCATCTTTGCCACCTCCGAAAAATGTTAAGGGTGTAAGATCATTTTTGGGGCATGCGGGGTTCTATAGGCGTTTCATAAAAGGTTTTAGTGTTATTACGAAACCTTTATGCAACTTGTTATTAAAAGATGTCCCATTTGATTTTACTAATGAGTGTATGCAAGCTTTTACTGTTTTGAAGGAACACTTGGTCAAAGCTCCCATCTTGCAGCCGCCGGATTGGTCAAAGCCATTCGAGATCATGTGTGACGCAAGCGACACTACTATTGGTGCAGTTTTGGGTCAACGAGTTGATAGAAAACCGGTGGTAATTTATTATGCGAGTAAGACTTTATCCGAAGCGCAACTGAATTACACCACAACCGAGAAGGAATTGTTAGCGGTGGTGTATGCTTTGGATAAGTTTCGCTCGTATATTTGGGGGAGTAAAGTGGTAGTATATTCGGATCATAGTGCGGTCCGATATTTGATGGAGAAAAAGGACGCAAAGCCTCGTTTGATTCGATGGGAATTATTGCTACAAGAATTCGATTTAGAGATCCGAGATAAAAGGGGAAGTGAGAATGTAGTGGCGGATCATCTGTCTCGGATTCCAGTTAAAGGGCTTGACGATGTTAGTGAAATAAATGAAAGTTTTCCCGACGAGCAAATTTTAGCCGTTTCCACCTTTGTTGCACCTTGGTATGCTCATTACGTAAATTACTTAGCTACGGGTGCCATTCCAAGTCATTGGACCAAGAAACGACGACAACAATTTATGGTCCAAGTGAAGCAATACATTTGGAATGAACCAGATCTTTTCAAGATCGGGCCGGATCAAGTTATTCGGAGGTGTGTGCCCGAAACAGAAGTGTTGGAAATTTTGACTCATGCTCATTCATCCGCATGTGGAGGTCATTTTAGTGGGCACAAAACGGGCTACCGGGTTCTCTCATGTGGGTTTTATTGGCCCACAATTTTCAAAGACGCGTGCGAGTTTGCAAGAAATTGTATAAATTGTCAAAAGATGGGAAGCATCTCGAAGAGGGATGAGATGCCATTACAACCAATCTTGGTTGTAGAAATATTCGATGTTTGGGGCATTGACTTTATGGGCCCCTTCCCGAATTCGAATGGCTTCCTATATATTTTGGTAGCGGTGGATTACGTCTCAAAGTGGATTGAAGCTATTGCAACAAGAACAAATGGCCACGCGGTTGTTTGTAAGTTTGTTCAATCCAACATCTTCGCCCGTTTCGGCATTCCGAGGGTTATCATAAGTGATGGTGGTTAGCATTTCAAGAACTTTAACTTCGGGAAATTGTTGAAGAGGTATAGTGTGAATCACCGGATTGCCACACCTTACCATCCGCAAACGAGTCGACAAGTCGAAGTGTCCAACCATCAAATCAAGGAAATTCTCATGAAGACGATCAGAACGGATAGGAAGGATTGGTCGAGTAAGTTGGATGATGCATTGTGGGCATACCGAACGGCCTTTAAGACTCCGATTGGCACAACACCTTACCAGATGGTGTATGGCAAGGGTTGTCATTTGCCAATGGAGTTAGCACATCAGGCATATTGGGCGATCACTACGGTCAATGCGGACTACAATGAAGCGGGAAAGATGAGGAAGTTACAATTGTGCGAAATCGAAGAGCTTAGAGACGAGGCGTATGAATGTGCATCGGCGTATAAAGACAAACTCAAGAAGGTACATGATGCAAAATTGAGGAAGAAAACATTTGAAGTGGGTCAAAAAGTTTGGTTGTACAACTCAAGACTCAAGATGTTTGCGGGCAAGCTCAAAAGCAAATGGATGGGCCCGTATGTTGTTCGGCGAGTTGGGAGGTTTGGTGATGTGGATATCCAAGATGAGCAAACACTAAAACAACAAACGGTGAACGGTCATCGGTTGAAGCCGTACTTGGAGGGGAATGACATAAACAACTTGGAGCTTGACAAAGTGGGCTACATTTTACGCCCGGTCGATGAGGAACAACCATGAGAGGCCCAGGTTTTGTAGTGTAAATAGTAGCATTTCATTTTGTTTGTTTTGTATAGTTTGCACAATTACCGTATTTCCTTGAAATCCGTGTTTGAAACAAGTGTGGGGATATTCGGGTCACGAATTACTCTAACATTGTGTTGAGGACAACACGGGACTTTCGAGGGGGTAGGGTGATTTTTACATGTTTTTGAAAAATTTTAAAAACACAAAAAAATCGAAAAAAAAACTGAAAAAATCTAAAAAAAGTCACTTAAAATCACAATTTTCAGCGAACCAGAGATGCTCAGGTGCCACCGTAATTTACGGTGGGCATGAAAAAAGTTTGGGGCTTACGGTAATTCGCTACTGAGTTACGGTAGAAAAAGTTTGCCAGGTCCACCGTAATTTACGGTCCACACCGTAATTTACGGTGGACCTGGCGAGACAATGTGGCGATTCGGTGTCTGCATGTATATAAAAAAAATAACAATAATCAGTTTCGAGAATTAACCCCAACCACTCATATTCTCTTCACTTTTTCTCATCCATCATTCTCATCTATCACTTTCCTCTAACCCCACAAAATCCCCAATCTTCTTCAACTTTCAAGCTTCACATCTCACTCAATTCTTGGCCAAATCAAGTGGAATCTAGGTCTATCTTGACTAATTTTTCACGTAGTTTCTGATTTTGCCAAGAGATTTACGAGAAAACAAGGTTTTCGGGTCTGAATCACAAACCCTAGGTCCGAAAGTTTGGGGCTTTTTGGAAGTTCTTTCTTCATTTGTGTTTCTTACATCTTCAAACAAGGTATGGAAGTTATTTACTATGTTTTGTTGATGCATTGTGAAAGTAAGGTTATTTGTGTTACTTGTTCATACCCACTTGCTTATTCTTAGAAATTGTTATGAAAATGGTTATTTGAACATGATTATGGTTTGTAGATGTAGGATTGATGGCAAAGTAGTGAACTTTTTGGGAATCTCTACATTATAGAGACACCATGCCCGATTTTTGAAAAATTTTTGGTTCACTAGCATCTACAACCATAGTAGCAAGCAAGTGTGGGGATGTTCTTGGGGAGAAAGGACTAATTTTTGTGTTTGGTTGTGTTGTTTGCTCTATGTGTGTAGGAAAATGGTCAAAACAAAAGAGAGAGCAGGAGCTAGTTCATCCTCTTCGTCGAATGGAAAGGGCAAACAGCCGGAAGTGCAACCAAAGAAGAGGCAATATTTGGGTCGAGTTGATGAAAGTGAAAGCGAGGAAGAAATGGAGTTAGACCCGGCTGAAAAGCCAAAGTGGGAGTCGGGTCCATTGGATGACCAACCGGAGCATTGGCAACCAACAATCTTTCACGACTGTATGAACCGACTGAAAAATAAGGCAGCTGCATTCATCTGTGAAAGGGAGGTGAGAGAAGTTGAATTTGGCCCGTTTGGTGTGTTTGCCAAATTCCGCGCTCTAGGATGGGAGTCGGCACTTAGTTGTTATGATAAGGATAAAAACAACTTGTTCATAACCGAAATTCAAGAATGGATGGCAAACCTTAAGTGTAATAAATATGATAAGCCGTCACAAATGAAGTTAACGGGTGAAGTGCATGGGATTCCGTTGGAGATGTCTTTTGACACGCTAAAGAAATTGGGGAAGTATGACAGTTTACATGCTCGTGACTACATGATTCCTGACCTTGATAACCTTTTGATAAAGCCGGAGAAGCACCCTCGTTGGAATGATATCTTAGCGACGTTGTTTTTGCCCGGTACTTATCATGGAGTCTTGTACTGGAAGAACTTGAAATTGGAAGCGAAGTTGTTGCTAGCAATCTGCATTTTAAATGTCATTCCGTGAAGGGGGGACACAGAGCGAGTGAGGTACCCGGACGTACCCGTCCTCTATTCGCTACTCACTGGGTCTCCGCATTTTCCAATCCGATATCTGATCATGAACCACCTCTGGATTTGCCGAAACAAGTTGGGAAGAGATATTATCCCGTATTGCCGAATTATCATGGGATTGATGAAGCAGCAAAAGGAAATCACGTCAGAGGATAGACGGGCAACAAAAAGGCATCAGCCTTTTACTTTAGACAAGTTGGGGATTGGTTGGACTTACACGCAATCGGAACGGTACCATAAGCTCAAGTCGGAGGGGCAGAGATGGAGAGCATTAAAGGTAGGTGCAAGAGATCTTCTACCGGGTGAAGAGGACGAACCCGAAAGTGATGCGGAAGTCCAAAGTGGTGATGATGATTATGCGAACGAGCCGCATGGTGGTGAAAATGTGAATGTAGGCCAAGGGGGCCCGAGTAGAGGATATGGTGGCACTTTCTACGATTACACGGAGCGTCCTTATGAATCGAATTAGGCTTATGGGGGCACTATGTAGGAGGTTATCGAGAATCAACGTCCTCCGGCTCCCATTTTCGAATCATGGTCGGGTTCAGAACAGACATTATTTGATCAACACACGATGATGAGTGCAAGGATGGAGCGGTCTTTGAAGCATAGCTTTGATCGTCAAGAGGCGTGGAATCGCACACAGGCGTATTCCCATGAATTGGAAATGAACAACCGATACCATGATGACCAAGCAAGAAGATTGCATGCAGATTGGCACGCCGGGCTGCCGGTGGTTGTGGATCCACAACATGTGGATTATGCATCCTTACCACCTTATGATGGTAGTATATCATATCCAACCCCGCCATTTCATCACTCACAATGGATCGACCCGCGCCAACAAGAAGGAGCTCCGCAACAAGGTGGGAGTAGTAGCGGTACATTTGCATTTGGAGAATGGAATGACATGATGTCTTCCATTTTTGGGCCGCCACAGCCATGCTATTACTAGTCAGGTCGTGTTCCTTCCTTGTATATTTTATGTATATTTGTTTGAGTTATTATGTTTATGGTCGTGTGGTTGGGTGGTGTTAGTTTGCTAGTTTATGATGTTTTGTATCGGGTTGGTGCTAGTTGGTGGTGTTTTGTCTTTAAAAGAAGAAAAACATAAAAAAATATAAAAATGAAAATACCAAAAAGAAATTTGTGGTTTGAGTGTTGAGCTTTTGGATGATGTGAAAGAGGTTTAGTGATCAAATCCTCCTAAAACCATACATTGGGGTCAATGTATCCCAAGTGTGGGGATGGGGGGAAATTTTTTAAATTTTTGAAGATTTTGAAAATTTTTAAGTCAAGCAAAACAATGTGAGACTTTGAACACCCTAGATTAACCCTAATTGATGCACCGGCAACCCTTGATACCCCTTTCATTCTTGGTGAGAGTTGAAGCCACACTTGTACATAAATAATACTTATCTTTGTTGAGAGTGGCTACGGGTGGGGGTGCATTAGAATTTGTGCCTTGATACGGTTTGAATCCTTAGTTGGATATGAATGCAAAAAGGATAAGGGCATTTAGGTAGCCTCGTCATTGGTGTGAGTGAGTGTGGGATTTGGGGGGTTGGACCTCATAAATTATATATATGAGCATGGTCGTGAGAGGGGCGGGTGTTTGGACATTTAGTTGCCCAATTTTGTGCCTAAAAGCCTATTGTTTGTTACCCCTAGCTAGTTACCTAAAAATTTACCCAATTTGACTCGGTCTTATAGTGTTAGTAGTTGTTTAGTATGATTTGATGTTTGTTTGTTTTTTTTTTAAAAAAAAGAAAAGAAAAAAAATAGAAAAAGCAATGAAAAAGAAAAAAAATGATGTTGAGTTATCTTGTATATAGTAGTTAGTTTGGTAGTTGTTTGTTTGTTTCTTTATGTAATAAAAGACCGGGTTAAATTTTTGCTACCTCATATATATTCCATTTCCTACCCGTACACCTAGCCACGTTACAACCTTAAAAGTCCCTTTGATTTGCATTCATGTTTGACACGCTTAAGGAGAAGGATTGATTTAGGTATAAGCCTATAGTTGTGCAACCACCCGTTAGCCTTTGTGTGTCTAGCTCATATTGCTAGTGCTTACTTGTTACCGAGAGGAGAGACATAGTGAGGGGTGCATTAGTTTGGGTGTTAAAAAGGGGTTAGTAAGAGGACTACATGTTTATGCTTGGTTTACATTGATCACTTGTTTTGAAAACGGTTTGATGAGTTGCTTGGGACAAGCAATGGTTAAGTGTGGGGATGTGACGGGTGGTTCATTGGACAACCCTTAATCATGTTAAAAGACGAATTAATCCTTCACTTAATCGCGTAATTATCTTGAATTAGATTACTACGGTTGCTTATGTTTCAGGTGCGGTTCGGGATCTTAAAAGGTTTAAAACGCAGCTTTGGAAGGTTTAGAGATGAACGGGTCGTGCGTGGGAAGAATGAAGAAACAAAACACACAAGTCAGGGCTCCACCGTAAATTACGGTGTCCACCGTAATTTACGGTGGCCCTGAAAATCATGCATGCCTACCGTAACTCAGTCTATCTCTACCGTAACAATACGAAGTCCACCGTAACTTACGGTGGCCACCGTAAGTTACGGTGGAGGCTGCGAGGAAATCCGTAACTGCCTCATTTAATCAGTTTTTGGGTGTCTTTTCACATTATCTCATCATTGGACGTTTCTCTGGCATCTTGGGGGCGATTTTGGCTGATTGTACTTGGTTCCAAACAATTTCTAACATTCGGCTTATGTTTTTGATTGGTATGAACATTAAACTTGTTGCTATGATGATTCACCAAGCTATGTGTGGCTAAACTTATGGTGATCATCCTGAATTGAAGGTTTGTCTATGACTTTTGTGTTTGGATTCGTATTTCTAGAATAATATACTTGCAATGCGTTTGTTTATTATGGTGTGTGAATGTTTGTTTGTAAATTGTTGATTGATGTTATGATCATATTCTAAACCGTACGTTCTTGGTGTCGCTGACAATCGAGATATCACGGGACAATTGGTTATCGGGTAACAACCTCGCGTTTTCATAATCCGAGTACTTAGTTCCCTTTTATCACAAACAAACAATCATACATGAATCATGTCTATGTGATTCTTTCCAGTGAATTTAACACAATTGTCAAAAGAAAACCGGAAGTTTAGGATGGTCGCTTTCTCCTAATCTGCTTTACAACCAACCTTTGATTTGAGTTATTTAGTTAATTTTAGTTTTAAAATCAAACAATCCAAATTATTGATTTTTACTTTCTGCAAATTAGGTTAATTTTAGTTAAAGTGCAAAGCTATAAAATCAACATATTTTCCACATACTCCCTGAGTTCGATACCCATTTACCACTAACTATAGTTGTTATTTGGATTAAATTTGATTGTGACCACGACATCACGTCATTGGCTCGGGGTTTTGGGTCAGAGCGAATTGTTGTTGTTGTTGTTGAGAAGGTGGGTTTTGTGGAGTAACCATAACACAATTTCGGTTCGAAGCGTTCCGCTTCTTACCAGTGGAGATGCTTTTGGGTGGCGGTTTGGATGGAGTGGGTTCGATGACTGGTTCAGTGGTGGCTTGGTGAACGGTTGCGGTAGAACCCTTGGGTTTTAGGGTTCCATCCATGACTCGATTATGGGTGAATTTGGCGGCTAATCGGTAGGTTTCCTCGAGGGTTTTCGGTTGAGCGGACTCTACGAAGTTGGAAACGGATGGTAGAAGGGCGCGGGTGTACTTTGCAATGGCTTTGTAAGTGGTGTCGACTTGGCCGGGGCACAAGGCGCTAAGTTGTTTGAACTTAGCGGTGAGGGCACTATTGTCGCTCCCAACTTGTTTGATGTTCCAAAACTCGTTCTCGAGTTGTTAAAGTTCATGGGGAGGGAAAAACTCACTGGTCATGAGTTTCTTGAGTTCGGTCCAAGTTAATGCATACGCGACATCGTCTCCGCGGGAGTTACGTTTGACGGTCCACCAATCGAGTGCCCTCGCCCGGAAGACGCCAGTGGCGCTGGTGGTGCGAAGATGCTCGGGACACCCACTTTGATGAAAGGTGACCTCTATGTAGGCAAACCATTGGAGCAACTTTGTTGCCCCATCTTTGCCCATAAATGGCATCGGGCTACACAAATTGAACTGCTTAAATGTGAAGGTTGATTTGGGAGTGTCAACCTTGGATTCAACTGAGACGTTAGGGGAATCGGTGTTTTTTGGGGAATCGGTGGCGTTGAGCTTCCTAACAATATCGGGTATAACTTTGGCCATTTGCTTGGCCATGAACGCCATTATTTTCTTTTTTGACATCGATTCGGAGCTCAACTTGGAGCTTTTTTTTGAGTTGAAAGATCGGCTAGAAGACATCTATAAGATTGAAATAAGGAAGGGATGAGAATTGATCATAAAGTGTTCAGAATATAAAGGTTTGTTTTCATGAATGGGCATAGTAGTATTTCACATAGGTCGCATGGCACGGCACATATTCACTTTGTATAATCACAAATAGAGACAAAAGGAAGGTAAATTTAGTTTGTTCTCAAATATTAGTATTGTTTTAGATTGCGAGTACCACGTGATTTATGTCTTGGGTTTTGAAATGAACGAAGTATGAAGTATAAAAAAATACATCAAAATGGATATAACATAAAAGAGATTCAACGTAAAACTTGGAGTGTCTCGGAACAAAACCAAGACTATTCCAAAGTGGTTGAAAATTCCTTTGAGTTTGGGAAACATGCTTTGGCCTAATAGGTAGAATACTCTCACCTAAAATTTTGGTTAATGGTATTCACCCTTCCGGTTACTACATGTCCCAAGTCAAACAAAAATTCGAGACTTTGGCGAGATTGAAAATCGAAGAGTGGGACTAGTTGTCAAGATGCGGGTTTCACCCCTAACTTGATAACGTCGTACCCTAAGTGTGGTTGGTACTTACCGATCGAGTTTAGGAAATAAATTCCGACTCTTTGGTAAGGGTCCACTAGAGTAAGAACATGAAATTCTCCATCAATGTCTGGATATCACTCCTAACTTGATGGTATAGTTTCGTGAAAAATCGATAATCGCGGATTGAGAGATTTCACCAAAAAGGAGGGTTTTCATACCTATTTTGGTGAGATCGTCTCGTTTTGAAATAAGAGGGTCTTCACGTCTTCATGCGTGTATTGTGTTTACCTTAGGAATGACATGTATAATTTATGAGAAAAGATAAGATACGAAGCAGAATAGGAAGAATTCAAGTATTTTAAGCATGCAAATAAAGAATGGTCAAGTATGGGTACTTAAACTATAGACTAGGTCAAATCATGGCAATTTTCCTAATTCCATAAAGTTATGGCTCTGATATCAATCTGTCACACCCCAACCGATAGCGGAGACATCAGAGTGAGATGAAAACGAGATTATAAGAGACTTCATAACGACTATTTGTGACAAGTATTTAGTAAGCAAAATTTCATTTCATTTCTAAATCAGAAATACAATATTTGGAAGCAATGTACAACATTATGTAACAAGAAAACACATAAACAAAATTTAAAGTGCGTTTCTAGTCGTCCTACTAGATTTCTTTCAACGTATCATCATCAAGTTCCTGCAATACATATTAAAGTACATGCCAACACATAAAGTATTGGCGAGCATACAAGTTTGAATTACTAGCATAAGTATAAAATGGTTTAAACGAATCCACATGGCATAATCGTAAACTAAGACATATCATTACAACACCAACATGCATCTCATAATTGTCAACCCAAAGATTTCCACTAGCGTAATCTTGTCGTCGCAACGACAAGACCATTTTTGTAAGACTTAACATGACTTCAAGAATATGGGTGATGTGTTACTCCTATAGCGCTATACAAGTTAAGGGAGTCTTGTACGAAGTTAGTGACAAAGTAAGAGCAAGTAAGGATTCCAGTATGTATGAATTTCTAAGAAACACGTATTAAGCATGTATAATGGATTATTTGAGTATAATAAGTCATAAGTATTGCACCCAAAAGTATCAAAAATAAAAAATGGGTCATGTACACTCACGATTTGCTAAGCTTCCAAAGTAAACGTGAGTTGACAATTTGTTGAGTGTGGAGCACCAAAGTTACCCTATATTGGGGAAACGAAGGTATATGAGTATATGGAGTTCATGGAGAGTTTGGATTCGGAATTAATATGGAAAGTATACGTGCACGAAAGTATATCTTGTCTAGATACTCGTTTGGACACTAAGTTTTCATGGGTCCTAACTTGCCCATTAGAATCACAAACGAGGAGTCTAGAAACGAAGATAATCTTAACCTAAGTTCTTGGCATCTAACCATAATCCGGTTAGTATCAAGAGTTTGGTTAATAGGTATATATTGTATATTATATAGTATATCATATAACTTTGTCCGTTATGTATTATCATGTAAGTCAAGCATGAAGGTAGGACGATTTCCATCCATTAAACCTCATTGTATGATTCACCAAAGCACAAGCTTATCAACTTAGTTGATGAGTTCGGTTGGTCATGAATATAAGATTAAATTTAACTAACTAACTAAAACAACCAACTGAGCAAACTAGATGCGTACATCTCGAGCATGGAAAGTGTTCGAGGACGTGATGTAGCCTTGTCACTTTATGGATGTTGTTTTTGTACGAAAACATTCAAGTGAGATAGTGGAACAACTTTGGAGAGCCAAGGCTTCCATAGTTCACACATTACTCATACACAAGTCTTCCAACATTAAAGGTTGGAAGCTTGGATGGTTTCAACACTTAGAACATTTTGGGCCGAATTTTAAAGAGGTTTTGAGCCTTATTTCTTGGTGGAAATCAACCACAACACAAACGCACAACTATAAGCTTAGTTAGGAGCATGGTGGGTACAAGATTTCACCAAGTTTCAATCAAAATACATGAGTAATAAGTATATAAATCAAAGTATAATTAACTCTACTTTGGATCTCAAATATAGTGAGGTTTCACCTTAGTTTGCCATGGCAAACTTGTGGAAACGTTACTAGAGGTTATCCAAGTAGTTTAGAAGAAGAAAGTCTGAAGAAATGAAGAGAAAAGTGAGTGAAAACTCACTTAGAACACTTGGAACTTTCTGCCATGAGCTTGAAGAATAGAGGAGATTTGGGAGTTTGATAGTGATTAAGGTGTTTGGAGAGTATTTAGGGGTGTATGGAGGCTCCTTTTTATAAGATGGATTAGGGTTTAGGTAGTTAATGAAGTTGGAAATGATTGGGAGTTGGAAAAAGGGGAAAAGGGGTGAAAAACGCGGCTGTTTGTGTTTCTGCCCGAAACCCCGTCGCCAGCAATGTTTCGCGCGGAGGAGTATGGTTCGCAGGAATGAGTGTTTCGTGCGAACAAGGTGGTTCGTGCGAGGGGGGGGGGGTCTTTCGTGTGAAGGAGATGGCTTGTGCAAGCGAGCCCTTCGTGCGAGTGAGTCCTTCGCAAGAGAGAGAGAGAGATCCGCACGAGGGAAGGTGGTCCGCACGAGAGAGTGTGTGATCCGCACGAGAGGGTTTAGTTCGTACCAGAGGTTTATGTTATGCCGTTTTCTCGTATTTTAGCCGGTTTTAAGTACTTTAAGTATATCAGAGTAGTGTATGAGTATAATGCACGTATAATTGACAATTCAAGTATCTTAAGTATTGGTTTTCGCGTAGAAACATGTATTCAAGATTGTAGCGTAAATGTAACATGTATAAGTGAAAAATAGAATTTCATTATGATCAAAGCCTCAAATTATAAGATTGGAAAGGAAATACGAATACGATACGATTACAAGTTTCTAAAAATAGAAATACGAATACAACTTTCTAAATACAGAAAGTACAAAAAATGCAAAGCGTTATACCACGCACACACATACACATATTGGACTTCTTGTTTTTAATAAAACTTAAATCCTTTCGACCAAATTTAGTCCCTCAAGTAATCCATTCTTTCCTATTTGTCACAAACTTCATTCCCCACTATTTAATTTATATTTTAACTAGGTTGTTTAAAACTAGTTAACCCACTTTATGCCATAAAACAAGGAAACATATTCGTGAATCAGACATAATTCACCAATCAGAACAAAAATTAATAACAAGCTGCCCACCTTATCAGTTACATCCCTATTGAAACAAATCAATCAATCAAACCCTAATTTTATCACGATCCGTTCAAAATCAAACAAAATTACACATATTAAAGCCGATTTCTTTGCATTTTTCAACGATTTCCGAAATTCGTATATTAGAAACGCTAATTAACGGTCAAATCAAACGAATCGAGTAATTCGCTTCAAAATCACGCGAAAAATGAGAGAAATTGTATGAAATTAATCCGGGTTTTGAAGAGGCATGGTATTTGACCTGGCCTAAATGGTCGGACATTACTTATCACATTTTATTATAATATTTAATATCATTGCTTACTAACCCAACTGTGAGTCCCAACGTGATGTAGGTTACACTACATTGGACAAAGGGCTTGTAGAGGTAACCCTTAACTGGGCCAAGTCCATTGAGGTTTGGGGAGACCCGCGTCTCCTATATAAAGAGGTGTTAATCTCATTATTAGGACATAAGATATGGAGCCGTCACACTTTTTGTAGCTGGAAATAGGGGTTTCATCCTCTACCTGCCAACTCTACATCCTCACTTTTCATTCTTCTCCATTGCCGATCTAGGTTCAAGAGAAAGAACAAGGTGTGATTCTCAGTCTCTTATATAAAGTGCTTCAAATCACTCCATCAGAGATTATGTGTTTTAATGTGTGTAAAATGCAACATATAAATTACATCAAATGAGGCATAAAACTAACCCTTTTTAGTACTAATGTTGGAAAAAGTGTGCTTTTGTCTTCCTTTTGTATTTTCAGGATTAAAAGAGCGTAAATGAACAAAAGAAGCAAAAATGCAGCTAAATCTAACATAAATACAAGAAAAGGAATAAACGTAGCATGCCCGACCCCTCGACAACATCTTCCCAAGCAAAAACAAGAGATCAGAAGACTGAACACGCCCCGTGCTTAGCGGACACGGGGGCGTGTTCACGTGTCTGCAGAAAAGACAAAAGCATAGAAGCTTCTAATTCTCGACATGGGGGCGTGCCCAGCTCAACACGGTCGTGGTCAACGCTAAGATTCGCAGAATCCAAGCAAATCTTGATAGTACAGATACGCTTCTGCACACGGGGCCGTGCTCAGTGGACACGGGGGCGTGTGGAGCTAATAAAGATAAACTGCAATTAATGAAGAAAGAGAAAGTGGATGGACACGGGGCCGTGTCCGGGGTTCTGTGCAGGCTATAAATAGAGGTGCTTGGTTCACTTCAAAGGCATCCCTTGACAAACCACATCTCTCCCACTTCACCCACACTCCACCACCATCACAACACCCACATGCACCACCATCATCCATCATCCATCATAGAGTGCGTGTAGTAGTCTCGGGATCCAAGATTGATAGTAAGAGTTCTTGACAATCAAAGGCCATGGTTGCCTAAGTCTCTTACATCACTTGGTGAAGACAAGCATTTAGTGTAATACTTTTGTTTTTTTTATCTTTTCGCACTTTTTATTTGGTTTTGTATTAATGACTTTAAGAATTAGTTTCTTATGTTGAAGCTGAAACTTCCTTATCATTTGTCCGTGGTGTCTTGCATTATTTTACTATCTATATAAAATAAAAGATTTACACCATTCATATCTCTACGGTCTATATAGAGATATGTTGGCTACCTAGTCGGGGGTTAAGGGAATGGTTTGGTAAGGTTCTTGCCTTGTTCAGTGTATAGATCCTGCAAGGACCTGGGTCAAGCTTACTAGGACCTCCTTCAATACCCACTGGTATTGGATGGCGGGGGTGCGAATGGCTTGATCCCCTCATATATAAACTACTATTAATACATTAACCCGGCTATTTGGGATTGTATCCCTGCTGACTCAAACCACTTAGCCGAGGGTAACGTCACCTTCAAAAGAGGGGCCTACCACATTACACATTAATAACTTAATTAATTATCTTTCAATGATCCAACCTTTTAGGATTGTATCCTTGTTGACTCAAACTACTAGGTTGAGAGTAACGTCACCTTCAAAAGAGGGGCCTACTACTATAACTAAGATAATCTCTTAAAAAGTGCAAAAGTGCGGAAAACATCAAAGGTTACACTAAAGGTGAGTCGGATCCAAGTGATTCATCTTGTCTATCTGTTTTTATTTTATTTTCATTTTCGGTATTTTTAGTTTTTGTTTTCATGTTTAAAACTTTTTCTAAACTTTTGATTTGATTAGACGTTGAGGATAAACCGGTACTAAAAGATCTTGTGTCCTTGGGTGACCTCGGTATCTTACCAACGCTATACTACACTCACGATGGGTGCACTTGCCCATATGTGTGTTTAGTGTTAGTAGAATATCGTGTTTTATAAATTTAAAACTTGACTAAAATGTTAAAAAGAGCTAAAAATATAACTAAAAACATATAACGCTACACACGCATCAAGTTTTTGGCGCCGTTGCCTGGGAACACAAGGATTTTAAGAAAGTTAGGAATCAACGGCCTAATCGTTTTTCTTATTTTTCTATTTTTTTTAGATTTTTCTAAATTTTTCAGCTTCTGCAGACTCCAGCATGGGGCCGTGCCTGGTTGGACACGGGCCGTGCCCAGCATTGTTATTGGCAGTTTTTATTTTTCGAATTACAGAGAGCTGAGCATGGGGCCGTGTTGGTGCAGCACGGGGCCGTGTCGAGCTCTCCAGTAACAGGGATCCGGAAAACAATCACTGTAACTCCGACCACGGGCCGTGTTCATCTGAGCACAGGGCCGTGGTGAAACTTCTGACCAACGTTCTTTTTGTTTTTATTGCAGGACTTGGAACCCAGGCGCCGCACCTGAACTTTCTACGCAGAGTATGAGCTCCAGTTCCAGTAGAGACATAAAAGAATCTCTAGATGAACCCGAACGCTTTCTAAGAAAAAGACTTAAAGCTAAAAACCAAGAGGAAGTTTCTGGGGACCCACTTCTAATGGCGGACCAACGTACCCTCATGGATTACCTACGATCCATTGTAGGTAATCTTGGCGCCGCTATCAATGCACCAAATGTCGATGCCAACAACTTTGAACTTCGGCCGCATTTGATACAAATGCTCCAAAACTCCGCAACCTTCCACGGGCTTGCGGACGAAGATCCCCATTTACATATTACTAACTTCTTGGAAATATATGATACTTTTCGGATCAACGGAGCATCAAACGACGCCATCCGCCTTCGAATGTTTCCATTTTAACTAAAAGACCGAGCTAAGGCTTGGCTTAACACCCTCCCAGTTGGTTCGGTAAACACCGGATGAACTAACCCAAAAGTTTCTGTATAAGTATTTCCTTCCTTCTAAAACGGCTAAATTAATGACTGAAATTAATACATACTCACAAGAGGATGGGGAATCCTTATATGAAACTTGGGAAAGGTTCAAGGAGCTACTAAGGAAGTGTCCTCATCATGGTCTTGCGGTATGGCAACAAGTATCCACTTTCTATAATGGGTTGTTGCCACACACAAGACAAACACTTGACTCTAGCTCCGGGGGACTTTTAGGTAATCGCCGCCCGAATGAAATTTATAATCAAATTGAGGAAATTGCTCAAAACAATTTTCAGCTCCCTGAGGCACCAAATCTATTGCCCCGGGCGCCCATAAGGTTGACGAAAGCACCTCTTTACAAGCCCAAATCGAGGCCCTTTTTCAAAAATCAAAAAGTTAGAAATGGGAAAAACGGCCTCGGTAATGGCTTGTGAAGGCTGTGGTGGGCCACATGAAAATTGGAGTTATATGAAAGAAATGGATAATCAAACGGAAATGGTAAACTACATTGATAATAGACCTAGGCCATCAGGTCCTCCGACAGGTACCTACAACCAAGGATGGCGTAACCACCCTAACCTTGGTTGGAGAGAACCTGGAAATAGTACTAACCAACAAAATCAAAACCAAAGAACAAAATTTCAACAACCACGAAATGAGTCACAAAATTTCTCTCAACAACAACAAGGTGGACGAGAGAGGCTTGAAGACAGCGACTCATGCCTCATCTCTGACACCGATGAGAAAAACTCGGATTGATTTCAACAAATAGAATCGAATTTTAGAAACCAACAAGCTAGTATTCAAAACATTGAAAAACAATTAAATTAACTAGCTCAAAATTTCTCCGAGAGACCACAAGGCGCGTTACCTAGCAATACCGAAACAAACCCAAAGGCGCAAGTACATCTCATCACGTTGAGAAACCGTACCGTAGGTCCTGAGGAGGCTTCGCTTCCCACAACTGAAAGGAGTCCACCCAACCAAACCATAACTTCATCAACACCCCAAAAAGAGACGACTCCTACACCGAGCCAAGAGCCCCCCAAGAATCCTCCTGTACCTTATCCCGGTCGGTTACTTCGCCAAAAGACTGATGAGCAATTCACAAAATTCGTAAATCTACTAAAACAATTGCATGTCAATATTCCATTTGTAGAAGTCCTAACCCAAATGCCTAAATATTCAAAATTCATGAGGGACTTTCTCACTCACAAAAGGAAAATTGAGTCATTGCAATTAGTTAATTTAAGCGAAGAATGCTCCGCCTTACTACTCAACAAACTCCCACAAAAGAAGATCGATCCCGGAAGCTTCACCATCCCTTGTTCAATTGTGAAATCACCCATACGCAATGCACTAGCCGATCTTGGGGCTAGCATCAACCTCATGCCCGCATCAATGTTCGACCGACTCGGCCTAGGGAAAACAAGCCCTACAAAAATGAGCATACAACTCGCCGATAGGTCCATTAAATATCCACAAGGTGTCGCCGAAAATCTATTGGTAAAAGTCGGAGACTTAGTCTTTCTGGCCGACTTTGTCTTACTAGATATGGAGGAAGATACCAAAGTACCACTCATCTTAGGAAGACCATTCCTAGCCACGGCTCACGCAATGGTGGACATGAATGGTGGGACACTAACATTGAGGGTTGGGGACAAGGAGATGAAGTTTGGGGTTGGGAAAAGAGTAGAAGATGATGACCCGGTCAACTACATGCAAGTCATAGACTCAAGTTTGGATGATGCTCTCCGACGGTGCAAAATGGGAAGCAAACCATCCCACTTGGGTAACATATGACTGGCTTTGGGTCTAGCCAAAGACCCTTATAAACATGGCGCACCACGGAGGCATTCCGCGGAACTATCCTTAGTTTCAGTTTAGATTAACTTTTTATGCTTTCTAGTATTAGTTTTAAGTTTTAGGAATAAAACACACTCGGGATGGTGAAGGATACTAAGGGAAGCTTGAACCCACACCCCATGCACAAAAACAGAGCCACCCGACAAATTTTTCTTCATTACAGCAAGTTCAGCACGGGGCCGTGCTCAGCCAACACGGCCCGTGCTCAAGGGTCTGCAGAAAAACGCCCAGTTCAGGTATCTGGACATGGGGCGTGTTCGCTGAACACGCCCCCATGCCCAGCCTTCTGTTACTTTTTGATATTGGCAATCTGAACACGGGGCCATCCGGTCAACACGGGCTCGTGTCCAGATGCCCAGTAACAAAATTTTTTTGTTTTTAAACACCTTTTTGCACATTCAATCAACCTGAAAATTTATTTTTGAGACACATTGAGGACAATGTGTAATTTAAGTGTGTGTGTGTGGGGGGGGGGGGTGCTAAAACATTAAATTTTGCAAGTCCTAATTACAAGCCTTACACAAAACTCTATTGGAACCGCAAATCACCCCAAATTTTTTTCAAAAACTTTTCATTTTTTTACTTGTCTTGGTTTAAGTTGGGAATAACAAGTTCTAAAAAGGTTATATTTTTACAAATTTACAACCGAATGCGTCGTGATAAAAAGAACCAACATAAGAAAATTATGAAACGGCAGGACAAATCTAGTTAAAATTTGATTATATATACTTGATCACATTAATAAACCCATTCCCACAAAAAGTGAGTCTTGAGCCTTTATTGAGCATACTGATGCGTGTGTAGCATTATATATTTTTTTTGTATATTTTTAGCCCCTTTTTAACACTTTCGTCAAGTTTTAAATTTATAAAACACGATATTCTACTAACACTAAACACAGATATGGGCAAGTGCACCCATCGTGAGCGTAGTATAGTGTTGGTAAGATACCGAGGTCGTCCAAGGACACAAGAGCTTTTAGTACCGGTTTATCCTCAACGTCTAATCAAATCAAAATTTTGGAAAAAAGGTTTAAAACATGAAAATAAAAAAATGCTGAAAATAAAAATAAAATAAAAACAGATAGACAAGATGAATCACTTGGATCCGACTCGCCTTTAGTGTAACCTTGGATGTTTTCCGTATTTTTGCACTTTTTAAGAGATTATCTTAGTTATAGTAGTAGGCCTTTCTTTTGAAAGTGACGTTACCCTCAACCCAGTAGTTTGAGTTAGCAAGGATACAATCCTAAAGGGTTGGATTATTGAAAGATAATTAATTAAGTTATTAATGCGTAAAGTGGTAGGCCCCTCTTTTGAAGGTGACGTTACCCTCGGCTAAGTGGTTTGAGTCAGCAGGGATACAATCCCAAGTAGCCGGGTTAATGTATTAATAGTAGTTTACATATGAGGGGATCAAGCCATTCGCACCCCCACCATCCAATACCAGTGGGTATTGAAGGAGGTCCTACTGTCCTAGTAAGCTTGACCCAGGTCCTTGCAGGATCTATACACTGAACAAGGCAAGAACCTTACCAAACCATTCCCTTAACCCCCGACCAGGTAGCCAACATATCTCTATATAGACCGTAGAGATATGAATGGTGTAAATCTTTTATTTTATATAGATAGTAAAATAACGCCAAGACACAACGGACAAATGATAAGGAAGTTTCACCTTCAGCATAAGAAACTAGTTATTAAAGTCACTAATACAAAACCAAATAAAAAGTGTACAAAGATTAAAAAACAAAAGTATTACACTAAATGCTTGTCTTCACCAAGTGATGTAATAGACTTAGGCAAACATGGCCTTTGATTGTCAAGAACTCTTACTATCAATCTTGGATCCCGAGACTACTACACACACTCTATGATGGATGATGGATGATGGTGGTGGATGTGGGAGTTGTGATGGTGGTGGAGTGTGGGTGAAGTGGGAGAGAGGTGGTTTGCCAAGGGATGCCTTTGAAGTGAACTAAGCACCTCTATTTATAGCCTGCACAGAAGCCCAGACACGGCCCCGTGTCCAGTGGGCATGGCCCCGTGTTCATCCACTTTCTCTTTCTTCATTAACTGCAGTTTGTTTGCATTAGTTGACCACGTCCCCGTGTCCGCTGGGCACGGCCCCGTGTGCAGAAGCGTATCTGTACTATAAAGATTTGCTTGGATTCTGCGAATCTTAGCGTTGACCACGGCCGTGTGGAGCTGGGCACGCCCCCGTGTGGAGCTGGGCACGCCCCGTGTTGGGAGATAGAAGCTTCTATGCTTTTGTCTTTTCTGCAGATACTTGGGCACGCCCCCGTGTCCGCTGGGCACGTGGCGTGTTCAGCCTACTGATGTCTTGTTTTTGCTTGGGAAGATGCTGTCGAGGGGTCGGGCATGCCACGTTTATTCCTTTTCTTGTATTTATGTTAGATTTAGCTGTGTTTTTGCTTCTTTTGTTCATTTAAGCTTTTTTATCCCTGAAAAACAAAAGGAAGACAAAAGCACACTTTTTCCAACATTAGTACTAAAAAATGGTTAGTTTTATGCCTATTTGATGTAATTTATATGTTTCATTTTACACACATCAAATACCCCCACACTTGAATCTTTGCTTGTCCTCAAGCAAAACTCTTTTTTAATGTGGCTTACACACCCAAATGGAATGGGTTGAAGAGAAGGTTTTTGGGCTTGTCTTGAGTATCGGGATTCCAAGATCTTTATTAGGTTTTATTTTTATGTTATTTACAATCCTATTCATTATGATTTATTTAAAACATTACATAAGAAAAATTACTTATTTGGGCATAACATGCCTTTCTAAAATTCCATTTATATACAAGTTCACATACCTCACGGGAGATCATTCAACACTCGGCCGAAAATGTATTTTTGTGAAACATTCGAGACCGGCATGGAACTTACTTCTACCATATGCTTGCCAAGCAATCACTCCTTCTCATTTTTAACTATAAACCTTTGTAAATATCAAGAGGACTATGGGGAAGGGTTAGGCTTGGGTTAAAGGTAGGTGTTTTTGGGTTAGTGGTTAGTAGAAAATGGCGAAAGGAGTAAAAAGAGTCGGTTTTCATAAAACTTTTTATTCTTGTGACTTTTTATTCAAACGAAGCATTTTTCAAACAAAGTTTCTTTTGAGGAACTTGTTTGTTGACTGCTAGACTTCATTCATTCATTTTTTTTTATAATGAATGTCACATGAAAACCGAGCTTTGTACTAAAATAAAGGGTTTAAAATGAAAAATGGTTTTTGTGGGTAAAGGGTGTTTGTTTTGTGGGTTTAGAAATGAAAAGGTTTAGGCTCAAAGGGGTTAACTAGGGGGATTTTGGGTAGGTGGTAAAAAAAGAAAAATAATGGTGTTGAAAGAAAAAGGTTAGTCCTAATGCCTCCATCATTTTCTTAATTGGGTTTAAGTTGGTAAGGACCGGGAATGTATCGTCATGGCAAGTTCCAGAGTCGTAAGAAACCAAGCGGCTATTCACACAAGAAACGAAAAATGAGCATTTAGTTTTAAAGATGTGTATTTGTATGCTCAATTAAAGGCTCAAAACTCACTTTTTGTGGGAATGGGTTTTTAATGTGATCAAGTATATATAATCAAATTTTAACTAGATTTGTCATGCCGTTTCATAATTTTCTTATGCTGGTTCTTTTTATCACGACGCTATCGGTTGTAAATTTGTAAAAATATAACCTTTTTAGAACTTGTTATTCTCAATTTAAACCAAGACAAGTAAAAAAAATGAAAACTTTTTGAAAAAATTTGGGGTGTTTAGCGCTTCCAATAGAGTTTTGTGTAAGGCTTTTAATTAGGACTTGTAAAAATTCAAGGTTTTAGCATCCCCCCCCCACACACACACACTTAAATTACACATTGTCCTCAATGTGTCCCAAAAATAAGTTTTTAGGTTGATTGAATGTGTAAAAAGGTGTGTTAAAACAAAATTTTATGTTACTGGGCATCTGGACATGGGCCGTGGTGACCGGGCACGGCCCCGTGTTCAGATTGCCAGCAACAGAAAGTAACAGAAGGCTGGGCACGGGGGCGTGTTCAGTGAGTGATCGATGTCGTAAGGTCGGTCAAAAATATAATTAAAAAGTGTCCTATTCACCTTTTACTAGTAAAGGGCAAGTAGGGTGTCGAATCCACGGGGAATCAGTGGAAAGTGTAAAAGTTCGTTGTTTTAATTATCATCTACTCCTAAACTAATTGCTTTTTGCAGTTTTGAGAATGATGGTGAAAACAAATATAAATTAAAGTTGTGAACAATTATGAGAAAATGACCAATCTCCGGGTTTCCGGTTATGCAGAAAATTGGGTTACTTAGTTACGACTAGTTGGAAATCACATAGACATGACCCGTAAAACTTGTTCTGATAAATAATTAACGGACAATATATTTGATTGCAATGATCCACGATCGAAACCGAAAGATTGATGCAAATGAATAGTAATCCAATTAATTACCAATTTTAGATTTCATAAACATAATAAGTTCAATGATTAAAGATTTAAAACAATGACAACCTAGAATTTAATCTCGGTAGTTGATGAACAAACCAAATAATTGATGAACTCAAATGATTACGATAATAAAATATTGTTTAATCTAAACAAGAATGATAAAAATAACTAACCGAATGGTTAATCAGTTTTCAATCCAAAAAGTCATAAACATATGTAAACCCAATGTTTAAACACAAACCCTATTCCCGGAGACGATCACGGGACGACTAGCTGCTCATGACGTTCGTATGATCTTCAATAGCTTGAGATGAAATTGAGTTCATGATCGATCTTGATGTTGTGCGGAATATCGATGGTGAATGATGATGTCGAGTGATGAAGTTGAAAGCTCCAAAAGTTGTGTAATGGCTGCCTCCCAAAATCGATAATATCGAAGTCCCCCCCCCCAAAAAAATTCTTTTGTGTGCTGCTAATGGTCGATCAAAAAGTGTTCACGGCCCACTTTTTGCATTAAGGCCCAAAATAATAATTTATGGCTGCTAATAATTTTTGATAATGGGCCGCTGCCTATTCGTCATGTAAGGATTGATTTTGAATGATCAGTTTTCTAGAGCCCACATGCATGTGATATGTGGCTAATTAATGTTGTTGCCAATATGTCTTCTCTTTGTGTATGCATGTCCATGAGAGTCCAGAATTGCAGCTGGCCCCACAATTCCCATGTTCATCCAGAAATCCAGCCCACATGTAACGTGAGTTTGGGTTTTGAATGTTCCTTTTTGTGTACATCAAACACCCGCCGTAAGTTGCAAATCAACCCGTAAGCGGCAAGTCATACTTGCTGTTTCTTTTTGTAAACATCACCCGCAAAGCGTAAGTTACGGTTATCGAACCGTAACCCACGACGTGTTTTAACCAGCTCCATTTATTCAGCACATACAACTTTCGCATCAATACAATAATGGCCCTTTCAACTTTAAACTTCCGTATTTCTTCCGATTCCAAGTTGTTATTCGATCCGAAACATACCCGAATGCTTCCGTTGGCCACACTCATCAACCTTACATGTTCCGCTTTATTGTTAAGCTCCGTAACTTCACCGAATAAAGTGATTAACCTATAAAACCATAAACTCTAGTAGTTATCACATTCACGTCATTTAATCACTTGAAACACACTCAAATACGTAATATAACATGCTTTAACACTCGGGTTTCACACTCTCCATCACATCCCCACACTTACCTTTGATTGTCCTCAAGCAAACCAATATGGAACTACTCACAATCGTAACAATACCGCCAAACCCCTTAACCAGTGCAACTGTTTAAGTCCCAAGTCATACCCGTCCCATATACTGACACAATCAAGATTGACAGCCCGATAAGCAATTGATGCAATTTATAAAACTTAAGACTTGTTTATTCAGAACTAACTTGCTTATGATTATGACACATGCTACACGCCCCTCACAATATACTCTCCTCTCGGTTTAACAACTGAACTAGCGTGTAATGTGCTAGTATGTATAACACTCAAAACCGTACATGAAATTCTGTAATCATAGGCTTGTATAACAATTATACCTCCACTGGATCGTATAACATGACACATATCAAAAGGACTTTTGGTTTTGGGCTTAGGCTAAGGGTAGGAAATTTTTTGTTTATATTTATATTTTTCTATGGCGAACAAACAAACGACCAAACCGTGACAACTTTATTTGCAAACATAACATACTAACACATTCGGGTTGGTTTCTACCCAAGACATAAATGATATTTTCAACACTTCTATTTTTTCTTTTTCTATATTTTTTTTCTTTTTTTTCCAATTATTCAAAACTCGTCGTTCACGGTCGGTATCAAACAACTCACATTAGGTGGACAAACGAAAGGGTAAATAGGCTCAACAGGGCTACTAGGGGTAATGGTTCGGTAAACACGAAACAAACACAACGGGTGTATAGGATATCCTAATGCCGTTATCATTTACGTGCACGTATCAAACCACAGTCTCAGCATGTATCAAATCATACAAGTTCTAACACAGAATAACACGTGGCCTGCTCTCATCAAATGAAGTCATAATATAAATCATTCTATCAAAGGCTCAAAATTCTCACCAAAGAAGGGTAAAAGGCTGCGGACAGGTAGCATATGCAATCTAAAGCATGTTACCCCTAAATAGACATCTCTTTTCAATTCTTTTAACTAAAAACACTTGTCGGACCTACTCTCATGAAACTTAAAGGAACGACCATGACAAGGGACTATGTTAGTTTACTACCGGTAAGGAACCCATTAGTGATTGAAACATTCGGTTTTCATATCCACTTAATTCACTTAAGGTGATGAAATTCTCTAAAATTTTAAAAATTTTCAATTTTTTTCGCTTTTCATCGTTTTCAATCACTTTCAACCTCTTTCAAACTCTTATCCCAAACCTTTCCTTCCCGGGTTTCCATATCCCCACACTTGGGCGACATTGTCCCCAATGTACCGTATTTAACAAAAAGAACCCGGGAATACTTACTATCAAACATCATGAGCAACCATTCCTAAAACAACTTGACACAAACACATTCCCTAAACACAAATAGTTTAACACCACCAAAACACAAAAACACACCAAAACAAGAAAAACTAAAATTGTTCAACCAGAGTATGGAATGAGCACGTGGACCTGATCGATAGTTGTTTTCCGCTTCTTTGCCGCAGCCGGTTTAGATGGTGAATCAACAACTTTTTCTTTTCCGGTCGTTTCTGACCCATTCTGCATACACAAACCAACACGCAAACAATGCAAATCAGCTTCATTATATGAAACATAACAAGTGTGCAATATCACCCTTCCCCACACTTGTTTAGCAACATATCCACTGCCATCGTGGAATTCAAAACCAATAATCACCCAATGTTCATTGCGACCGAATTTTCTTTACTTTTATCATGTTTCATACTTGATAAACAACATCAACTAACTATAACTTCCCACCAATCTCAATTAATAGCAGCACAATTCAATATTTATCATAAACTCAAAGATAAACCACAATAACATGCTTTACAATATTAGTTTTGCATATAGAGATTCATGTGTTCTTCATATGTCATCCAAACAACCACTTACCTTCAACACACTAGCACAATAATGAATAAAAACGTACCTTTTATGTTTAGATATGCTAGAATATACTTCAGATTCAACACATTGCACTCCAAAACGAAAAACCCCAAATTTGGAAATTAGGGTTCGTCACCCAATAGTCTGATTACTCGCAAACGGATGCGAATCGGAACAGAAGAAGGTTAGAATCGTGTTCCTTGTGAAAAATCACTCGAAATAGGCTCTTGAACGGCTTGATTTGATGAAGATTCGAGAGAGTTGGAGTATGATTAGGAGTTGAAGAACTTGAAAGTAAGAGATGATGATGATCGGTGAGGTGTGGTTGTACGAGGAATTGTCTGACCTAATGTTGATGTTTGTGTGTTGTATGCGTGACGGGTTATTATGGATGGGTCGGGTTGGGTTTTAAGGTAACACATGGGTTAATGGGGTGGGTCACGTGTGGTTTGGTTGGTGGGTAAAGCTACTTATTTAACGTGTAGCTGGCACAGAAACCAACGCATGGTTTCTATTCTCCCAATGCAGCCATGTGCCAAATATCAGCGCAATACAGAAGATAACTTCAATCAACGTAAGGTGGCATTTGTGCTAGCGCAAGCTGGCGGCCCGTTTATTTATTCAGCGTTTTTTATGACTTACTCTAATTATAAAAATCACTTGATTTTACATGGTTTGAATCTGTACCACATAATTTCTACTCTTCGGTTTACTCGCCTGCTCCACCCCTCGTAAAAAAAACGTGTCGTCCGCGACACCTAATTTAATCAGAACAACATACCTGGGGGGTTCCAACTTCCCCACACTTGAGTAATTGTATCCGTGGAGAACGTTACCAAATTAGAATCTGCAGAAATCACATACAAACCCACACCAACCAAGCAAACAGTATACACTAATCTACATCCTCGGGCTGCCTCCCGAGAGCGCTAAGTTTACATCCTCGGGCTGCCTCCCGAGAGCGCTAAGTTTAAGAGTCTTCAGCCAGACTTCATTCCCGAACATGATTATTCCGCATCATGGACCAAAGTGCTTAACATGAAGCACTCCGACTGTTTATCCGGTCCGTTGATATCATTTGCATCCAAATACGGTTTCAACATATGCCCGTTCACGACTTGCCTCAAATGGTCATCAAAGTCTTCAATTTCTATGTCTCCATAGTTTCCGATCCACGTGATCAAATACGGACCCATCCATTTGCTTTTCAGCTTACCTAAATAGTTTCAGTCTAGAATTGAATAACCATACCTTCTGTCCTACCTCAAACTTCTGTAGCCTTAACTTTGCATCGTGCACCCTCTTCGTCTTGTCCTTATACGCCATTGCACTCTTATATGCTTCATCCCTCGATTCTTCAAGCTCTCCCAACGACAACTTCCTCGCTTTACCTGCACTTTCATAATCCATGTTAACTTCTTTTACGGCCCATAACGCACGATGAGCAAGCTCAGCAGGTAAATGACATCCTTTTCCATAGACCAATCGATGTGGCGTGGTTCCAATGGGCGTTTTATATGCCGTACGACACGCCCACAAAGCATCATCCAACTTAGTGGACCAATCCTTGCGGTCGGGTCGCACGGTTTTTTGTAAAATCTCTTTTATTTGCCTGTTGGAAACCTCAACCTGCCCACTCGTTTGTGGGTGATACGGTGTAGCAATTCGGTGGTCTATACCATAACGTTTAAGCAATTTTCCAAAATGAAAGTTTTTGAAATGTGATCCCCCATCACTTATGATCAGACAAGGGATCCCAAATCACGAAAATATGTTTATTTGGACAAATTTGCAAACAACTTTATGGTCGTTCGTCTTGGTGGCAATCGCTTCTATCCATTTTGAAACATAGTCCACGGCCACCAAGATATAGTAATTTCCTAACGAATTAGGGAATGGGCCCATGAAGTCGATTCCCCAAACGTCAAAAATATCAACCACCAGGATCGGCTGCATGGGCATCTCATTCCACTTTGAGATACTCCCTAATTGTTGACATCTAACACAATTCTTTGCAAATTCAGCTGCATCCTTGAAAATTGTAGGCCAATATAGCCCACACGCAAGCACTTTATGCCCGGTTTTCTGTCCGCTGAAATGTCCACCACACGCCGATGCGTGCAACAACTCCAACACACACTTTATCTCCTATTCCAGAATGCAACGTCGGATTATCTAATCAGCTCCAACTTTAAAAAGATCCGACTCGTCCCAAATGTACGTCTTCGCTTGAGCTATGAACTGTTGCTTCTTCTTTTTGGGCCAAAACTCCAGAATATCACCAGTAACAACAAAGTTAGCGAAATTAGCAAACCACGGTTTAGTTGAAACAGATAATATACGTTCATCAGGAAACGATTCATTGATTTCAACATCTGGTGCATCTATCTCATGCAGCACCCGTGATAGATGGTCTGCTACAACGTTTTCACTACCCTTCTTATCGCGAATTTCAAGGTCAAATTCCTGCAATAACAAAATCCATCGAATTAACCTTGGTTTAGCGTCCTTCTTTTCCATGAGGTACCTGACAGCACTATGATCAGAATAGATAACAACTTTGCTACCCCACAAATAGGACCTAAACTTATCCAATGCATAAACAACCGCAAGCAACTCTTTCTCAGTAGTGGTGTAATTTAACTGAGCATCAGAAAGAGTTTTGCTTGCATAATAAATAGCCACAGGTTTCTTGTCAACCCGTTGTCCTAGCACTGCCCCCACCGCATAGTCGCTTGCATCACACATGATTTCAAAAGGGAGCGACCAATCCGGTGATTGTAAAATGGGGGCTTCAATCAACTGTTGTTTTAAATTGTTAAAAGCTTTTAAACACTTCTCATCAAACACAAAGGGAACATCTTTTAACAAAAGGTTGCATAGCGGTTTTGTGATAACAGAAAATCCTTTAATGAACCGTCTATAAAAACCAGCGTGTCCTAGAAAGGAACGGACGCCCTTAACATTAGTAGGAGGCGGTAAAGTAGAAATAACCTGAATTTTCGCGTGATCTACCTCAATTCCCCTACTTGAAATCACGTGTCCCAACACGATCCCCTCTTGAACCATAAAATGGCTCTTTTCCCAGCTTAAAACTAAGTTAGACTCGACACATCTTTTTAGCACCTTTGTTAATTGATCTAAACACAAATCAAAAGACGTACCGAAAATGGAGAAATCATCCATAAAGATCTCGATAGAATCCCCGACCATATCTGAGAAGATACTCATCATGCACCTTTGAAAGGTGGCCGGGGCGTTACATAATCCAAATGGCATTCGCCTAAATGCGAAGGTGCCAAAAGGACACATAAACGTGGTTTTCTGTTGATCCTCTGGATGTATCGCAACCTGGTTATATCCTGAATAACCGTCTAATAAACAATAAAACTTCTGACATGCGAGTTTCTCTACGATTTGGTCTATGAAAGGCAAGGGGAAATGGTCCTTTGAAGTTGGAGCATTCAACTTCCGGTAGTCAATGCAAATCCGCCACCCGGTTACCGGCCGAGTGGCAATCTGTTCGCCATCTTCACCTTTGACAACTTGTATCCCTGCCTTCTTTGGTACCGTTTGAGTTGGGCTGACCCACATGCTATCAGAAATAGGATATATTATACCTGCATCCAGCCACTTTAGTACCTCTTTCTTCACCACTTCCCGCATATTCGGGTTCAGACGTCTTTGAGCATCCCTCACCGGCTTTGCATCTTCTTCGGTGATGATCCGGTGCATCACTATAGATGGACTAATCCCCTTTAAATCTGCAATCGTCCATCCAATTCTGCCTTATACTCCATTAACACCCCAATCAATGCCTTTTCTTGAGCTTTTGTCAAATTTGATGCAATGATCACCGGAAGGGTGATATTGTCTCCCACGAAGGCGTACTTGAGGTGTTTCGGCAGTTCTTTTAGCTCCACTTATGGAGGTGATTCCAATGATGACTTCAGATGCGTATCGATGTGCTCGGGTAGACTTTCCACTTGATGAGTCCAAGTGGGTCTCATCACCTCTAATTGCCATCACCTCTAATTCCTTTTCAGCTTCATTCAAACATTCCGACAATTCAGCCTGTTCCCTGTCATAAATAACACACGTCTCTGTTGTGTTTACCCCATTTTCATGATGATGACACTCATCAATGATGTCCGCCATGAAGCATTCATCACTAACCAGAGAATCAGATGCACGGGAAAACACGTTTAATTGGACTTTCCTATTACCAAAGGTCATGTCAACTGTTCCATTTCTGCAATCAATTAAAGCGTTGGCAGTTGCTAAAAATGGTCTACCGAGTATAACATTAGGTTGTTTGGTTTTATCATTGGAGACATAGTCTAAAACCAAGAAGTCAACTGGGTAGTAAAAGTCCTCTACTTTGACAATGACATCACACACGATTCCCCGGGGTAGTTTCAAAGTCAAGTCGGCCAACACTAATGTGGTGTCGGCTTTCTGTAACGGTCCGAAATCGTATTGATCGTAAAGACTCCCCGGGATAATACTCATACTCGCTCCCAGATCCAGCAGTGCCCGGATCATTTTAAAGTCACCCACTTGAATGGGTATTAACGGAGCATCTGGATCTCGGAGTTTAGGAGGGATGGCACCCGACAAAACGGCACTAACATTTTCGGTTAAATCGATTTTCTTTGGAAATTTGTTTCCCGCTTTTGGGTGCACATGTCTTTCAAATACCTAGCGTAAGCCGGGACCTGTTTTATCGCATCTAACAACTGAATATTGATTTTTACTTGCTTAAAAACTTCCCACATCTCTTCCTGTTGTGGGCCTCTTTTAGTACTTTTAGTTCCCGGTTCTACCAAAGCATGAGGAAACGGGTTGGTTTTAACTCCCGCACCCTTTTCCGTAGCCTTGGTTGATGCGTTTTCTATTACCTTATCATTAGTTTCTTGAGAAGTCGTTTTATTAGCTTTCGTAGGGCTTACAGGTTCAGGCTCATGTTCCTCTTCCTCATTTTCATCCCACTCCTCCACCACACCATCAACAAATTGTGGTGGAGTGCCAACCTTATTATCATACACTTTACCAGAATGAAGTACACTTACCTGGTTTACACGTGCATTCTTGGTAGCTGAACTACTGCTTTGATGTTGCGGGTTGACCGTGGTGGTACTTGGCAATTTTCCGAGGTCTCTTCTCAACTGGGCTATATCCTCTGCTAATTGCCTCAATTGCTTCTGCATTGCTGCAGAACTCTTATCTCTCACCTCATTATCCTTCTGAATATCTTTCAAGAACGACATGATTGCATCCAGCTTCAAATCACTCGAGTCGCCTCCACCACCTGAGAATTACTTTGCTGGTTACCTTGATTCCTCCAACTTCCTTAATAATTTCCTTGATAATTGCTTGGATTTTGCTGTTGGTTATTGGCTTGAGGCCCTTGATTATATTGGCCCTGATTCTGGTAACCTCCTTTTTGGTAATTTCCTTGCCGATTCTGATACTGTTGACCTCCTTGGTTAGGTACCTGAAAATTGGGGTTCAACTGATTAGCAGAATTACCATAACTAAAATTGGGGTGGTTTCGCAAACCTGGATGATATGTGTTCGATTTCATATCATATTGCTTTCGTTCACCATACAATTGATTCACTTCATCAGTCTGACCACCCAACACAACACATTCTCCGACTTGATGCCCTAACTCTCCACACTTAGTACATATCGCAAACGTATTGGTGGTTTTAACTTCACTTCCATTTCCGAGATTCATTTGAGCTACCTGCCGCTCAAGCAATAAATTTTGGTGCCTCAACTTCTCGACCCGTTCCTCAGCTTCATAATTGATTGACTTTGCTGAACTTGATCTTGCCCTCCTGCTTGATTGTGCCTGTCTCTTAGAAGTAGCACTTTGTCTCTCCAAGTATGCCCAATCTGCAGCCTCTGTGTTTGTAAGAAACGTACCATTACTAATGGCGATGAGATCTCTTACATCATCAGGAAGTAGCCCATCATAAAACGCCTTAATTAATTCCCATGTCTGAATTTCATGATGTGGGCATTTCCTAAGCAACTCCTTAAACCTTGTGAACGCCTCATGGAATGGTTCCCCTGAATGTTGCTGGAATGCTCTGATTGCATCCCGAGCTTCACTGGTTCTATTCATGGTGTAGTATTCCTCCAAAAACACCTGCTGCATCTCTTGCCAAGTGTATATACTACCTGGAGGTAATGTCGCGAACCATTGTCGAGCTTTGTCTTTCAAGGTGAATTGAAACAGCATCAGCTTCACCTCATCCTTTGTAAACCCTGAACCTCCTATAGTTTGGCAAATCGAATCAAAACTCGCAATGTGCAAGTATGGTTCTTCGGTCCTTTTTCCATAGAATTCTGGCAAATGGCGCCATTTTGATTGTGACACCCCAGGAAAACCAGTGAACGATGTAACTTACCTAGCTTCCTCAGTGAGTGCGTACTAAATTTCGGGACGAAATTTCTTTTAAGTTGGGGATAATGTGACAACTCGAAATTTCAAGATTTCTATTTCGCATTTATTGCACGTTCTTGTATTACTTAGTCGAGTGATATCACAATTAGTTGTTATGGAATTTGTATATGTTTTGATTCAATGAAGTGTGTTGTATGTTTACGTTTATGTGATTATGCATGATTATGTGTTAATGGTGATAAACTTGTCAAATGCATAAACTTGGTGGTGAAACCGTGAAACTATTTGAGATGGTGTAATACTGTAAAATATATTAGTTAAGGGTGTGGAGGGTCATTAGTGAACTTAAACTATACTTAACCCTAAATCCTTCACTAAACCACACACACAAGAATTCAAGCACGTACTCTCATTTCTTTGGCTCTCTAGCAATCATCACCATCATCATTGGCACTAGATAATCATCACTTGATTCCTCTTCCTCTAGAATCGTTCAAGGTAATTGTTTAATCACTGTTCATGATTAATTGTTGATTGATTTCTTGATTTTGTGTTCATGGAAAACCCTAATTGCTCATGTGATATTCTGTGATTTAATTCTGGATAGTTGAGATTACGACGATGATTAGATGCATGCTTGATAGGTTATTATTGTGATGATTGTTGTGGTTTAGCATCGATTGAATAACCTTGTTATCTGCCGTCATATGATTAAATTTAGGGTTTGCTTGAATGATATACGTAACTGCTTGAATCACAAGATCGTAGGATGGAAGTTGTTGCCTGAGTTTCTGTGCACAGTGAATGTCTGAGTTTAATGATTACATACGTCTGAGTTTATAATGAAAACATCAAATGCCCGAGTCTATTTACAAGTCATGCATGTCTGAGTTTTGTGATAATGTATGCTAGATCCGAGTTTAATGTGTTCTCATATGGCCCGAATATAATGTATGATATTGGTCCGAGTATGTATAAGCTCATGGGGTCCGACTTTGTTTGGGGTCTTTGGTCCGAGTATAATGAGTCACCAAGGGTCCGAGTTTAATTGATTTGTGGTGATCCGAGTTTAATTGATGGACATTAAGTCCGAGTATAATGAGTTCACCAAGGGTCCGAGTTTAATTGATTGTGGTGATCCGAGTTTATTTTGATGATTGAAGGTCCGAGCTTTAGACAAGACCACCTTGTCCGAGTTTAACTCCCCAAAACCCCCTATGTCCGAGTTTAAACAGGAAACCCTCCCCCATTTCCTTGTCCGACTTTAATCACTTGGAATGCTTGTCCGAGTTTGATAAATACACTTGGTCCGAGTTTAATGGTTAGATAGTGGACCGAGTTTAATGACCCTATGTTGGACCGAGTTTAATGGGTATGTATTGGGCCGAGTATAATGAATATATATTGGACCAAGTTTAAAACATGATCAACCATGCCCGAATTTATATGTTGATTATATGTCTGAGGTTGTATGATGATTACATGTACCATCCGAGTTTTGAACAGGGGAGGCCCCCCCCCCATACTTGTCTGAGTTTTTGAGAGGTGCATGATCCTGTAAATGTTCATATGAATTACGTGAATTGTATGAATGGGTTAACTGTTACGTGATACATGATTGATACATGATATTGGCTATCAAGCACTATGTGATATTAGATTACTAGCGTATCATTTCGAACATGAACTGATTTGTTATACGTGCATACAATAGGACTTGATTAATTACTTGTGAGTGCATAACCTAGCATACCGAGCAAACCAAGGTGAGTTCACACTCCTACTAAGGCATGGGATTCCCGGGTCGTGGGAATGGGATAAAGGTTACCATTGACTAAGAACGTATATATGCTTTTCCTAGACTATCACCTACCATGGTCCTCGGATGTCAGGACGGTTCCGTAGGTTAGGATAACACCTACGTGGTCATATGCCAATTACTGCCTCGGATGTCAGGCACGCACGTAAAACCTACGTGTACGCATTACTTACTTCTATCCTCGGTTGTGAAGGATACGTGCGTAAAACCTACGCACACCCCATACGCGCTACTGTTCTCGGATGAAGAACAGGGATGATACGAGTAGTTGATACGAATAGTCTAGTGGTCACATAACATGGGAAGCCCCCACCTGTATAACTTACTATTGGCCCAGTAGAGCCACCCGTTACTTACTGTTACGCACTTACTTACTGTGAACTCGCTCAACTAGTTTGTTGATCATTCTGTTACATGCCTTGCAGATCGTTAGGTACTTGGAGCTTGCACTGGAGAAGCGGGTCGTTGTGGACAAGGATCGTGGTTTCTACGTTGAACTATTATGACATTTAAAGCTATTAACTATTGTTGGATTATTTACTATGCTTCCGCTACACTTTGAAACTATGGTTATGTTTTGAACACCTATCGTATTGGATGGATGGTTTACATTTATTTTACTTAATATTAATTACATGTTCAATATGATTGGTGGCTTGATCCTGGTCAGTCACGCTCCCAAGCGGTGATACTCCGCAGGTGGATTTTGGGGGTGTGACAGATTGGTATCAGAGCCATTGGTTATAGAGAACTTGGTTTTAATATGGAAAAACGTTTTTATTAAAACCAGACTATAACCAGAACAGTGCTCTCAACGATCCACAACGACGCTTCGCTCCACGTGCAAGACTCGACATCCTAGGTAATAAGGTTTATGTTTATTACCTGCTTGCTAGAACTGTTTAGAACTTTGCTCGTAGTATGCTTACCCTACTATTGCTCACTATCTGTTATTGCTTAAGAACACATATGTGCTTACACTTTTCTGTCATCGCACTACTCGCGAACCATTCATACTTACGCTACCTTTACTGTTCGATCATGTCTGGACGTGTTAACATGACTCAAGCCCAGTTGACGGCTCTCATTAACGAACAAGTTTCTACGGCGCTTGCAGCCGCACAAGCAGGAGGTATAACCTGCTATTCCAGACCTATTCTAGGATGTTAGATCCTACTCTCGTGACCCAACTCTCGCGCCTAACCATGACCTATCTTCCTCGCGCAACGGGTCAGAACACACAGCAACCTGTCTGCACATTCAAGAACTTCATGGACTGTCGTCCAAGCACATTCAGTGGCACAGAAGGAGCAGTGGGACTACTCCATTAGTTTGGAAAGATCGAGTCAGTATTCGAGATGTGTGAATGCCCTGAGGCACGCAGGGTCAAGTACGCCACTGACACGTTGGAAGGAATCGCGCTAACCTGGTGGAACGCGCAAGTTCAGATATTAAGGCTGGCAGCTGCTCACGCCACCCCTAGAACGAATTCAAAGAACGCATTAAAAGGGAATACTGCACGCGTGATGACATCCACAAGTTGGGAGTGGAGCTTTACCATTTGAAAATGACGGGGTCATAAATTGAAACTTATACGAAACGGTCGAACGAACTGGCCAACTCGTGTCCAACCATGGTGGACCCTCCAAGCAAGCGTATCGATTGTACCTCAAGGGTCTAGCCTCAGAGATTCAGAGCCATACTACATCGGCTAACCTCGACAATATCCAAGACGTTCAGTGTCTTGCTCATCGCCTCACGGATCGGGCAGTGGAGCAGAACATGCTGCCTAGTTGTATCAGCGCTATTACTACCGCTACCACTTCTGCTACTCCCGCTACTCCTAGTGACACACAAGCGGAAATGGGATGGGTATTCCAGCAAGGGTTCCGCTACCGTTCAGTCTCAAGCACAGCAGCAGCGCAAGAATAGTGATCACCAGAGCACAGCAGAAGCTAAGGATTTAGGAGTCCACGGCCTGCAAATCGGAATTCGCCAGCAGCAACAAGCAAGCAGAAATCCTATACAAAGAAAAGATTGTTCGCATTCCTCGCTCTAGTCAGGAACCTCTCGAAGTTCAAGGCGACAAGAGTGGTGCTGTGGTTGGCATCATCTCTTTCTTAAAGGCGCAGAAAAGTTTACGAAAGGGGCACACTACCATTCTGGCACTTGTCACTGACGCATCAGCAAAGGAAAAGAAGCTGGAGGATATTCCAGTTGTACGTGACTTTCCTCAGGTGTTTCCTGAAGATTTACCCGGTTTGCCGCCTCATCGTCAAGTCGAATTCCAGATTGAGTTAGCTCCTGGAGCAGCACCAATAGCCCGCGCACCGTATCGTTTAGCTCCAACCAAAATGGAAGAACTGCCGAAGCAGTTACAAGAGCTCTTGGAAAAGGGCTCTATTCATCCAAGCTCTTCGCCTTGGGGAGCTCCAGTGTTATTTGTGAAGAAGAAAGACGGTACGTTCAGAATGTGCATCGACTACCGCGAACTTAATAAGGTGATGGTGAAGAACCGTTATCCCCTTCCGCGCATAGATGACTTATTCGACCAGTTGCAGGGGTCGAGTTACTACTCCAAGATAGACTTGAGGTCAGGGTATCATCAGCTGAGAGTCCGGGATGAGGACGTCTCCAAAACCGCATTCAGAACTCGTTACGGTCACTACGAGTTTCTCGTCATGCCATTCGGGTTAACGAACGCGCCTGCCGTGTTCATGGATCTTATGAACAGGGTGTGTAAACCCTATCTTGACAAGTTTGGCATTGTTTTCATCAACGACATTTTGATCTACTCAAAGAGTCAGGAGGAACACGAGCAGCACTTACGTCTTATCTTGGAACTTCTTCGAAAGGAACAAATGTACGCAAAGTTTTCAAAATGCGACTTCTGGCTTCATGAAGTCCACTTCTTAGGCCATGTGGTGAATAAGGATGGGATTCATGTCGATCCATCCAAGGTAGATTCGATCAGGAATTGGCCAGCACCGCGAACACCAACAGAAATACGCCAATTCTTGGGTTTGGCGGGTTACTACAGGCGATTTATCAAAGACTTCTCCAAGATCGCGCAGCCGCTTACTATGCTAACACAGAAAGGTGTCGTTTACAGATGGGGTAATACGCAGGAGACCGCTTTTCAGTACTTAAAGGATAGGCTTTGCAGCGCACCTATTCTCTCACTGCCTGAGGGCACGGATGACTTCGTGGTTTATTGTGACGCATCGATACAGGGGCTTGGTTGTGTATTGATGCAGCGGGATAAAGTTATTGCCTACGCCTCTCGTCAACTCAAGGTTCACGAACGGAACTACACGACGCACGATTTGGAGCTGGGAGCTGTTGTTTTCGCACTTAAGATATGGCGACACTACCTGTACGGTACCAGGTGCACGATTTACACCGATCACAGGAGTCTCGAGCATATCCTTAAGCAGAAGGATTTGAACATGCGTCAACGAAGATGGGTTGAACTACTGAATGATTATGAATGCGCCATCAAGTACCATCCAGGCAAGGCCAATGTTGTGGCCGACGCCCTCAGTCGAAAGGACACTCTACCTAAGCGCGTGCGAGCGCTACAGCTTACGATTCAGTCCAGTCTTCCTGCACAGATACGAGATGCTCAGGTGGAAGCATTGAAACCAGAAAACGTAAAGGCTGAAGCTTTACGTGGTTCGAGGCAGCAAATGGAACAAAAGGAAGACGGCGCCTACTATGTAACGGGGCGTATTTGGGTCCCACTCTATGGCGGTTTACGAGAACTTGTAATGGATGAAGCACACAAGTCTCGCTACTCGGTACATCCAGGGTCGGATAAAATGTACCACGACATCAAAACAACGTATTGGTGGCCTAGCATGAAGGCCCACATCGCTACCTATGTCGGCAAGTGTTTGACCTGTGCGAGAGTCAAGGTCGAATATCAGAAACCCGCAGGCCTACTTCAACAGCCTAAGATACCTCAGTGGAAATGGGAAGAAATTTCCATGGATTTCGTTACAGGCCTACCGAGATCTCAGCGTGGGAACGATACAACATGGGTAATCGTGGATCGACTCACCAAGTCTGCACACTTCCTAGCTATAAAGGAAACGGATAAGTTCTCCACCCTCGCAGACATTTATCTTAAAGAAGTTGTTTCGAGGCACGGGGTGCCCACATCCATCATTTCGGATCGGGATGCACGATTCACGTCAGAATTATGGCAAGCGATGCACAAATCCTTTGGCTCACGATTAGACATGAGCACGGCATATCACCCTCAGACGGATGGGCAGTCTGAGCGAACGATTCAAACACTTGAAGACATGCTTCGGGCATGTGTTATCGATTTCGGCAACGGCTGGGAAAAGCATCTTCCTTTGGTGGAGTTTTCATACAATAACAGTTATCACACCAGCATCCAAGCCGCTCCATTCGAAGCATTGTACGGGCGTAAATGCCGGTCACCTCTCTGTTGGGCAGAGGTGGGGGATAGTCAGATTACGGGTCCAGAGATTGTAGTGGACGCCACGGAAAAGATTGCACAGATACGACAACGTATGGCGGCAGCACGCGACCGTCAGAAAGCCTACGCGGATAAGCGTAAAAAGTCATTGGAATTTCAGGTCGGGGACCGGGTATTATTGAAAGTCTCACCCTGGAAGGGTGTGGTACGTTTTGGCAAAAGGGGCAAACTGAATCCGCGGTACGTCGGACCATTCGAAATCTTAGAAAAGATTGGCAAAGTAGCCTACCGATTGAACCTACCAGCTGAACTCGGGGCAGTTCACAATGTCTTTCACGTGTCGAATCTGAAGAAGTGTCTGTCAGATGAGACCCTTATCATTCCTTTCAAAGAACTTACTATCGACGAGCGGTTGCAGTTCGTCGAGGAACCAGTAGAAATCACGGACCGGGATGTGATGGTCCTCAAACACAAGAGAATCCCTCTTGTTCGAGTTCGTTGGAACTCCCGACGTGGCCCAGAGTACACCTGGGAACGCGAAGACAGGATGACAGAAAAGTACCCCCAGTTATTCGAAACCAATGCAACCACTGCTGAGGCTGAAGCTACTACTACTGAATTTCGGGACGAAATTCCAAATCAACGGGGGGATGATGTGACACCCCAGGAAAACCAGTGAACGATGTAACTTACCTAGCTTCCTCAGTGAGTGCGTACTAAATTTCGGGACGAAATTTCTTTTAAGTTGGGGATAATGTAACAACTCGAAATTTCAAGATTTCTATTTCGCATTTATTGCACGTTCTTGTATTACTTAGTCGAGTGATATCACAATTAGTTGTTATGGAATTTGTATATGTTTTGATTCAATGAAGTGTGTTGTATGTTTACGTTTATGTGATTATGCATGATTATGTGTTAATGGTGATAAACTTGTCAAATGCATAAACTTGGTGGTGAAACCGTGAAACTATTTGAGATGGTGTAATACTGTAAAATATATTAGTTAAGGGTGTGGAGGGTCATTAGTGAACTTAAACTATACTTAACCCTAAATCCTTCACTAAACCACACACACAAGAATTCAAGCACGTACTCTCATTTCTTTGGCTCTCTAGCAATCATCACCATCATCATTGGTACTAGATAATCATCACTTGATTCCTCTTCCTCTAGAATCGTTCAAGGTAATTGTTTAATCACTGTTCATGATTAATTGTTGATTGATTTCTTGATTTTGTGTTCATGGAAAACCCTAATTGCTCATGTGATATTCTGTGATTTAATTCTGGATAGTTGAGATTACGACGATGATTAGATGCATGCTTGATAGGTTATTATTGTGATGATTGTTGTGGTTTAGCATCGATTGAATAACCTTGTTATCTGCCGTCATATGATTAAATTTAGGGTTTGCTTGAATGATATACGTAACTGCTTGAATCACAAGATCGTAGGATGGAAGTTGTTGCCTGAGTTTCTGTGCACAGTGAATGTCTGAGTTTAATGATTACATACGTCTGAGTTTATAATGAAAACATCAAATGCCCGAGTCTATTTACAAGTCATGCATGTCTGAGTTTTGTGATAATGTATGCTAGATCCGAGTTTAATGTGTTCTCATATGGCCCGAATATAATGTATGATATTGGTCCGAGTATGTATAAGCTCATGGGGTCCGACTTTGTTTGGGGTCTTTGGTCCGAGTATAATGAGTCACCAAGGGTCCGAGTTTAATTGATTTGTGGTGATCCGAGTTTAATTGATGGACATTAAGTCCGAGTATAATGAGTTCACCAAGGGTCCGAGTTTAATTGATTGTGGTGATCCGAGTTTATTTTGATGATTGAAGGTCCGAGCTTTAGACAAGACCACCTTGTCCGAGTTTAACTCCCCAAAACCCCCTATGTCCGAGTTTAAACAGGAAACCCTCCCCCATTTCCTTGTCCGACTTTAATCACTTGGAATGCTTGTCCGAGTTTGATAAATACACTTGGTCCGAGTTTAATGGTTAGATAGTGGACCGAGTTTAATGACCCTATGTTGGACCGAGTTTAATGAGTATGTATTGGGCCGAGTATAATGAATATATATTGGACCAAGTTTAAAACATGATCAACCATGCCCGAATTTATATGTTGATTATATGTCTGAGGTTGTATGATGATTACATGTACCATCCGAGTTTTGAACAGGGGAGCCCCCCCCCATACTTGTCTGAGTTTTTGAGAGGTGCATGATCCTGTAAATGTTCATATGAATTACGTGAATTGTATGAATGGGTTAACTGTTACGTGATACATGATTGATACATGATATTGGCTATCAAGCACTATGTGATATTAGATTACTAGCGTATCATTTCGAACATGAACTGATTTGTTATACGTGCATACAATAGGACTTGATTAATTACTTGTGAGTGCATAACCTAGCATACCGAGCAAACCAAGGTGAGTTCACACTCCTACTAAGGCATGGGATTCCCGGGTCGTGGGAATGGGATAAAGGTTACCATTGACTAAGAACGTATATATGCTTTTCCTAGACTATCACCTACCATGGTCCTCGGATGTCAGGACGGTTCCGTAGGTTAGGATAACACCTACGTGGTCATATGCCAATTACTGCCTCGGATGTCAGGCACGCACGTAAAACCTACGTGTACGCATTACTTACTTCTATCCTCGGTTGTGAAGGATACGTGCGTAAAACCTACGCACACCCCATACGCGCTACTGTTCTCGGATGAAGAACAGGGATGATACGAGTAGTTGATACGAATAGTCTAGTGGTCACATAACATGGGAAGCCCCCACCTGTATAACTTACTATTGGCCCAGTAGAGCCACCCGTTACTTACTGTTACGCACTTACTTACTGTGAACTCGCTCAACTAGTTTGTTGATCATTCTGTTACATGCCTTGCAGATCGTTAGGTACTTGGAGCTTGCACTGGAGAAGCGGGTCGTTGTGGACAAGGATCGTGGTTTCTACGTTGAACTATTATGACATTTAAAGCTATTAACTATTGTTGGATTATTTACTATGCTTCCGCTACACTTTGAAACTATGGTTATGTTTTGAACACCTATCGTATTGGATGGATGGTTTACATTTATTTTACTTAATATTAATTACATGTTCAATATGATTGGTGGCTTGATCCTGGTCAGTCACGCTCCCAAGCGGTGATACTCCGCAGGTGGATTTTGGGGGTGTGACATTGATCGATGCCGTAAGGTCGGTCAAAAATATAATTAAAAAGTGTCATATTCACCTTTTACTAGTAAAGGGCGAGTAGGGCGTCGAATCCACGGGGAATCAGTGGAAAGTGTAAAAGTTCGTTGTTTTAATTATCATCTACTCCTAAACTAATTGCTTTTTGCAGTTTTGAGAATGATGGTGAAAACAAATATAAATTAAAGTTGTGAACAATTATGAGAAAAGGACCAATCTCCGGGTTTCAGGTTATGCAGAAAATTGGGTTACTTAGTTACGACTAGTTGGAAATCACATAGACATGATCCGTAAAACTTGTTTTGATAAATAATTAACAGACAATATATTTGATTGCAATGATCCACGATCGAAACCGAAAGATTGATGCAAATGAATAGTAATCCAATTAATTACCAATTTTAGATTTCATAAACATAATAAGTTCAATGATTAAAGATTTAAAATAATGACAACCTAGAATTTAATCCTGGTCGTTGATGAACAAACCAAATAATTGATGAACTCAAATGATTACGATAATAAAATATTGTTTAATCTAAACAAGAACGATAAAAACAACTAACCGAATGGTTAATCAGTTTTCAATCCAAAAAGTCATAAACATATGTAAACCCAATGTTTAAACACAAACCCTATTCCCAGAGACGGTCACGGGACGACTAGCCGCTCATGACGTTCATATGATCTTCAATAGCTTGAGATGAAATTGAGTTCATGATCGATCTTGATGTTGTGCGGAATATCGATGGTGAATGATGATGTCGAGTGATGAAGTTGAAAGCTCCAAAAGTTGTGTAATGGCTGCCTCCCAAAATCGATAATATCGAAGTCTCCCCCCCCCAAAAAAAAAAAATTCTTTTGTGTGCTGCTAATGGTCGATCAAAAAGTGTTCACGGCCCACTTTTTTCATTAAGGCCCAAAATAATAATTTATGGCTGCTAATAATTTTTGATAATGGGCCGCTGCCTATTCGTCATGTAAGGATTGATTTTGAATGATCAGTTTTCTAGAGCCCACATGCATGTGGTTTGTGGCTAATTAATGTTGTTGCCAATATGTCTTCTCTTTGTGTATGCATGTCCATGAGAGTCCACAATTGCAGCTGGCCCCACAATTCCCATGTTCATCCAGAAATCCAGCCCACATCTAACGTGAGTTTGGGTTTTGAATGTTCCTTTTTGTGTACATCAAACACCCGCCGTAAGTTGCAAATCAACCCGTAAGCGGCAAGTCATACTTTCTTTTTCTTTTTGTAAACATCACCTGCAAACCGTAAGTTACGGTTATCAAACCGTAACCCACGGCGTGTTTTGACCAGCTCCTTTTATTTAGCACATACAACTTTCAAATCAAGACAATAATGGCCCTTTCAACTTTAAACTTCCGTATTTCTTCCGATTCTAAGTTGTTATTCGATCCGAAACATACCCGAATGCTTCCGTTGGCCGCACTCATCAACCTTACACGTTCCGCTTTATCGTTAAGCTCCGTAACTTCACCGAATAAAGTGATTAACCTGTAAAACCAAAAACTCTAGTAGTTATCACATTCACGTCATTTAATCACTTGAAACACACTCAAATACGTAATATAACACGTTTTAACACTCGGGTATCACACTCTCCATCAGTGAGCACGCCCCGTGTCCAGTTACCTGAACTGGGCGATTTTCTGCTGATCCTTGAGCACGGGGCGTGTTGGTTGGGCACGGCCTGTGCTAAACTTGCTGTAATGAAGAAAACTTGTCGGGAGGCTCTGTTTTTGTGCATGGGGTGTTGGTTCAAGTTTCCCTTAGTATCCTTCACCATCCCGAGTATGTTTTACCCATTACAACATTATCCAAACACCAAATAATTTTGAAAACCATCATTCATTAAATAGAGAGAGAGAGAGAGAGAGAGAGAGAGTTACATAAGGTCCTAATAAAGCATAAACTAAAACATAGATAAGTAGGTCAAGAAACACAAGAAATCCCAAACCGCAAAGAAGTCCTAGCCTATAGTTTATTTTAAGAGCAAAATTTCTGACAAAGATAATTTTATCGGTTGAATGAGGCTTGAAGTACTTCTCCTTCGGGTAAGGTCCCTCACACGTCGTTGAGCCATTCTTCTATCTCCCGAGGGAGAAGAAAGGCGGGCTCATTGGCATCATTATTTTGAGAGGGTGTAACTTCCACCGGAACTTCTTGCAAATTGTCGAGAGGAGGTTCCGCGGAGATGTCATCCCACCCGGTGGGGTTATTGACTCCAAGTGCTAAGTTCCAATCCTCTTGGGGAAGGATTGGTTCCATGGGAGGTGTCACAAGAATGTTCAACCTCTGGTGCAAGAAGTTGATTTCTTGGAAACTATTTTCCAGCCCCACCGTCAGATAATTTATACGGTCGATCAGGACCTCTTCTACGGATGCCATTTCGTTGAGAGCTTCTCGTAGTGCCATCACATAGCGTACAAGAGTTGCTTTGATTGAAGGCCTTCGTTCCCTTCGACTGTTTCTGGAATGTGCTGAAAAGATTCCACTGTTTTGGCTTGACATTCTACGAAAATAAACCGAAAAGAGTTCATTTAAGTGAAACAGTACTTCGGACACGGCCCCGTGCTCACTGAACACGGCCCCGTGTTCACCTTTCTGCGGATTTTTGGAACAAGGAATCTTTGAGTTTTAAATTATTTTTCTGACTTGTAAAGCATTTTTAAGCAGAAATAACTTAAAACAGTGTTGTAAAACTTATTTTTAACAAGATTCCTTGAATAAAAATCTAACAACCATCACAATAAAGCTTGAAAACATAGAGGTTTCAAGCTTTAATGGAGGTGTTGAGGAAACATGAAGAAGAAGGCAATGGACAAAAGTAGAAAAGACAAGATGGTTGTTGAGAACCTTCTTTAGAATATACCTAGTATGGTATGTGTGAAGATCCCACCAAATCTCTGTCTTTGGAATGGTCCAAATGTGCAGGAATCTTGCTGCATTTATAGAAAACGAAAGCACGCTAGACACGGCCCCGTGTCGGCTGGACACGGCCCCGTGTGCAGACAAGATTCTGACACTTTTTGTCCGTATTCTGACCAAAAGTCAGACGGGAATCTTTCGGTGGACACGAGGGCGTGCTGACCTGGACACGGCCCCGTGTCTAGAAGCTGTTTATGAAGTTTCATCTATTTTTAAGGAATTCATCCGGATCGGGTGGTTCCTTACTGGACGGAACAACACCGAAGTGCCTGAGATACCTTAATTGCCCTAGTTTAAGACGAGAACGCAAGAGGTTATCGGAAAGGGTGATTCCTATGCTATATGTAGGTGGACAAGTCCAACCCTTATCCAGGCTCTCATTAAAGAAGGTGTATGTCGAATCGCTCAGGTCTATGTATGCATCGACGGAAGTCGATGGGGAGTCCTTCACGACACAATCGACACAGGGACGACTATCGCTCAAGTCTTTACGAGAGTTAGAGGTGATTTTGGGAACAACGAAGTTGTTTTTATTCGAATGCGATCTCACTAATTCTTCTTGATCATCGTCTTGGGATGAATTAATTATATCCATCTCAAGCTCTTTTATCCAATTAAGAATTAGATCTTCCATTTGAAAATTTTTTATCAAGAATCATTTCATTTAGAATAGATGATTGAGAGCATTCTAGGGAGAGATAGGGATTATTTTTACTCTCGCCCCTCTTACTACAGGAAAACAATGGGTCTATATAGTGGGGAGTGTAATTTAAAAAATAACATTTTAAATCTCGTGAGTTCCACCACATATTTGACACCACGTACCATAAGAGGAGCAGTAGTAAAAAAAATCAGTATCACTCATGTTTGTGTCAGAAATTACTAACCGTCGGGATCTTACGGTTCTGTTTTCAGTATCTGATACTTGGGCACGGGGCGTGTTTATTGGGCACGGCCCCGTGTTCAGCTACTGTCTGACTTAAACAGGATTGCCAGTACCAAAGATAGGGCACGGGGCATGTTCAGCGGGCACGACCCGTGCTGGGCTCTGCAGAAACTGAAAATTTAAGAAAATCCTAAAAAACAGAAAAAATAAAAAAAACGATTAGGCCGTTGATTCCTAACTTTCTTAAAATCCTAGTGTCCCCGGCAGCGGCGCCAAAAACTTGATGCGTGTGTAGCGTTATATATTTTTATGTATATTTTAGCCCCTTTTTAACACTTTAGTCAAGTTTTAAATTTATAAAACACGATATTCTACTAACACTAAACACACATATGGGCAAGTGCACCCATCATGAGCGTAGTATAGTGTTGGTAAGATACCGAGGTCGTCCAAGGACACAAGAGCTTTTAGTACCGGTTTATCCTCAATGTCTAATCAAATCAAAATTTTGGAAAAAAGATTTAAAACATGAAAATAAAAAAAAATGCTGAAAATAAAATAAAAGCAGACAGACAAGATGAATCACTTGTATCCGACTCGCCTTTAGTGTAACCTTTGATGTTTTCCGCACTTTTGCACTTTTTTAGAGATTATCTTAGTTATAGTAGTAGGCCCCTCTTTTGAAGGTGACGTTACCTTCAACCCGGTAGTTTGAGTCAGCAAGGATACAATCCTAAAGGGTTGGATTATTGAAAGATAATTAATTAAGTTATTAATGCGTAAACTGGTAGGCCCCTCTTTTGAAGGTGACGCTACCCTCGGCTAAGTGGTTTGAGTCAGCAGGGATACAATCCCAAGTAGCCGGGTTAATGTATTAATAGTAGTTTACATATGAGGGGATCAAGCCATTCGCACCCCCGCCATCCAACACTAGTGGGTATTGAAGGAGGTCCTAGTAAGCTTGACCCAGGTCCTTGCAGGATCTATACACTGAACAAGGCAAGAACTTTACCAAACCATTCCCTTAACCCCCGACCAGGTAGCCAACATATCTCTATATAGACCGTAGAGATATGAATGGTGTAAATCTTTTATTTTATATAGATAGTAAAATAACGCCAAGACACCACGGACAAATGATAAGGAAGTTTCACCTTCAACATAAGAAACTAGTTATTAAAGTCATTAATACAAAACCAAATAAGAAGTGCGAAAAGATTAAAAAAACAAAAGTATTACACTAAATGCTTGTATTCACCAAGTGATGTAAGAGACTTAGGCAAACATGGCCTTTGATTGTCAAGAACTCTTACTATTTTACTGTCTATATAAAATAAAAGATTTACACCATTCATATCTCTACGGTCTATATAGAGATATGTTGGCTACCTAGTCGGGGGTTAAGGGAATGGTTTGGTAAGGTTCTTGCCTTGTTCCGTGTATAGATCCTACAAGGACCTGGGTCAAGCTTACTAGGACCTCCTTCAATACTCAATGGTATTGGATGGCGGGGGTGCGAATGGCTTGATCCCCTCTTATGTAAACTACTATTAATACATTAACCCGGCTATTTGGGATTGTATCACTGCTGACTCAAACCACTTAGCCGAGGGTAACGTCACCTTCAAAAGAGGGGGCTACCACATTACGCATTAATAACTTAATTAATTATCTTTCAATAATCCAACCTTTTAGGATTGTATCCTTGTTGACTCAAACTACTTGGTTGAGGGTAACGTCACCTTCAAAAGAGGGGCCTACTACTATAACTAAGATAATCTCTTAAAAAGTGCAAAAGTGTGGAAAACATCAAATGTTACATTAAAGGCGAGTCGGATTCAAGTGATTCATCTTGTCTATCTGTTTTTATTTTATTTTCATTTTCAGCATTTTTAGTTATTATTTTCATGTTTAAAACTTTTTCTATACTTTTGATTTGATTAGACGTTGAGCATAAACCGGTACTAAAAGCTCTTGTGTCCTTGGACGACATCGGTATCTTACCAACACTATACTACGCTCACGATGGGTGCACTTGCCCATATGTATGTTTAGTGTTAGTGAATATCGTGTTTTATAAATTTAAAACTTGACTAAAGTGTTAAAAAGGGCTAAAAGTATAACTAAAAACATATAACGCTACACACGCATCAGTTTCTTCATTGGTGCCCATCATGGGGCCGACAACGAACCACATCTTATTATTCTTCTTTACCTAAATTTATAGATCTGTGTATTTCACTATATCCACACTTGATTTTTGTTTGAAAACCCTTTAGATCTATGTTTATTAAGCCTTTTTGGGAGATTAAAAGATTTAAATAACTGGCGATCCACTTTCGTTCGAATCAGATGAGAAGAGATTAAAGATGTTTTGGTGTAACAATGACTAAAATATCATTCCTCTTACTTTTCTACTTTGTCACATGTAAAACCAAGATGCATTCGTAGGCTTTCTACAAATATCAAACTTCCTATTTGATCTTTGGCCTATATTTTATGATAAGATTTGGATAAAATGTGTCGATCGCTTATACAATATTGTTTGATATGTAAATAAATGTTATGATTTATATAAGACTCTTTAGCTTTTAATGTATGTCTCGAGCTTAAACCATGTATAGCTTTTTAGGGTGGAGATACAATAGGAAGTTTATTTGGCTAGGAAGGATAGGAAGTGATCTTGACCATCCATTAAGTTAATCAAGGGCTAAGATTAAATCAGGGAAATTGAAAGGAAGAAAAGAGGCGCGTGAGTTTGTTCAAGGGCATTCTAGTCAATCCAAGCCAATAGTTTATCTCTCCTCCAATTCCCCCCATTTTTTAAACGTTAATAACTCTTTCATACGACATTATTTTTTTATAAAAATTGCACCAAAAAAACGAGCGTTTTTTTATCTTTAAAACGAGTATACTATTGCTATATTTAAAAAAAATTTAAACCCAGTTGCGTAAAACGCAATAAAAAAACCACGTAAAACGCAATGAAAAAAAAACCTAAAAAATGACATTTTTCTAAAACGCAATGCACCAAAAACACAAAGAAATGACTTATTTGTAAAACGCAATGGCCAGAAAACACATAGAAATGTCTTATTTGTAAAACGCAATGGCCAGAAAACACATAAAAAAGTGTTTTACCTAAAACGCAATGCACCAAAAACACAAAGAAATGACTTATTTGTAAAACGAAATGACCAGAATACACTTAAAATGTATGTTCTCTAAAACGCAATGGACTGAAAACACATAAAAAAGTGTTTTACCTAAAACGCAATGCACCAAAAACACAAAGAAATGTCTTATATGTAAAACGCAATGGCCAGAAAACACTTAAAAATGACTCATTCTAAAACGCAATGGAATGAAAACACCTAAAAAATGTGTTTTACCTAAAACACAATGACTAAAAACACTTAAAAATGTGTTTTTGTTCTAAAACGCAATAGCCAGAAACCACATAAAACTCTCTTATTTCTAAAACGCAATGGACACATAAAACTGTCTGTCACTGTGAACTGTCTGAATTGTCTACGAATTACTGTCTTCGAAATGAGCCAATTTATGGAAAATTATTTTTTCTGATGCGTTTTTAGTACAGCTCAACCCCAGCCAGGGGCTCTGCCCCTTGGACCCCGCCAGGGGCTGCCGCCCCTGGGACCCCGCTACCGGGGGCTGCCGCCCCCGGGCCCCCGCAAAGATCGTAAAACACAATGACTAAATCAAAAACCCAGATCATAAAAATGAAATTAAAGAATTTCTTACATGGATTGAAGCCAATTTCTTCATCGGATTGACGAAATTTGAATGATAGAAACACTTATCAACGCTCGAATCGAACGAATCGAGTGATTATCTCCAAAATCACCAGAAAAACGAAGAACACGTTGATCGGGTTCTGAATCATTGATTGGGTTCTGAAGAACACGTTGATCGGGTTCTGAATCATTGATTGGTGATGAAAATCACACTATAATGTAGTGATTATTGAGATAGAAAGTGAAGAAATAGTTGAAGATGGTGGGTTTTGAAAATGGTGGGTTTTTGAATTTACTGGGTTTTGAAAAAGTAAGAAGAAGGAGTTGGATTGACTAAAATACCCTTTCTCTTTATTTTAAAATTTGTCACATGTCATAATCCTATGGCTTCCTATCCTTCCTAGCGAAAATTAACTTCCTATTTGATCTTTTCCCTAGCTTTTTAATCATTTATTTTATTAACTTGCAATTTACGTTAGCAATAATTAGCTGAGATATGATTTCACGTTAGAGTATTTAATAGATTAGAACTTTTGTGTATAAAAAGAAAAAAATATTTCGACAAAAGTAGCATTTTTAATTTATTTTCTAACTTTATTAGTCACCTTTAACCATTTTCTAATACGGCTTCACATGATATTTGTATTAAACTCTGAAACTCTATGGTACACGTTTTAATGCAAGGTACAAATTCTACCGCATGAGGTGCAAGTATAAGATCTGATGATTTTTCAATGTTTTGGTCACATTTTTATCCATATATGCACATACTTAAAGTTATCCCTCACCTTAGGCCCAAGGGCATGCTTGCTTTCCCATGTAACTCCATGGCCTTAAACATGATACCCCCTACCCCCACCCCCAACCCATTTAAAAGAAATTCATTGTGAATATATAGAGTGAGTAAGAATATATTCACTAACTTTGAAATATGAAAGATTTGTATAAAGATAAGTCTAAGAGCATAAACCGGATTAGGCCATCAATCGGTCGTCATAATAATGCTATAATGACGTTGTTTGTTCTAGTTGCGGTCTTTGTTTTCGGTTGCATGTTCATGATGATCGCATGTTGGCTAAACCTTGTAAGTTTTCATTGAACCCCATAACTTACTTTATGAAATTGTTGTGTTTTCACTTGTGAGATGCATGCGTGTCATGTAGTCTTTTTTTAAAAATCATCATTGGTAGTATTCTTACAACTCTTATTAGGGGTGTTATGGGTCGGTTTTGGGCTAACATTGAACCAAAACCGAAGTTTCAGTTTTAAAAAACTATTCATATTTCGGTCTTTTATATGGGTTTGGCAATGAGTCGGTTTTTGGTTTTACACATAGGTTGAAATGTTTGAGCCTAAAAAATTGGCGTGTAGCCAATTTTCGGTTTTACATTTGGGTCTAAGATGTTTGAGCCTAAAAAATTAGCGCGTAGCCAAGTTTTGGTTTTACATTTGGGTCTAAATTGTTTAAGCAACATTGGCCCAAGATAATGGAAAAGCCTAGAAATGGTGATTATTCTTTTGTAACCGTCCATTATTAATTTGGGCCTGATTTTTTTTTTTGGCCAAAATCAAGAATTTAGGCCAAAAATCCAATAGCGAACATTTAGACAAGTTTGGTTTTATAGTTCGGTTTGGTTTTGGAGCGAGACATAACCGAAACTGAACTATAGTATTCAGCTTTAAAGAAAATAAAACCTTAATGTTAGTCATTAGTTTGAATCGGTTAGTTTGGTTAGCTTTCTCGAAAAACAACTCACAAACCCTCCAAGCTCTTGTATTAATTGTTCGCACAAATAAGATGCACACACAGATTTAATCAGGTTTTTGCTATAAAAACCAAGATCACGACTCTTTCCACTTATTCAATAAACTTGCACAATAAATCCGGTTACATAAAACCCTTTAAATAATTAATTAAACAATTGAATAAGCCTATCTAATATAAACTAATAAACATATCCCTAGATTTTTTTTCGATTCACCCTCTTTTAACTTTCTTCATTCTTTCATGTTCAAACCAAGATAATGAAAACATATGAAGTGTGAGGGAGAAACTCATCCACTGATCTCCCAAGATCAATGACTCAAAATTAAGCGATGACATTTTGATAAATATGTGGTTCAAACAATTGAAAAAAGCAAATAGAGAAATGGTATTCTGGTCTTTTCTCACATGAATTCCTTCCCTCTTCGATTTTCAAATGATTATAACCATTTCATACGTTAATATAATTTTTTAAATTACACCGTATTAATGAGCATTTCATTCTCTTTAATTCCAACAACCTATTGCTATAGTTTTCTTAATTTTTTTACAGGATTTTGAATACCCATTACGTGTTTTTAAATACCCAGTATGTGACTACGTGAATTTGAATACCCATTACGTGATTATGTGATTTCATTATAGTAATTTATGTGAAACCCCACTAAGTAATTACGTAACAATAGTAGACTATGTATTATTACGTGACTACGTGATTTTGAAAACCCATTTCGTGATTACATGATTTCATTGTCGTATTTATGTGAAACCTTACTGAGTGATTACGTAAAAACAAAACATGTAATATGTAATAATTCATATGGATTATGGAATACCCAATATTTCAGGTATAATCACGTATTAAGGATAAAGTATATACATTATATTAGCCAATTCAACTATAATAACCACATAATGCCGTATATTAGAGATTTAATCACGTAATAAAGCATAAACATTTAAGTTGTTATTATTGAATGTGTAATCACGTAATGAGTATTCAAAAATTACGTAATGGGTACTAGATATTCAAAATCACATAATCACGTAATGAGTATTCAAAATCTTGTAATTTTTTGTAAGTAAACTATAGGAATAAACTGTTCGAATTAAAGATAATGAAATACATCTTAATAATGTATGAAAAAGTAATAGCCATTTGAAAATTAATGAGAAAACTAGTTCACTTAAGAAAAGACAAAATTAATTACCCTTCCTGACAAAGACGGTTGTCACTTCCGCTTTCCCATGTATGCTTCGAATTCTATCTTGTAAATGTTCCTTTCCATTATTTTAATAACTTGTAGTATACGTAGCTATAATTTGCTCAAATGTCACTTTGGAAAATTAGATAGATTAGAACTTTTGCATATAAGAAGAAAAAAATTCGACAAAAGAAGTAACTTTTAGGATTTATTTCTAACTTTGTTTAGTTTGATGGATCACCTTTAACCGTTCTCTTATACGGCTTCACATTATATTTGTACCATAGCATTTTAATGCAAAGTACAAGTCCTAATGAATGAGGTGCTTAAAGTTATCCCTTATCATTAGCCCAAGGACATGCTTCTTTTTACATGCAACAAACATGATACCCACTACACATACACCCACCCCAACCCCATTTAAACGTGATACATTGTGAATATATAGAGTGAGTGAGGATATATTCACTAAATTTAGAAATATGAAAGATTTGTATAAGGATAAGTGTAAGAGCATAAACCGGTTTAGGCCATCAATCGGTCATCAAAATAATGCCATAACAAGGTTGTTGGTTCTAGTTGCGGTCTTTGTTCTTGGTTTCATGTTCATGATGGTCACGTGTTGGCTAAACCTTGTAAGTTTCCATTGAACCTCCGTAACTTCCACTACCAGATTATTGTGTTTTCACCTGAAAGATGTTGCGGTTGTGTCATGTAGCATACTAGTATTTCTCTACCAATCATCGGTGGTGATAGTCTTATGACTCTTATTAGGGGTGCGTATGGGTCGTTTTTGGGCTCAAACTGAACCAAAATGAAGTTTCGTTTATAGAAAACCATTTGGTTTTCGGTTTAGTATGGGTACCGTTTGTTCATAGTTTTCGGTTTAGTATGGGTACCGTTTGTTCATACGCCAGTTTTCGGTGTTATATTTGGGTTGGAAATGTTTAAGCTAAAAAAAGCTAGCCACCCAAAAAAAAAAAAATCTACTTTTTGAGCCTAAAAAGACCTATTTTTTTAACCATTTATTAATGAATTTGAGCATGAAACTTTTGTCCAAAATAATGAATATGGGCAAGAAATCCAATAACAAACATTCAAAGAAGTCGATTTTATAGTTCCGGTTTGGTTTTAGAGCGAGGACCAAAACCGAATTGTAATTTTCGATTTTCCAAGGAAACAATACCGAGCCGGTTGTTATTATTTTGAATCGTTTAATTTAGTTAAGGTATTTTTTTTTTTTTTTGTTATGGTTTGGTTAATCGGTTTTTTACTCACCTTAAATGGATGCTTTGCATAAATAAAAATTCTAACATGAGGCGTCGAGAGATCAAAGTTCAATGATCATATTCATGCACATCTTGCATATCACAATGCCTTTTATGTAACAACAATTTGTTCGTTTTTTTTTTCCACTAATCTAACTATTATTCCTCATTGTGCATCTAGTATATGTTTTCAGGCCAACCCATTCCAAAATTTCAGACCAAAGAGGTTCATGATTTCCCTCTTGAATGTTTAGCATGGAATAAAACACTATCATGCCCCAACAACTACCCAACGACGCACGACAACCTAGACCATTCATCATTCAACACATGTCCCGAGTACTTTCGTTGGATCCATGAAGATCTACGACGCTGGAGAGGGACAGGGATCACAAGAGACATGGTAGAGGTAGCGAAACGAAGTGCTCATTTCAGACTAATAATCCTCGATGGAAAAGCTTATGTCGAAACCTTTAGAAAATCAATTCAAACTCGAGATTTATTCACACTATGGGGGTTTCAACAATTGCTAAGGTTGTACCCCGGTAGGATTCCTGATGTAGAACTTATGTTTGATTGTGATGATCGACCGGTTTTCAACATAAAACAGTACTTTAGGAGGCCCAACCCTGGGCCTCCACCTTTGTTCAAGTATTGTTCTGATCCATGGAGCTTGGATATTGTCTCACCCGATTGGTCCTTTTGGGGATGGTATGCAACTTTGATCTAATCTCTCTATTACTTTTGACATATCTATTCATCTGAGTATGTGATCAAGTTATTGAAAGAGAGAAACCACTATCAAATTTCAAAATTATAATTTAAGGTTATGATCTAACTTTTGACATGTAAACCTATTTAACCCATAACATCAACATAAGGTGTGAATCTGAATTTATGACGCAAAATGAAATCATAATATGAACCTAGCACGAGAGTTGTGGCTTTCATTTTAGTCTAAATAGGCAGGGCCGAGTTGAACCTGTAAACATTTAACTAAACAGGTTAGGCTCATGTTTACCCGTTTAACCTTTTTTATATTTTATCAAAGTGTTTTTAATGTCATAACTGAATCGAGTATTTTATGTCAAAATTTAAAAGCATAAAGAGAAATTAACATCAACTTTTACAATTTAGACGTAACCATTTTTTATATATGTTTTTTTTAAATGGCAAATTTCTTTTAATTCTTTACATCTGTAGGACTTGAACCCAAGACCTCACCCTCCTCCCAAGGTGTTTAACTATTTTATATACATTTGTATTTTAGTTTTAATTTGTAATTTAAAAGTATTGATATTCAACGAATAATAAAATAGAAAGAAATTCAGATTTACATGTCTGACAACATATTCAGGTTTGTGTAAATTTTTGAGTGATAAATAATTGTTTTTTTTTTTAATTTTTAACTTTTATTATTGAGTTAACTGCCATTTTCGTTCCTGTGGTTTGGTCACTTTGGCCATTTCAGTCCATTTTTTCAAAAATGCGCCATTTTCGTCACTCACGTACTGGAAAGGTGCCATTTCAGTCCAAAAATCATAACCCAGTTAAGTCAGTTAGTAAATAAGGACTGATTGTGTAAATTTGTAACATAAAGGACCATTTAAGTAAATATTAAACACCACCACCACTAGCCCTGCCACCACCACCATTCCGCTGCCACCACCACCGCCACCACAGCCCTGCCACCACCACCACTCCGCCACCACAGCCCTGCCACCACCACCACAGCCCTGCCACCACCACCACCACAGCCCTGACAACATATTCATCGTCTTCCCCAAAACGGTCAACAGAAGTCAAACGGCCTAATTCTCGATCAATACCGGATAATATTCAAATTAAACTTGCAGAAACATTGTACAAGTATAAACATACCGATTGGGTGATTAAAACCGATCCGGTATCGCGTGCAAGGGCGTGGCGACAGTCTCCGGCCACGGGTATTCCGGCGAGACTTGCAGACGATGAACAGAGGGTATTTTCGAAGGGGTAAAGGATTTTGAAGGGTGTGAGAGTTTCATATGGGTTCAGGGACTCTAAATAACACAACAATTTGACACTTAATCGACAAACTTCTGTGGATTAATTCCACTTTGAATTTTTTATAAAAACTCCGATTTCACGTGGTGTCGGGCATGCTTATTGAACAATTACAAAGCGTGGGGAGTTGTTTACGATCTGTGAGAGTGGTGGTGGCAGCGGAGTGGTGGTGGTGGCAGGGCTGTGGTGGCGGTGGTGGCAGGGCTGTGGTGGTGGTGGCAGGGCTGTGGTGGCAGGGTTTTGGTGGTGGTGGCAGGGCTGTGGTGGCGGTGGCGGTGGTGGTGGTGGCAGCGGAGTGGTGGTGGTGGCAGGGCTGTGGTGGCGGTGGTGGTGGTGGTGGCAGCGGAGTGGTGGTGGTGGCAGGGCTGTGGTGGCGGTGGTGGTGGTGGCAGCGGAGTGGTGGTGGTGGCAGGGCTAGTGGTGGTGGTGTTTAATATTTACTTAAATGGTCCTTTATGTTACAAATTTACACAATCAGTCCTTATTTACTAACTGACTTAACTGGGTTATGATTTTTGGACTGAAATGGCACCTTTCCAGAACGTGGGGGACGAAAATGACTCATTTTTGAAAAATGGACTGAAATGGCCAAAGTGACCAAACCACAGGGACGAAAATGGCAGTTAACTCTTTATTATTATATTGCATGTGATAGGCCAGAGACAAATCTGAAGCCGTGGGAAATGACATTGAAGGATATTAAAGAAGGTAACAAGAGAGTAAACTGGAAGGACAGAATACCTTTCGCTTATTGGAGGGGTAACCCTAGTGTCTCCCCTGTTAGGGCTGACCTTGTCAAGTGCAACGTTAACAACACTCATAATGTTGACTGGGATACTCGCTTGTTTATCCAGGTAATCAAAGCTGGAGAATCCTTCAAATTTTTTAGTTGCGGGGCGAGTAGAAAAAAACGAGTATTCATGAGTATTCATGAGTAAAAAAAGAGCAATGAACTTAATTAATTATGAGTTTATTGTGTTTAATGGACTTAAAATAAATTAAAAGGTTTACGTCTTTAACAACGTCTATATACCTTTTGTCCACTATGAAACTTGGACCCTTAACGGCCCAACTTTCTTGAACATGGGCAATTAGACATCTTTCATCATACCTTGGTATTATTAGGCTACAACTACTTGAGTAGGTGTAAAAAGGCTTTTTATTTCAGCACGACCTAAATGACTTTGTGTTCATTATGTAAATTTGAGCCAGTATCTTGGTAGTTTATCTAATAAAATTCCACCAGATTAAAAAAGATAATTATTTGCTTTTGTACTTTCCATACAAATGCAATGTTAAGTAAGAAAATAAACCTATAACAACACTGTACTTTAATTATAGATCTAAACATCTAGTTATCCGTTTTTTTATGTTGTTTTGTATAAACAAAAAGGGTCACATGTAATGTAGTTTTGATATACAAGGGTTTTTAATAAAAGAGGTTTAGTAATTTGGGTGACCTCCATATACCTTATCTCTTCAAATAATAAAACTATAGGTCAATTGGTTTCAAACTTGCTCAAATCATTTGTGACAGTACCGGAACCTCTAGGTTGGAAGCAATAATTCTATATAAAGGAGATGATCATGTAGAAATTTCTTTTTTTAAGTTTTGAATCAAGCGGTGAAAAGATTCAAATCAAATCTTAGAGAATTTTATCATCTTTAATAACAGTATAGTATTATTATAGGTTTTTTCTTATTTTATTAAAATGCTACGTAATTATGTAAGTTGGTACGTGATTAGTTAACATGTTATGTTTTTTTATGAACGGCATATAATCGGGTAGTACATGATTATATAATCTGGCATGTGTTATATAACCTGGTATATGATATGACGTGATTAGTTAACCCTCATACATAATTATATATATCCCTCACGTGTCACATTTTGGTGGCTTCCTACATTTCTCACGAAAGAAAAACCCATTGTACAATAACTAACACACTAGTATAATAGTGGAATGCAGTCAAGCCCTAAAAGATTTGTGGCCCATTAATTAATTAACTGGTATTAGGTTCACTAAAGTTTAATACTTGATAATCATATGAAACAGGATTGGATTAATGAATCAGTGCATGGATACAAGAATTCAAATATTGAAGATCAATGTACTTACAGGTAGATATATATCTTTGAAATTGTTAAAGAACTTCACATGCAGGAAATTAATATTTGACAAACTTCATGATCAATGAACAGGTATAAAATATACATAGAAGGATGGTCATGGTCAGTAAGTGAGAAATACATTATGGCCTGTGATTCACCTACGTTATACATCACCCCACGTTTCTACACTTTCTTCGCAAGAGGAATGTCTCCGCTCCAGCATTTCTGGCCTATTCGGTCCACTGACATGTGTAAATCTCTTAAATTTGCCATCGAGTGGGGCAATAATCACACTTCCAAGGTAATATTCACTGCTATTCTACAAAAGCGGTCGAAATTTTCGACAAATAGTATCAAGTTGTGATTTTGCTCGCAAAACACACTGGTCGCAACGCTAGTTGCTGATGTAGAGAGGAAACTCCAGTCGCTAACTTTGGTCGTAAATGAAATTTTGGTCGCTAAAGTTGGTTTGATTGGCTGTTTTCGTGATCCATGGTAAATGACAAAAAATATACTCCTTTATTTTCTGTACAACTTACTTTTAGTTAAAATTTATTGACGAAATATAGAAAAAAAATCAAGCAACTAACTTTGGTCGTAAATGAAATTTTGGGCATGTGTGTCATTTTCATCCAAAACAACTTTTTTGTACAATGTAGTCCTTCACTTTTGGGGTTTTTTGCCATTTTCATCCAAACATCTAATTTGCTTTATTTTTTCTATCAAACATTTGGATGAAAATGACAAAAAATCCCAAATCCCAGGGACGATTTTGGCAAAAAATTAGATGTTTGGATGAAAATGGCAAAAAATCTCAAAAATGAAGGAATATATGATATAAAAAAGTTATTTTAGATGAAAATGACAAACATACCCAAACTCCAGGGACGATTTTGGCAATTTACTCATTTTTTTGTTAAGGGTAGTTTGGTCCTTATAACAAATATGATAATTTTAAGTGTCTTTTAGTACTTACGTGCACTTACAACCAGAAGCATTTATTTTGTTTCAATGATGCCTTAATCACTTGAATCCACTAGGCACAAGAGATTGGTGAGGCGTCAAGCCGGTTCATTCAAGAGGACATGAAGATGGAGTACGTTTATGACTACATGTTACATCTACTGACCGAATATGCTAAGCTTTTGAAGTTCAAACCTACCCTCCCTCCAAATGCAGTTGAGCTATGTTCAGAGTCAATGGTATGCTTTGCAGATGGAAAGTGGAGGAGGTTCATGGAGGATTCACTCGTGCGGTACCCTACAAGCGCGACCCCATGTACTATGCCTCCGCCATATGATCCCACAACTATTAAAGCTATCATAGACAACAGAACAAGAGCGATAAAACAAGTCGAAATGTGGGAAGATGAATATTGGAAAAATCAACACTTGAAACATTGATCACATCTTCTTGTACTTATCTTTATTGGCTTGTAACTTTGGATCACTATTCTGACTTTAAAAAATATGGTTACTCTCATTACTTTTAGATATTTTCTTCAAAGTCAGCCTCCTAAGTGTGCATGTAAGGGGGTTAATTTAATTCAAGTTTTATACTTTGAAGATGTAATTTGAGTCACATAACAAGTGCATCAAGTCAGGGGCGAAGCTATGAGGGGGGGGGGGGGGGGGACCCCGAAATTTTCATTTGTTATATATGTTTTCGATCTCTCGGTTTTATAGAAATTTTTGGTATATACGTTTTCGACCACTCGGTCGAAACAAGCTTCGACAATCACAATATTGTTTTTAGGTGTTTTTATTCAAGAACAAATATACCCAAGCTCTAACCTCCACCTCACATATCTTTCCTACACCTCACCCTTTCTCTCTCCTAAAAAAAATGTTAGAGAATGCTTTTTTTTCGATGTACACAGGCCGTATAATATTATATGACCCATATAATGTTATACGACTCAAACCTTATATAATGCTATACGACCCATATAATTTTATACGACCTAATATTTTCTCTATGTATACGAGTCGTACAACATTATATCAGCCGTATAACATTATACGACCCAATATTTTTCCTGTCAAATTATTCTATACGGGCCGTGTAACGTTATGCGACCCGTATACAGGGTGTGAAATTAAGATTTTGGGGTGTGAGATTATTAGGACCCTGTAACAATAACTAGTGATTTTTCCTCGCGCTTCGTGGCGAAAATTCGATCGGTCTTATTTCAGTTAGTTACGGTATTGGCCTTTACTATAATAATCCAAAGAAAAAACCTTATGTCAATAGAAAACAATAAAAACTAATATCGGTACCGGTATCGAACACAAAGTAGGTAACCTAACATGCATCTGTACATGAAATACATTCACAAAGACATACAAGGAACGATTGAATGATAATAAATTAAAGTAAAGTACGCACACACATCTAGTTAAATATAATTAAATCTTTTACTTTAATATAAACCATCAATTAAATTACCAAAAGCCGACAAATTACCGATTAACACAAATATTCATCAGAAATCTGGGTAGATAAATAAACTAGCCAAGAATCATAGTGACAAACAATAAACAAGTCTGAGATAAATAGCAAAACATGTTCCTATCGAAAACCAAGAAAAACCCTGACACGAATCTTGAATCGCGGCCTTCAATCTTGAACCAATCCGCTTCTCCCTCTTTTGATATCGCCTTCTAATACTCTATATATCGTATTTCCCTTCTGTTCTCATTCGTATCTATATATCAAATATTCTTCTGCTCAAAATACGTATTCTCATCAAATAACAATTCCTTGCAGCCATGAAGGCCTGATAAAAGGCCCACTATCTCGTCTCTCTTATCATGTTAAAAGGCCCAATAAGGGCTCGCTGAATACCGACCCAAACAGATGCGGTTTAGGATCTTCACGTTTTCTTTTCTATACATAAACAAGCGTTTTCCTCGTACAACCCAACAACCTCTTTACCTTTATTTCTTTTTATGCACATGGAGCTTCCCATTTATGATTTATTAGCAAAATTCACAAGGAGTGGAATTTTTAGTGGACATTAAAAACAATTTTAGTTATGCTTTCTTTTAGACTAATAGTTGACTTTTATAGTGTACCTGGTCTTTTTGTAGAGGAAATTTAACTCCACAAGGGACAAAATGAAACATACATTTTATTCAAGAAATTTTGATAACAAAAACTTCTGATAATTCACACCTATTATACATATCCTCAAGATTGTTACTTGAATTATATTTGAACTTTAAAAGTTTACACATAATATATCATCATTAACTTTGAAAATAAAGGAAAAAAATGAATGTAAAACCACTGAAAACTCGTACTTTCAATGGTCCAGTAAAGAGATAAAAAACGGCTTGCTTGACAAAGATACATTATAAAAGAAACCAAGATTTGTGAGTATATATAAAGTATATGAATATATTTATGACTGGTGATTGCTCGTCCTCCGGTTGTGATTTAGGATTGCTCCTCTTCCTGTGGTGGTTCTGGTTGGCTATCATCTTCTGCTCCCTCTCCAGTTCCTTCCTCTCTATCTCCGTCTCCATCTCCGCCATCTTCCTCCTCATGCGGTGGTGCCTCAGGTGCAACGTCCTCCGGCTTTGCATTACTCTTTCTATTGGCGGCCTCGAGGACATGACTATAATTTCCTTTCTCCATGAAGAGTTGAGCAAAATGGTGTTTGCAGTAAAGAACACCATCAAGGGCAGCATATGATGAGTGTGTAAGAGGGCAGCCTCCATGAGCACATTTGAAGCATAACTTGTGATATGGTTCGCCTTCCATTGTCACCTATAAATGTTCAAAGAGTTTTACTTATATGACATGGAACCAGAACTTCTTTATCGGGGTAGTTCTCTTCTATGCGGACTACAACCAGAGTGTTCAACTCATATTTTTGTTAAAAAAAACCTTGGATTTTTTTTTAAATTCCGGTAATAATTGGGGTCAACGAACCCTTCTGACCCCTTGGTTCTGCCCTGGTGACGAGAACATGTTCTTTAATCGAATAATACTAAGCATTGTAGTTACTAACCTTTTCTAGGGGGTAGACAGTTTTGTTACATTGTCTACATTTGTCTTGAGTGCCAGAGAACATAGATGAAAGTTTGTTTGGAGCTTTTGACTGCAGCAATATTTTCATTCCAAATGCTCATTTTAATCATAAAAATATTTAGAATTTAATAGATTTTGCTAATTAAAAAGATAGAATTATGTGATTAACATACCGTGTTATCTCTATCTGGTTTCGCTGCAAAAATCAGATATAAAATGGAAAATCAAAAAAATAATTATGATAAAAGTATTCCAATAAAAGATTACATGTTTTTCGAAGAAGTATATATCCACATACTTACATTTATATATGTATGTACAATAAAAAGATCTTACATGATGTTTGGAAATTCTTGCTGAAGTTCCCAGATTCCTTGAAGAGTTGTTCAAAGTGAGGCTTGCAGTAAAGAACTCCATCCATGGATGAGTAATTGACCATCTACAAGATAATGGTATACATAAAAAAACTTGATTTTTATTTAACTTTTGAACATCAAATCAGGTGTGTTATTTAACACTGATTCATTAATTGCGAGAAAAAAAACCGACACTTAAGATACTTTTGATCTCATGATCCATAACAACCTATGTCAAATTGTTAGATTTTGAAAAATACTATGTATGAATGTTAATAATAAACAAATAAACAATAATATGAGTTGATTTTCGATAGTTTGTTTACTTTCTCTTCCATAAACTTCATAACAAATTTTCTTTTTCTTTGCGACGTACAATTTACCGTTGAAATTAAAAGCTTATTTAGAGGGAAAATTCCCTAGAAGTGTACTTTTTTTTCATAGAATTAGTCGGTTTTGGGAAACCACATGCACATCTAGGTGGTTTTTTTTACAACCATTGTACATCTAGCCAGTTCGCTCCTGCACAAGCGGGTTCAAGCCATGTCTGAAAAAGATTACAACTAACGCCGAGGTGGTAAGCCCTTTCATCAATTTCGCTTGCTTGGAAAACGAATTCATAAGAAGGCAAAATTGTTGTAGCGAATTTATCACCCCACCAAAGTATCTTAAAACAAAGATTTCCTTCTAACACTTTTGTCTTCTTTCGAATTTGCTCGCTCGATTGATGAATTCCACTTGCAACCTCGCGAATTCTGGAAATCTTTGTCAAACATGGCTTGAATTCGTTTTTGTACAAATTGCCAAAAATTATTAAGAAGTGTGTGCAAATGATTTTTCTAAACCACATGATGCTACAAAAAAAGTTCCCTAGAAGTATTAATTATGTAGCATGAAAGTTACAATACACGCTGAAAATAAGAAAAAAAAAGAACAAAAGTAGAAACATTTGAAGAAGAAAATAAATGGAACAAACCGAAAGAGTGCCTTTGCAATGACTGCATCTGAAGCAAGCTTTATGATAAGTAACCCCATCAGCAGTCAACAAATCTACAAAATAAACAGTTTTATCACAAGCTTTGCATTTATCCAAAGTTCCTGTGAATGACATTGTTGCTTATCTTCTTAATCTTTTTCTAAGTTTTGATGTAAAACTATAGATCTTAACAAAATTGGGTTGTCAATTCATTGTTTAAATGAGGATCAAAGGAAAAAGAAAATCATGTTTATGTTGAAAATATATATTTTCTCTTAATTTTCTACTTTTCTGCAATGGTTTGTTGACCAGAACTAGATTGAATCAATGGAATACAAACACCTGATTGGAGATCCTAATAATTCTGAGGCTATTAACAGGAATCACATATTTTAACAAAAATAAATCAAAATATCTAATGGTAATAAAATGGTCATGAAACTATATAGAGCTCCTAATAGAATATGTTGGGTAAAATTCCTCACAACAGTCAACGTTAAAAAGGTTAATCAATCTCTGAGGGGGTGGGGGTGGTCATCACTTATCACTCATAACATCCAAATCAAGTTCCGTCATGTCATCAACAATTTTTCTATCACTCACAACATTTTTTAGTGGCAATGGTCATCACTCACAACACCCAACAATAAACCCTCACACCCCCTTACATCCATTTATCACTCACAAGCCATCACTCGTGAAATATATCACGCACACAATCCCTTCACTCGTTGAATTATTAGGTGGCGGTGGGGGTTTGCATGCTATCACTCGTGATGATTGCTCCATCACGCACCACCTCCACTGGCCTAAAAAATATCAGAGGGGATAATATGGGAAGGGTTCAAGTGAAAACTCATTTTATCGTGAGAACTCGAAAACTAACTAAAAAAACCTAAAAAATATACCAAAAACTTTTTTTTTATAATTTTTTATTAAAAATCGCTATTTTTTATAAATAAAAAAAACTATTTTTCAAAAAAAAATTGTAATGCACATGTGTAATAATATGCATGTGTACATGTGCATTACATAAGAATTTTTTTTTTAAAAAAGTTTTTTTTTATACACAAAAACTAGCAAACATTGGTAAAAAAAAATTGGTATGTTTTTTCGGCTTTTTAGTTAGTTTTCGAGTTCTAGCGTTAACTAGTGGTTTTCATTTGAACCTACACATATATATACTCAAAAGTGTGAGAACGGTGAGAACGCTTCCTGGCCTAACACGTGTCACGCCGCTTAGAAAAGGGCGGAGGGGCTTTTTTATTCTTTTATCTTCTTCTTTTCCAGTTCCGCTTTTCCTAATATTGATGGTTTTTAAGATTTTTGGCGTTAACCAAAATATTTAATGGCGTTTAATGGTTTCATCTTATTAATATTTTGGCGTTTATGACGTTTATTCAAATCGTATGCCATTGTAACCTAGGGGTCAGGAAATCTATTTGAATGACGTTTTTCACGGCGTTTTAAACAAGTTGGCCAATTGTTCTATTATTTCTTATAAACATTTTGGCGTTTGGGTTATCTTGGCATTTTACAATTGTTGGATTATATTTCAGCCACAGTAGAAAAAAAAACAAGCAAAGAAAATAAATTAAAAATCCTAATCGGATCTCTCTTCACAATGTTCACTGTCATCAGTCTCTTTGTTATTTAATAGTACAAGAACTGACACCAAAAGATGGCGTTTTATGTAAAACTTAACAAACCCATCGGTTTGATTTTTTTGCCTGCTCGTCTGTTGAAGTTGCTTTTTTGTGGATGTTTGGGGACATAGATCTATGACGTGTGGGTGGGTTTTTCGCTTTTTCTTCATGTTGATCTTCATTTTTATAATCATCCCACTTTTCAGTGTCATTGATCTCTTCTCCTCATCCAAGCCTTCTTCAAGAACAAAAAATACAAAATGCCATATGACTGGCATTAGTATCTTTTTCTTGAATTTTTGTCCATCTCATGCAGCAAAATCTTTTTGAGTTACTCGCCTCCGCTAACAATTCATTCAGTGAATCTTGACAAATAACAATATTGAATATCCAAGAAAGCATATTAGCCATCTTTGTTTTTTCGGCGTTTTATAGTGAGTGGTATTTAGTAGTATTGGCGTTTGTTTATTTATTTATTTATTTTTTTTTTGTTTGATCAAATGGAAGTTGCTGAGATGTATCATTTTATAGGATCTCTTTTTGGCGCCAAAGTTAGGCGGTGCGTTATTATAATAAAGTATACGTCTTTTCAGTTACTGTTTGTAGTTATTGTTTTTGACAATCTTTATCTCTGAAGTCTGTAACACGTCCCATCTTTCAAGTTTGGCGTTTTAGATTCTAATATAATAAATTTTACCTATCTTCAGTTTTTCTGATTTGAAGTTACTGTTTCTAGTTACATTTTAAAGTTTGTTTTTTTTTTTTGGTTTTTTATAATACTTTTTCAAACTAATTTTATTATAGTTTGGGAGTTTTGGGGGGCGTTTAACGGGATGATATCATTTAAACAAGCATTTTGGCTGTTTTGGCGTTTTTATTATATATGACGTTTTTATTATACAACAATCAACTGAAAAGGAAAATAAAAAAAGAATACATAAAAAAAGTTTTTTTATAATACTTATCCAAAGTAATTTTATGATGGTTTGATAAACGCCAAAGGTGTAAGACATTTGTCTTTTTGGCGTTTTTATTAGATATGGCGTTGTTAATTAAATAACAATTAACTGAAAAAGAAAATTAAGCAAAATAATATTGATCTTCATATCTTCACTGTCACCAATCGTTTTCTTCTTTTGAAGCATCTTCACTGGTTGTTTCGACGTTCGTATGAAATCAGCCTCTTTTTCTATAATTTTTGTCCATCTCATGTAGCAAAATGTTATTGAGTTTACACCCTTTCAGCCAAAATGTTATCTTTTTTGGCGTTTTACCGAGAAAAAGAACGCCCCAAAATAAACCATCTTAAAACTGTAAATTTGATCATGCTAAAATCAATAAAGTGTTGCTGTATGGTGTTGGATAACATTGTTAATCCTCAGTTAATAAAGATAACTGACAATGTTGTCCACACCATACAGATACACTTTATTGACAACAATATATTTGATGTTTGGGTTTTCTGGCATTTATCAGTCGAATGTTAGATATTAAATATGGCGTTTGGGTTTTTGTTTGTGTTTTTTAATTGAAGGTCTGAGTTGTTATATATATAGGATTTTTTTGGCGGTTTTTTTAGGCGGGATTTTACTATAATTAAGTTTGACGTTTTATATCTAATGGCGTTTTTAGCAGAATGCTGTGTGATTTTTGTTTTGGTGTTTTATTTTCATGGTACGGCGTTTTGTTTGGAGTAGTCAAAAGACGCTTTTACCCTTGTTGAAGCGTATCCACGTAATAAAATTGATGTTATTTACGAAAATGCCACCGCGCCAATCTAGTCCATAGATTGTTTTGATCGGACGATTGATAAGCGTTCTCACCGTTCTCACACTTTCTACCGTTTTCTCTAAATCCCGACCCTATATATATATATATATATATATATATATATATATATATATATATTGAAGATCTTGTACATTAATTCAAAAGTGTGAGAAGTGAAATATTGTGGAGATGAGATGTGTCCTCAATCTAAATTAATTCAAAAGGGTAAACACGTAATTTTCTTATTGATTTAATTAATTGTTAACCTTCCATAACCGCCACCCTTAATTATAGGAATGCGAATTAACAATTAATCTACGAATTTGTGTCATCTCGTTCATCAATTATTAATTCTGAAGATCGCAGAATGAAAATTTATAGAGTGTTATATAGTGATGGATGCAGAATGAAGGTTTTTATATAACACTACAAATCTCAATAAAACACTACGAATAGCATATAACACCATATAACCCTTTTATAACTCTATATAACACTATAACATTATATATAACACTGCAACCACCATTCAGAACTGTATAGTGCTATATATTTTTATATAGTGTTACATAGTTATTATATGGTGTTATATAGTGTTTTTTGGTGTTATATAATATTATATGATGGATGTATAGTCTTATATATTTCTTGTAGTAGTTACATATTTCTGGATTTTTTTTAGAATGTCCGGATTTTAGAATAAGTTTAAAATTAAGTCGCTAGAATTTGGGAGTGAATCGCTAGAATTTAGGAGATGTTACCTAATTTGAAACATATACAAAGACACTATTATCCCTATAATTTTCAAATCAGTCCAAATAATTAAAACACAATTTATAATTTGGTCCCTATTGTCTCAACCATTAGATCAAAGATCTAATGGTTTAAAACACTTCTTACACTTCTCACAGTTTAGACACTTTGTACACTATATATATATATATATATATATATATATATATATATATATATATATATATATATATATATATATATATATATATATAGGGAGGGGCTCATGCGAGAACCGCCCTTATTGTGAGAATCTTGAGAACCAATGTGAACACAACCTAAAATAGCTAAAAAAAACCTAACCCCCACCCCCCCCCCCCCAAAACCTAACCCCCCCACCCCCCCCCCCCCCCCAAAAAAAAAAAAAACCTAACACCCCCCCCCCCCAAAGCTAAATGCTAAAAACTAAAACCTCCAAAAAACCTAAAAAAAACCTAACCCCCCCCCCACCCCCAAGCTAAAATGCTAAAAACTAAACCCCCAAAAAACCTAAAAAAATCTAAAAAAATAAAAAAAAAAATCTAAATTTTTTTAATATTTTTTATGCTCAAATCGCTACTTTTAATGGCAAAAAAAATTTATTTTAAAAAAAAAATTAAAAAAAAAGTTTTTTTTTTGCTTCGAAAAGTAGCGATTTTTATATAAAAAATATTAAAAAAACATTTTTTGTGTAATTTTTAGCTATTTTTAGGCATTTTTGGTGTGTTCACATTGGTTCTCACAATAAGAGGTGGTTCTCGCATGATCTTCTCCCTATATATATATATATATATATATATATATATATATATATATATATATATATATATATATATATATATATATATATATATATGTATATAGGGGACCGCTAAAATGAGAACCAACTCGAGTTGTAAGAACCGTGAGAACTACACCGTACGGGGCGAGGTGGACCAAAATTTTTTTTCATAAACGTAGATGTGTGTATTATAAACACATTTGTAAAAAAATTCAAAAAAAAAATGTCGTGTGTGTAGTTTAGAGCACCACAAGTTTGTGTTTACGGGTACCGTAAATCCAACCGGAAAATTTACGGTACCCGTAAACATACACTTGTGGTGCTCAAAAACTTATTTTTTTTGAATTTTTTTTTACAAATGTGTTTATAATACAGGCATCTACGTTTGTGAAAAAAAAAATTTGGTCCATCTCGCCCCGTACGGTGTAGTTCTCACGGTTCTTACAACTCGAGGTGGTTCTCATTTTAGCGGACCCCTATATATATATATATATATATATATATATATATATATATATATATATATATATATATATATATATATATATATGTAAGGTAGGGTCTATGCGAGAACCACCTTTATTGTGAAAACCGTGAGAACCAATGTGAACACAATAAAATAACCTAAAAACCTAACCCCCCCCCCACCTACCCCCACCCAAGCTAAATGCTAAAAACTAAACCCCCAAAAAACTAAAAACCTAAAAAAATCTAAAAAACACACAATTTTTTTTAATAATTTTTAATGAAAAATCGCTACTTTTAGTAGGCAAAAATATTTTCTTAAAATTTCTTTTAATAACGAAATCCAGCAATTTTTCGTTAAAAAATATTAAAAATAAATTGTATGTTTTTTTAGCTATTTTTAGATATTTTTGCTTGTGTTCACATTGGTTCTCGTGGTTCTCGCAATAAAGGATGGTTCCTAAATGATCCTTCTCGTATATATATATATATATATATATATATATATATATATATATATATATATATAGGGGACCGCTAGAGTGAGAACCACCTCGAGTTGTAAGAACCGCGAGAACCACACCGTACGGGGCGAGGTGGACCAAATTTTTTTTCAAAAACGTAGATGCATGTATTATAAACACATTCGTAAAAAAAATTTAAAAAAAATGTCGTGCGTGTAGTTTTTTACACCACAAGTTTGTTTCGTAAACCACAAACTTGTGGTGTAAAAAACTACACGCACGACATTTTTTTAAAATTTTTTTTTACGAATGTGTTTATAATACATGCATCTACGTTTTTAGAAAAAAAAATTGGTCCACCCCGCCCCGGATCAAGTAGTTCTCGTGGTTCTTACAACTTGAGGTGGTTCTCATTCTAACAGCCTCCTATATATATATATATATATATATATATATATATATATATATATATATATATAGGGCAAGGATAAATTAAAAACCCACTTGAGTTGAATAAACTCTGAAAACCCAATAACAACCATTGATCATACTTGATGGATGGCTAGGATTCACTTTTGCCCATCAGATGCTTTTGTGTCCTTTTGTCTCAATTTTTTAATATATTTCATGTACTGAAGGGTAATATCGGAACATTAACATAATTTCTCTTACAATCAGACAAAAGTCTGCATGTTGTAAGAAACCTTCACATCAATATTCATCATTACACTTCTTTTTTCTCCAAATATGATACACCAACTACTTTTCAATATTCTTTTTTGCTCGTATATTTTTTTTTTTTTTTGGTTTTGTTACATGTGTATATGACAATATATTTTTGTAACATATTTTTTTTGGTTTTGTTACATGTTTTACATAGAAACGTAACATATAATTTTTCTATGATCAAATGTTACATAGAAATGTAACATGCATTTTTTCTTTGATTGTTACATTTTTTATGTAACACAAAAAAATGTAACATGCATGTTTTCTTTGATTGTTACATTTTTTATGTAACACAAAAAAAATGTAATAGGAATTTTTGCTTTGATTGTTACAAAAATGTAACAGGCATTATTTATGTAACACAAAACAACGTAACTGGTATTATTTATGTAACACAAAAAAGTGTAACAATGCACTTTATTTTCAGTAACATACATTATTTATGTAACACGAAAAAATGTAAAATGCATTTTTTTCTTTGATTGTTACATTTCGTAACTAAGATGCAAAGAATTGTTACATCCAACAACACTAGATTTTTTTAGATTCAACCATAAAATCAATAATAAAAAAACAACATATCCAGAACGCAAGAACTTAATAACATTAATCTTCTTAAACAAGAAAATAAAAAAAAGTTGCAAATCTACAAAACACAAAAAAATGAAGATCTACAAAACATAAAAAATTGCAAATCTGAAAAATGCAAATCTGGATGATCTTTTAGATCTGGAACACAAAAAAAAATCAAATCTAAAAATTACAAAAAAGTGAAGATCTACAAAACACAAAAAAATGAAGATCTACAAAAACACAAACATACTTACGGATCTGGAGGATCTTATAGATCTGGAACATCATGTTCAACATCAAACATCTTTTGGATCATCTTCAACATCGAACCGTCATCTGAAACATCCTCGAACATCTTCAACCGGATCTGGAGCATCTTTTGGATCTGGTAGCATCTTCCCGGAACATCTTCAACCGGAGCATCTGGAGCATCTTTTTTTATTCGGATCATCTTTTTTGTTTGGAGCATCTGGAGTTTTGGTGGTTGATTGTGAAGGATTTTGATAAGAAAAAGAATTTTTTTTGTTTTAGATCTTAGATCTGGAAAATGGTTATCTAGAGAGAGAGAGAAAGAGAGAGAGAGAAGTGTGTGGGATGAGGTAGAGAAGTGTGAGGGTGATGAAGATTAAGGGGATGTCAGCACAAAAGTGTGACAACTCGTATTTCGAACCTATCTTTGTGCAACGTTATGTAATTACGTGAACTTTATTAATTGAATGTTATGATTATATGTTATGTGTATTGAATGTTTGTATAATAAACAAGCCCAAAACGCACAACACGAACCAATCGCACAAGCCCACTCGGACTACACTCTTGTATTCGGACTTAAGGGCAGCCCACTAGGAGGGTTCGGCCCACTCCATCAATCGCACAACACCTAGGGTGTTGGTATAAATTCCACATTTTACCTAATCACACAAGTTTACAAACCCTAACTCTCTCCTTCTCCTCTCTTTTTCTTGGTCGAAAGCTGTCCATCCATTCGGAGTTCCCATCTCGGTCAAAGTTGATCTCACTTGTTCACATCCGGTTAGTGTTCATAGTCATGTTTGATATCGTTATATTATGTGATGATTAGGGCTTTATGCTAGTAAATATGTTGCTACAACTATAACCATGATTTGAATCCATGTGCTTGATCCCGGTATATATATGTACATATGATGAGATGTGATCGAATCAATAGTCTAGGGATTGATTGTTGTTCACCAAATCAAGTATTTGATTAATTGGCTATTATGAATTGTATTCGGATGATTAATTATGTTGTTATACTAGTGTGTATGCTAGTAATAAGAATCATCAAAACTGTTATTGCGATTCAAGGTTTTGGATAGGTGGTTGTTCATGATCATGATTAATTAGGGTTCATGAGAATTAAGGTGATAAAACTCTTATTTGATCGAGAATTGGCATGATTTGAAACTATTGATTAATAACCACAAAAATAGGAAACAATTGATTTGCAAGATAATTGTAACTGATTTCATGAAGTTTCCAAAACACACAAGTCGACCGCACAAGCTTGTGGGATCGCACAAGGTCCACCCCTGATCGCACAAGGGATGGATCGCACAACACAGTCGCACAAGCTAAAGTGCAACACATTAGAACACATCGTACATATTATCTATGCATGATCGCACAACATATTGTGGATCGCACAAGCCGGTGCCGATCGCACAATAAGTTGGGCCACACATAAATGAGTTAGCTGTTGATGTTGCTGGGCCGGACAGCCTAAGACCCCACTCGCACAAGACTAATCTGGTCGCACAAGTCTAACCGGGACGCACAAGATATCTACTTGTTACTTATTGGGCCGAGTATGCTGTTAGACTGCTTTACTATATTATGTGGGCAGGGTATGTTTGGGTTACAACAAGTGAATCGCACAAGTCGAACGCGTTATGTACTTGACTGTTAACTGTTTACCATGATCAATACGTGTTGAGAACCTGTTAGGCTATGTGTAAGCTTATGTGCAATACTTGAACCAAAACCTGACTTGTATGGTAACCCTGTTAGGACGTGGTTGACCACCCTTAGTTCAAGTAACTTTTCGTGTAATCTGCCGAGCAAACCAAGGTGAGTTCACACTCTTACCAAGGCATGGGATTCCCGGGGTAGGGAATGGGTTTGAATAATGGGATTGAACAATTACTTGTACTTACACTGTTACTAGACTAACTACCATCGTCCTCGGATACGAAGGACCCATACGTAAAACCTACGTATACTTGGGCTTATCACTGTCCTAAGGATGCAAAGGACACTTACGTAAAACCTACGTAAACTTATATTCACTACTGCCTCGGGTTGTGACAGGCACATACGTAAAACCTATGTAAACCCCCGCGTACTACTGTCCTCGGGTTGAGAAGGACGCTTACGTAAAACCTACGTAAACCTTGTACGTACTACTGTTCTCGGGTTGAGAAGAACACTTATGGTTACCTCTAGTCTAGTACATACACACAAGGGAAGCCCCCACTAAATGAATATACAATTGACTTAGTTAATAACGCATGGTGATGCAACGGACCTACTATTACGAACTTACTTACTGTGAACTCGCTCAACTAGTTGTTGACTCTCTGTTACATGCCTTGCAGGACCATAGGTAATCATGGAGCTTGCACGGGAGGCGCGGTCGTTGTGGGCACAGATTGTGGATGTTATGATAAACACTTTTATGACATTTCAACTGAATACTTATGTTGGGTTTTTACATTATTGCTTCCGCTACACATTTCACTATGTTAGGTTTTGAAAACACCTTTCGTATTGATGAATGACTTTTACTATTTACTTATATGTTCAATATGATTGGTGGCTTGATCCTGGTCATGTGGCTTGATCCTGGTCATGTCACGCCTCCAAGCGGTGGTACTCCGCGTGTGGATTTTGGGGGTGTGACAAAAAGCTTCTCCATGGGTGGTGGGTTTGTTCCGAATTTCTTTAATCTAAACAAAGTGGTGGTGGGTTTTTTGGTAGAGGAGAAAGATGAATGAGGAGAGAGGTAGTGTTAATTGAGATGAATGAGGTCTGATGGGTTTTTTTTTAAAATGTTGCTCTTATAAATTCTAGAGAGAGAAAATGTACAAAAGTTGTCATCATTCTCAAAAAGGAAGACCTGTTACATTTTCAGGCTATGGATAAATTGACGTAAATACCCCTCTCTTCATCTTTATGCATATGTGACGTGGCTGAATCCTAGCCACACATGTGGGTTTCTTGGGTTTTCTCATCTGGAGTGAGTTTACTCTTTACAATTAGCCTATATATATATATAGGGCAAGGATAAATTGAAAACCTACTTGAGTTGAATAAACCCTGAAAACCCAATAATAGCCATTGATTAATCAGATTGATGGATGAGATCATTTTGGTCTTGCCCCCTTTTTACTTTTTAATATAATATTAATGAGAGCTACAAGAAGGGTATATTTGGAAATGTTACAATTTCTCTCTCCTGACAGAAAGTGTAACATCTGTCAACTTTCCTCTCTCTCATGACAGAAAGTGTAAATCTGTCTACTTTCCTCTCTCCTCTCTCTCTATAATTTTGATCTTTTTTGTTTACTTTTGGTATACGTACACTACAAAAAAATGTGTTACAAATATCATCTATTTATGTTTTTTTAGAATTTTTAAATATGTAACTGACAAAACATATTAAAATTGTTACATTACTAAACCCCAGCTATGTTGTTACATAAAGATGTTACACAAAAAAAGTGTAACATAACCAAAGAACAATTCATTTTTTGTTACATTAATATCACCCAGTTGTTACACTCACAAGAATCACTAAAACCCAGCTATGTTGTTACATAGAGATGTTACACAAAAAAAGTGTAACATAACCAAAGAACAATTTTTTTTGTTACATTATTATCACCCAGTTGTTACACTCACACGAATCGCCCTGACTTTTGTCAACTAGCACATTTGTTTCATCTAACAATCAAAAACATATTAGAACTGTTACATTACTAAAACCCAGTTATGTTGGGTTACATAAAGATGTTACGCAAAAAAAGTGTAACATAACCAAAGAACAATTTATTTTCTACTACATTATTATGATCCAGATCTGAAACAAATTTTACACAAAAAAATTGATAAAATCAATAATAAAAAGCAAAAAAGGTGTTACATATATCATCTGTTTATGTTTTTTTAGAATTTTTAAATATGTAACTAACAAAACATATTAAAATTTTTACATTACTAAAACCCAGCTATGTTGGGTTACAAAAAGATGTTACACAAAAAGTGTAACATAACCAAAGAACAATAATCTGGAAAAAAAATATAACAACACACTTTATTTTTACAACAATCTAAAAAAGTGTAACAACATATCCAGAAAACAAGAACTTAATAACATTCATCTTCTTAAACAAAAAAATAAATAAAAAAAGGTTGCAGATCTACAAAACACAAAAAAATGAAGATCTACAAAACACAAAAAATTGCAAATCTGGAGGACCTTTTAGATCTGGAACACAAAAAAATTGAAAATCTGAAAATTACAAAAAAGTTGGATATCTACAAAACACAAAAAATGTAGATCTACAAAAACACAAACATACTTAAGAATCTGGAGGATCTTGTAGATCTGGGACATCATGTTCAACATCAAACATCTTTTGGATCATTTTCAACATCGAACCGTCACTAAAACATCATCTTCAATATCGGATTTGTTGACCACCATCGGATCTTGAAACCACCATCGGATCTTGAAACCCTTATCGAGGAACTACCCGAGCCCACCTTACAAATCTATTGAACCACTTAAAGCACTAAATCCGCCATGAAAAACAGTGGTTTTGGTGATGATTTATGGTGGATCGATGAATATTTCGTTCGCCAAGAAACCGGATCTTGAACTACACCGTCACCGAGTTGTTATGCTTGTAGATCTAGAGTTTTGGTGGTTGATTATGAATGATTTTGGTAAGAAGAAGAATTTTGGTGGTTGATTTAGATCTGGAAGTGTGTGTGATTTAAGAGAGATAGAGAGAAGTGTGTGTGATTTAATGTCACACCCCGATATTTTCACATATTACCGGTGGGCCCAGCGGGGAGTATCGTGACATAGTTGATATCATCATTGTCAATACACACAATATAATAGCACAGCAGAAGGCTTGGTGAATAAACTATTACAAACCATAATGTCTGAGTGTCCACGAAAGAATATACAGACTGGAATGTAATAAGATCCACAGGCGGATCATACGTAAAATACAAGAAAAACAAAATAACAGACTTCAGGTATCTATGGATTTGCAAGATCCTCTTATGACACCTAATAGCTCCAGCCTATTACGAGAGGTACCTGTTGTTGGTGCACTACATCTGTTGATTCCGTCTAGGTGTTTAGGATCAGGTCTTACATCGTATTGTATAGTATAGGGCACGAAATACGAGAAAACAAGAGTCTGTATAGGTTTTAGGAGGCTGGGTCACTCATAGGGTCATAGTAGTCATGGACCGCTTATTTGTCATGTGGATCGCTTATGTGAACTAGGCTGGACCGCACATGTGTCACACGTCCACATGAGCGGACCCAGAACACTATATATAGGTGTTATCAGAAGCGATCCAGATAGTGATTGATTGTATTCCACGCCGAAGCTCTGCCGGTGTGACGTTTGAGCTGTAAAACATTTCTAATCAATACAACAAGTAGTTAGGAATAAGAACAAGCTATATCTACTTGCTTTTCTTATTATTCCGCATCTGAATTGCAAGAGTTAACCTCTGAACGACTCGTTTGGGTCAGCATTCGATCCTACAATTGGTATCAGAGCTTTGGAGGAGGTTTTCTGCAGATTGTAGCTGTTTTTCATCATTTCTTCTCATTTCTACACCTTCTTTTCTTATTTCCGGGAGATTTCACGGTTGAAATTCGTTCAAAATCTCACAGACTGTTTATTATCATACCGAGACAAACCCTGTAAAGTTTGAAGCAATAATTCGAAGTTTTAACAGTTCAAATCATGTTCGTAATATGCACCGCTCAAATGACGTCATCATGAACCGCTCAAAATTGTTATCTTGAATCGCTCGAGTGTACTTGGTTGCTACTGGACCGCTCGAAATTTGATTGTTCGGTTCGCTCATACGTTCAAATTTAAGTCTGGTTCGCTCGAAAATTTATCCCTGGATCGCTCGAACGAACTGTATTGAACCGCTCGTAAGAACATTCTAGGATCGCTCCAAAGATTTTGTTGGATCGCTCATTTGACTAATATTGGACCGCTCTTAGGACATTGGTGCTGGATCGCTCCAAAGGATCTTTTTAGTTCGCTTATCTGTTCACTGTTGAATCGCTTTTCTGTCAGTTGCTTTGAAAATCGTGCTAAGTCATCATGAATTCTGAGTTTTACAACGCCTTTGCTACATCGACTACTCCAGCCGCAATTGCTCAAGCAATGAACTTAGAAAATGAGACGGGAACGACTCAAAAGCCCCCGAAATTGAGGAGCATTGAGGAGTATTATGGGTGGAAGGATCGCTTTGAAAACTGGGTTCAGGCAAATCATCTCAGATCGTGGGAATGCATATTGGAAAAGTACACATTGCCTCGAACAGAATTGCAAGTCATTAAACAGATATCTGAATTCTCAGAACAAGAACGTGCAATGTATAGAGCAGAGAAAATGATGATCAGTTTGTTACAACAGGCGATTAAAGAAGATATATTCATTCTGCTACAACACGACAAAACTGCAAAATCAATTTGGGATGCTCTTAAAGTAAAATTCGAGGGTAGTGAAAGTATGATCAAAAGCAAAAAGGCATTGCTTAAAAAGGAATTTGATTTGTTTAGCAGTTTGCCAGGAGAGGATACTAAAAAGCTGATTGAGAGATACTGTCACTTAGTGCGATCGTTATCAATGTTGGGAGTTGAAAAAGGTCGTGAGGAATGGGTTGATAAATTGGCTGATGCGTTACCTCAGAAAGAGTGGGGAACGTATTTGATGATATTGAAAAATACGGGTGTTTATGAAAAACTAACAATTGGTCAGTTTATTGAGAAAATAGAGGGACAGGATCTGGAACAACAGAAGATAGCCAGAATGAATAACCCGAGTGGTCAACAGGATGTTAAAATGTACTATAAAGGTAGTATTCCAGTTTCTGAAGTTGAAAAAAACCCAAAGATTCAAACCGCTTTCAGTGCTGGAGATTCATCAGAAAAAGTTGATCAGGGTTCAAACAAGAGCAACAGTGGGTTTTCATCGTTTCCGAGTGTGAATCCGAAAGAGACTAACACAAGTTTTCAGTCTCAGAGTACAAAAACTGGAAACGGATATGTAATTCAGTGCAACATAGCTCTCAACCTTCCAGACGATCAAAGTTTCTCCGAAGACATTGCTAAAGACCATATGGCACTTCTGGGTTCAGTTTTGTTATCCTATGAAGGTCTAGTTGCTGGTCGGATCGGAAATCCTATGCTCACTAAAGAGGATTACGATCAAATAGACGCTGAGGAAATGGAACTTATGGATATCAAATGGTGTCTTGCAAGTGTTCTTCGTCGGGCTGAGAAATTCAAAACCATTACCGGGAGAAATGACTTTTTAGATGCTCATGTTTCAACTTTAGGTTTTGATAAATCTAAAGTTACTTGTTTTCGATGCAGGGAAAAAGGCCATTTCAAGCGGGAGTGCAAAGGAAGAGAAGCTAGCGGAGCACAGAATCCATTCGGGAAAGATGATTACTACCGCAAAGCTATCTATCAACAAGTTGGTCAATCCCAAGAACCGCAGACAGCTCATGGGAGAAAGATTGAAGACTCCAAAAGAGCATGTGTTGTAGATTTCAGCTGGAGTGATTACATATCATCTGAAGCCACAGCAGAACGAGTTATCGATCAAGATGATGAGAAACTACTAGAAGGTTTCAGTTGGGATATGTTTGTGGATGAAAAGGGAGGTTTTAAAGCTTTCATTGCCAAGATTGTCCGAGAGCCAAATTTGTTTGCTACTTGGATGAGATCTATTGGAGAGAATGTGTCATGTGGAGATGAAAAATCTGTGTCATCTGATGAAAGTTCAGATAGTACTGATAGACTTTCAGAACACTCTGGGGATGTTTCAGATAGTTCAGATGAAATTGTACAAGATGAAACTGTTCAAGAACAGGATGTTGTATTTGACAAAACACCATCTGATTCTAGTGTATCTGATGCTGATTCTGAAAAATCTGTTCAATTTGATCAATCACCAGATCATAGTAGCAGTGATGATGAAGAAGTAGAAAAGGTGATTGAAGTAGAAAAAGTGATTGAAGTTGTAAAAACAGTCGAAGTTGAAAAAATTGTTGAAGTCGTCAAGCCATGTGAGAAGTGTCTGGAAGCCTGCAAAGAGTGTGCAGCAAAAGATGATATCATAGCTGAGTACGAGAAAAAGAAAGAGCAGTTACTGTTCAATCTCAATTATGTGAAGGAATCGTACGACGTGTTGAACAAAACAGTAACTGGTCTCCAAAAGACAAACACAGAAAGAGAACAGGCGCTGACGATGATGAATGCAACTTTAATGTCGAAGCAAAAAGCTATAAATTTCTACATTGAAGAAAGCGCCAAATGGAAGCAAGAGTTGGAAACTGAAAAGATTGAAAATGAGAGGATTAGGAGGTTATTGTTGAGCTATTCTACCTCTGATTATCTTATTGATCGTGTTTACCCAACTGTTGCAGGTATGGAAGCTTTTCAAGATGAGAAGCCGAAAGAAAAGAAAGACTGTGGTAAGAAAACTACTGTTAGCTATAACAAGTGTCCACCTCCAATTTGGGATGGGTATTCACCTAGGAAACCAAATGAGGAGCAACTTGCAAAAGCAGTCAATATAAAGCTTAAAACCGACACAACTGACGTCTTACCAGAAAACATTGATGTGACATTTACCTCATCCGATACTGATCATGAGTCTGAAATAATCAAAAAGGTGGTCGATCAGGTGTTGGATACTGATGAGGAGACAGAGTCGAAATCTGAGTCTGAAAAGCCAAAGTCGTCAGTCAACAATCAAAATTCGTCGGTTAAACAGTCTTATAGTAAAGAATTTTTGTTATCAACGGCAGATTTGAATGATGAAACATTCGAAGTTGTGTATACTTTGAATGGTTCTGACAAATTATATTACAACAAAGAGTTTCCGATAATGAGTATCAAAACGGAATTAATCAACAAAACTTTTAAACTAATAGAGGTTAATATTCCTGAATTAAAAGTATTGAAAAGTTTTGATAAACCTAAAAAATATACTTCTAGAGTTCAACAACGTCTAAACAAGAAAAAAGGTTACAATTCTGGTCCTGGTTTTCCAAAGAAACCTAACCAAAATCGTAGCTACAAAAAGAAAGGTTTAGGTTTTGTTCCACCAGAAAATTACAAAAATGAAAACAATTCTAAATCAAACACTGAATTTGTATCAGGTGGAAGCTCGGAAGATGAACAGCAGAAACCATTTTGGAGACAAACTAACAAAGAGTTTCTTGCTGAGAGGAGAAAGAATGGAACTGGAGTATTTCATCCGAGAAATACTCAAACTTGTTCTAAATGCAGTGAAGCTGGTCACAATGCATCGGATTGTCCGAAAGATATCAAAGCACAACAGGGAGTTTCTAAGAAGTTGAAAGAAAAAGTTGTTGAAAAATCTGAGAAATCCAAAATTTTTAAAAATTCGAAAAATGAAGTTGGGGAATGTTCGAAAAAGGAAAAATTTTACAAAAGAAAAGGAAATGACAACCAAGTATGGGTTGCAAAAAAGGTAGTAGAAAAGGTTGGCGATGAATCTGGTTCCACAAAGCCAGAAGAGCCACAGGTTGAGAAGAAAATTTTAGTGAATGATGAGGAATTTCCATCATTGAAGTTTGACGAAGTTAAAAAGAAAGTGGGAAAAACTGAGATTTCGAATCAGTTTTACAGAGAAAAAGATGAATTTGATGTCGAGAAAACATTCAACGGGAATGTTAAGAAGATATTTGGGAAAATGTTGAGTGGAAGAGCAAAGGGGGTCAAAGATTTTTACGCCACGAAAAAGGCTACATACAACCCGACTGCTCAGGAGTTGAAATCCATCAAGTCTGAGAAGACTTGGATGGATGTTTGTTTTCCATGATAGTCTAAGGACTATGCCGGAGATCCCAAGTTTATATCGTGGATCAGGAATCGGCATCATTCTAGTTTTTGATGTATTTGTTTGAATGATTGTGATTAATGTTTGAATGTTTTGCAGGTGAAAGGACTACGCCGGAGCTTCCAGGTGGTTAATTGCGAAGCAGGAATCGGCATTTTTGATTGGTAAAATGGTGATGTAAACGTAACATTCCTACAATTGATAGTTTTTGGGTATTTACAAGTGGTAATCTTGATCCCACAAGTGGTAGTTGTGGTTAAAGTTTGAGATGTTTGTATACTTTAAAGAGGTTATCTTTACAAGTGGTACAGAAGGTTATAAAATGCAAATGGTAAATCAGGGACATTAAATTGTACTTGATTTACTATTCATGGCAAAAGATAGACAAGATGATGAACCACATCCCCAGTTTTTAAAATTGATAAACCTACAAGTGGTTGTTATCAACACAAATTCATTTTCCGGAAAAATCATTTTGATTAAAACAAACTTAAGTGTTTTGAAATCTAAATGAGAAAATGATTTGTGATAGGGGAAGTTCAGATTGTTTATGCCTAGTGAATGGCGATTTGATGTGTTTCAGTGTCAGTTGTCAAGTTTCTGTACAATTTGTTTTGCGTTTTATGTTTCTAGTAGATCAAGAGTCTTGAAGTTTTCAAATTTTCTTTAAAATGTGTTTGCATTTTAGGGGGAGTAGGGAAATTTCTGAAAATCCAAAAACATTTGAAAATTTGAAAAAGCCAAAAACATGATAAAATTCAAAAATGAGTTTTGTTGCGAAAAAGAGGAAATGATAGTACATCAGTGGACTATCACGGCACGCTAAAGAAATGTAAAGTTAAAAAGAGTTAAACAATCTTACTGCGGATGTGTCAGTAGATTTTCGCACATTTAGTAAATTGAAACGAGATATAAACCTAAATTCAAACTTGCTTAATTCGTGGGTAACTATTCTTGAATATATGGGTAACCCCCGAAATCTTGTTTGAAAGGTCCCGTATTCTGAGATACTAGGTCTTTATACTCAATGATATCTGGGGTATTATCCCGGGACTTCTGCTGTATGGAAGTACTGACCTAGTCCCCGGATAATACTTTCTGCTAAAGGTTTGAAACATAAGCTTCGCCCTCAGCATGCTGATGAAACAATAAAATTGATAGTCGCTGCTGTTGAAATGCAAAAAGATCCTCTAAAGGGGACCCACCAAAAGTCGAGCCGTCATCTCTCTGCTGAACGGAAGTTCTGACCTGAGCTCTCACGGTTTCGCATTTAACCCCTTTACAGATATCAGCTGTGGTATACTCACCTGTAAGATTGAATATTTGGGATCTGGATACGGGAGTATATTCAAGTGGAGTGATACACAATTAAGTTTAAGTCTCTAAAACATTAATATCGTATCTCGAATCGATTGAGAATTGTGTTGAAAATTTAAGAGGACAAACATACTGACAATCTAGGTAAATTGTTTAAAGCTTAAAATGAAATCAAGCTTAACGGTGTTGGTGATTTGTCTCATAAACTGATATGATCCTCTTGCACGAACTCACAAAAATATTGTATGTAAATATTATATTTCTGTTTGTTTTTATCCGAAGTGGTGTCAATTAATGTCTCTCAGAAAATCCAAAAAGATTTTATGTGTGTTTTAGCATAAAAGTTTGAAAAAGTCAAAAAGATTTTCGACAACTGACGTTGGAAAACTGATTTTAAAAATTCCGAGTGCTAAACATGATGAGCAGAATTTGAGGGGGAGTGTTTGTGAAAATCTAAATGTTTGTATTAATCTAACCTTCTTCAAGTGGTTCATCATAGAGTGTTTTGAGGAGAGTCATATGTTGGTGCGATGATAAAATTAGAAAATTTATTTCTAGGTTAATATTGTGCAGGTAATCAGGTTTTGGTTTCTAAAGATTAGAGGAGAGCCAGGTTGATCGATTATGATTCTAAAGATCATGTCAACTGTTGATGCTGATGAACTTAAGGAATCAAGAGATCTGATCAAGAGAATTAGAGTGTTTGAATGCCAGACAAAGATCCTGAAGATGTTACTGAAGAACAAAAGAATGCCAGTAAATCGAGAGGGGGGTCTGAAGATCGAAAGAAGAGAAAGCCCAGAGACTGATCTAGATTAAAGATGAGAAGACACAACTTCGAAGTCAAGGTGTGTTGGCGACTCCATCAACATCTGAGGGAGAGTCTGTTGGTGCACTACATCTGTTGATTCCGTCTAGGTGTTTAGGATCAGGTCTTACATCGTATTGTATAGTATAGGGCACGAAATACGAGAAAACAGGAGTCTGTATAGGTTTTAGGAGGCTGGGTCGCTCATTGGGTCATAGTAGTCATGGACCGCTTATTTGTCATGTGGATCGCTTATGTGAACTAGGCTGGACCGCTCATGTGTCACATGTCCACATGAGCGGACCCAGAACACTATATATAGGTGTTATCAGAAGCGATCCAGATAGTGATTGATTGTATTCCACGCCGAAGCTCTGCCGGTATGACGTTTGAGCTGTAAAATGTTTCTAATCAATACAACAAGCAGTTAGGAAGAAGAACAAGCTATATCTACTTGCTTTTCTTATTATTCCGCATCTGAATTGCAAGAGTTAACCTCTGAACGACTCATTTGGGTCAGCATTCGATCCTACACCTGTCAATCAGTCTTTAGAAAATACGTCAGTATAAACTTGTAAATACAATTAACTGACTCTTTTGAAAATATTTATGAAAATTGATTTAGGTGCACATAGCACAAATCATTTATAACTTGGGACAATGATTTAAAGATAATCTTGTATACAGATTTACATGTTTGTCACACAATTGGGGCCGGTTGGAAGCCGGTCATAATTAACCGACTCACCACTTATAGAACCCACAAAGGAGTTATCCCCAACATGTGGGTTTATATATTATTTAGCATTTTGCATCTGTCAGGTGTATGCCTACACCCCGTGCATAGGTCGTGGCCATTTTCAAATGAAATGAGCCGAGGATATCCAGGACACGGTCGAATTAACCCCCAACGTTTATGTTATCAAACAAGACAGATTAAAACGGGTTATGTAATTTATTAATCACAATCCGATTAAATGATTTCATACCCGACCAAGTGGTATTATTATAATACCATATCCCAAGCCCGTATAACGGAAAATGTGACAACCGGTAATTTACGCCCTTAATTACGTGATTTACAGGCGATTTACGCGACATTAAATAGTGTTTACGACGCTAATCAACTTAACCAGGCCCTTGGAGTGCCCAGGAACGTTTGTTCAGCTATACAGTACGCATATGAAGATTCGCGTGGAATCTGCGAAACATCAAATGACAACGGACTGAAACTGTACGAAAAACTGACGACACCGACAAATATGGATGTTACACGAATATTTATTGCTTATCGAGTTTGGGTCGCGATATCGGGTCCCGTAGGAGTTACGGGCCACTTACACATGAGATGGGCTTGTGGGCCCTGGGCCCAAGCTCGAAACCCACAAGCCTAAACCTGCATATAATATAGATCCTTACTACAAGACTTTCTTGTAAATCTTACCAAGATCTCTATAGATCTTATAAAATCTTGCCAAAATCTAAACAAATCTACACAAAAGATCTTGATTCAAAGGGGTAAATTATATTACCTGAATGTAATATAAATACACAATAGACATATATGACACTTTGATCTATAAATGAAACCCTTGCCTGCCTTTCTTTCTCACTCGATACACAAACACCCAACACACAGACTTTAAGTCTGACTCTCTCCCCTCTCTTATTCTATACATATACAAACACACACAGAGGAACCTTCTCCTCTTCACAATCGAGACCCAACCCAGCCACCCCTTTTCCTTTCTCGGTTCCGATTGCGGCGACAGATGCGCCGCCGTGAGTGGCGGCGGTGGTGGCTCCAACCACCGACAACAGCCCCCCCTCCTCTTTCAAACAACACAAACCGACCACCACCACCTTCGGGTGGTGGCGCGTGGCGGCGACCAGCAGAAAGAGAGAGAGAGAGACGGCGGAGGAGCCGTTTTCCGGTGAGTTGCAGACATCGGCGGCGGCGGTGGAGCTGAACGGCGGCAGTGGCGGATGGTGTCGGTTTACAGCAGAGACGCTGAGAGACGGAGGACCGACGGTCGAAGACTTGGACCGCCGGTCAGTCTCTTTGACCGGTGGTCGACATCAATAGTCCGGCGAGAGAGGCGGAGTTAGGCGGCGGTGACCGTGGTGCGACGGGTTCACGGTAAACCCACATGTTAATCTTCCATTTTTTTAGATTGAAGATCCTGTTGTCGATAATGATGCTGATTTTCAGCTGTTGAAGATGACGATGTGCTTAGGATGATGATGTCAGCTGATGGCCGACGGTGGCAGCCGGCGTCGGAGACACCAGCAGTGATGGTGGCTGTGGTGGTGACTATTTCAGTTCAAGTTTCAGAGTTGGTTCGGGGCTCAGTTTCGGTCCGGTCAACATGAGGTTTTGGTTCGGCTCGAGTCATAGATCGGTTCAGCTCAGCTTACGGGTCAACTCAGCGAGGCAACTCGGTCAACCTGGTTGACTCAGTCAACTCGATCAGCATGTTTGGCATATCGACACGCGAAGATTTGGTAAAAATTTTACGGCGTGAATTATTTCATTATTTTGTAGTGATAACGAGCTCGAACCGATTTAACTATAATTTACATTTGATATATATTGCGTGAATTGATTGAATTTTGATAAAAATAGCGACAACTTGTGTTGTCGGGACGTCCAAAAACAGAGGAAACTCTGCCCGTTTTTCGAGAAAACCTGTAAAATAAAACGAGTTTTATTATAAAAACGTGCTTTTCTTGTAAAACGACAACTATTGTATTAAAGCAACTTTTACGAGATACAAATATAAAGTTTCCTTTGACAACGACTTACAACTTACGAGAACAACGATATGGAAATTATTTCGACAACAAGAATAAATATAGTTATTATTATATTCATTTCAAACGAACTCGAATCCTTTTATAAATAAATATAGTTATACCTTTATTTTCCAATACAAGTCGACGAATCTTTTACAAAATAAATATAGTTCACATATTTATTTCGAATATCAAATGACATGATTTCATTTTGTAAAAATAAATATAAAGTTTTTATATTTATTCCAAATATCAAACAAGATGGATTCGCTTTTATAAAAATAAATATAGTATATATTTCTTTTAAACATGCAACGACTCGATGAAGTTTTCATAAAATAAATATAACTTATATATTTTTTCGAACGCCTAAACGGCATATACATATATTTTGGCAAAATATACAGGACGCAATATATAATACAAGTCTACTATATATTACTTTCATACGAAGATTCCTTTATATCAACATACGACTTCTCAAATCGAGTTAACAAGTATAACATCTTCGTTGCTTTTAAGTTAACAACGTACCAACGAATCGTTCGATTAACGATTCGGCAGAGCTCGGTAACACGTAATTACCGTTTTTGGTTAGAAACTTATTAGATATTCCATGTTAGGAATATTGTAGAATGCACACTAGCGAGTCAAGTCTTGGAAACGACATCACGAAGTCGTATATAGCTAGCTTTGCACAGGAATATTCAGGTGAGTTCATAACCCCACCTTTTTACAGTTTTACATTTTTCTAAATGTTTTCGGGGTGGAAAGACATGCACTTTTTGAAAAACATACAAGAATTTCATATTACTAAACAATTTTACAAGTAAGTTTTAAACTGACACAGATGGTTTACGAAAAGCTTATGTTTTTATACCGGTTTTTCAAACAAGCGTATTTTTCGAAACATGCATACACACGAATTCTAGTTTTCTGAACTACGGGGAAATACAAGTACAAAGAGATACAAGAATTGAGAAATGATACAGGAATTGAGAAATGATACAAGAATTAAGGAATGATACGAGAAATCGTGTCACGAATAGGGTACCATAAGCACCATTAATCGTGTACGTACTTAGACCGCAGAACAAAAGGTTAGATCTAACGGGTGTAGGGCAGCCCCACTCTTGGTGACAACTAGAACCAAGTAGTGTTTTTGTGTCTCAGTCGTGAATCGACTAGAGAAAAATGCCTATGGGGTTTGGTGACTTCCTATGTCGTGTCACATGTTAATGGCCTTGCAACCCATTAACAACAAATACATACAAGAATACTTGATTTATACAAGAATACATGATACATACAAAAATACTTGGTTTATACAGGAATACTTGATTTATACAAAGTTTCCATATAACTTGACAAGAAAATGATTTTAAATTCGTTTTCTCAACAATACTTCAAAAACCGGTTATTCAAAAGATTTATTTCAAATCTTTTACAAACAAACTATAAACTCGCTCAACTTTATGTTGACTTTTTCGCATGTTTCTTTCTCAGGTTGCATTTCTAAGACAAGGCACGGTTGGAATAGGAGGACCATGGAGAGTCGAGTACTTAGTGGCGTTCAATTCCTAAAAGACTTAGATTGTTTGCTTCCGCTGTGCAACGAAGATACCAGTCCAGTCACGCCAATGCTCTGATAATTTCGGGGTGTGACAGATTGGTATCAGAGCTATAGGTTACAGCGAATAGGGTTTTCTGAGAAGATACCTAGGCTCTAACCTCATTTTCCTCTGGGAACTTAGAATATTAAAACCTGAACATATAAAGAACGCCTAGTACTCGAATATGGTCTGCAACCGTTGCCGAAAAACAAACAGTCAAAATTTTGTTTTCAAACATACGCTATTGTGGTGTTTTATATACGATACACAAAACAAATACATACAGTGCACAAAACTCTGAGGGTTTAGGAAACATGCATTTAAGACCTTCGGAAACTTATGTTAAAGTTCATTAAAGGTCATCACGTAGGAACTGCAAATATTAATTCGGGCACACACAATTATACATATCGTCTATGATGTTTTAACTTCCCGAGCAGGCAGCCTACGCATAACGAAACGCTAGCGCACAGGTATATGTGATACTTAAGCTATACATCAACGGAGGATGAAGTACGTCACATACGACTTTTGAGGAAGCGGCAGGTTGGCACGCGGTCCTGCAAACGACACGAGTCATGTTAAGGAGACGACGTACGTCTCCGTATTCCCCCTAACTCATTAATGATGAATACACTATGTTCGACATTCCATGGTAATATCACCTAACAACTGGTCGTCACGTGCAACCCCAGGTAAAGTCCTTAAATTTCTTTTAATGAAATTTCGACTTTCACATTTACTGAGTAGATTTTCGCATCTCTACTCCCCTTAATGGTCATTGCATCACAATAACTTCTTCATTATAGCGAATGTTCATTTGCTTCATTTCTTGAAAATTCATATGTTACGCATGCATCGTTTGTTACGCATGAGGTTTCGTTTCGAATAAAGCTTTCCATTGAAGTCCAAATATTGTTTCGCCAAATCTAATTGTTGATTTGTGATTCGAATGACCTGCATTATTGTAATTGTTGGCTTCTTCGTTATCAGGTCAACACATTTTCTTGACATCCCTTTCTTTTCAAGTTACATACATGGTTTTCATTGTGACCATGCCGAAAGTTTTCTTGTCGATACATGTAATTATTATCGGCTTGCGCCGAAGTCAAATTCAATTGTTTGAACTTGCTCATTTCACATATTCAATTCAAGACACCATATGATGTATTGAAAACATCGTATTCGAATTCGTTTTAACAAGCGTTTCATTGTTCTGAGTCGTAGTAGATTTGTTTGGTCTACGACTCCATTAAGTCGTTTGTTGATTTCGACACCTTGAGGTGATATTTTCAATAAATTGAAGCTTGCGCTAATCTCATGTACGGATTTAAATATTTATTTATTTGTTTAGATTAAATCCACTTCGATTTATTACGATGCTTTCATTTTGACTTCAAACACGGTGAATTTGTTTGATCACCGCTATTATTGAATTGTTACATTCAATACGACACCTTGTGGCGTCGATAGAACTTGCAGCTTTGGCTGATCATGATCGAGCGTTTCATAAAAACTATAACGTTTAAGCTTGTTGAATCTAAGTTCATTTATTGAATGCGATCATTTCTAGAATTCATTTGTATCTCGTGATACGTCCTTGAATTCACATTATTCGAATAAGTCTTGATTCGATTTCATGATCATTCACCTTGATACTATTCGTATTTTCTACGGATAACGTAACTCTAAGGAGTTAACATAATCTAAATTTCGAGGACGAAATTTTATTAACAGGGGGAGAATGTGACAACCGGTAATTTACGCCCTTAATTACATGATTTTCAGGCGATTTACGCGACATTAAATAGTGTTTACGACGCTAATTAACTTAACCAGGCCCTTGGAGTTCCCAGGAACGTTTGTTCAGCTATACAGTACGCGTATGAAGATTCGTGTGGAATCTGCGAAACATCAAATGACAACGGACTGAAACCGTACGAAAAACTGACGACACCGACAAATATGGATGTTACACGAATATTTATTGCTTATCGAGTTTGGGTCGCGATATCGGGTCCCGTAGGAGTTACGGGCCACTTACACATGAGATGGGCTTGTGGGCCCTGGGCCAAAGCTCGAAACCCACAAGCCTAAACCTGCATATAATATAGATCCTTACTACAAGACTTTCTTGTAAATCTTACCAAGATCGCTATAGATCTTATAAAATCTTGCCAAAATCTAAACAAATCTACACAAAAGATCTTGATTCAAAGGGGTAAAATAAATTACCGGAATGTAATATAAATACACAATAGACATATATGACACTTTGATCTATAAATGAAACCCTTTCCTGCCTTTCTTTCTCACTCGATACACAAACACCCAACACACAGACTTTAAGTCTGACTCTCTCCCCTCTCTTATTCTATACATATACAAACACACACAGAGGAACCTTCTCCTCTTCACAATCGAGACCCAACCCAGCCACCCCTTTTCCTTTCTCGGTTCTGATTGCGGCGACAGATGCGCCGCCGTGAGTGGCGGCGGTGGTGGCTCCGACCACCGACAGCAGCCCCCCTCCTCTTTCAAATAACACAAACCGACCACCACCACCTTCGGGTGGTGGCGCGTGGCGGCGACGAGCAGAAAGAGAGAGAGAGAGAGAGAGACGGCGGAGGAGCCGTTTTCCGGTGAGTTGCAGACATCGGCGGCGGCGGTGGAGCTGAACGGCGGCAGTGGCGGATGGTGTCGGTTGACAGCAGAGACGATGAGAGAGGGAGGACCGACGGTCGAAAACTTGGACCGCCGGTCAGTCTCTTTGACCGGTGGTCGACATCAAAAGTCCGGTGAGAGAGGCGGAGTTAGGCGGCGGTGACTGTGGTGCGACGGGTTCACGGTAAACCCACATGTTCATCTTCCATTTTTATAGATTGAAGATCTTGTTGTCGATAATGATGCTGATTTTCAGCTGTTGAAGATGACGATGTGCTTAGGATGATGATGTCAGGTGATGGCCGACGGTGGCAGCCGGCGTCGGAGACACCAGCAGCGGTGGTGGCTGTGGTGTTGACTATTTCAGTTCAAGTTTCAGAGTTGGTTCGGGGCTCAGTTTCGGTCCGGTCAACATGAGGTTTTGGTTCGGCTCGAGTCATAGATCGGTTCAGCTCAGCTTACGGGTCAACTCAGCGAGGCAACTCGGTCAACCTGGTTGACTCAGTCAACTCGATCAGCATGTTCGGCATATCGACATGCGAAGATTTGGTAAAAATTTTACGGCGTGAATTATTTCGTTATTTTGTAGTGATAACGAGCTCGAACCGATTTAACTATAATTTACATTTGATATATATTGCGTGAATTGATTGAATTTTGATAAAAATAGCGACAACTTGTGTTGTCGGGACGTCCAAAAACAGAGGAAACTCTGCCCGTTTTTCGAGAAAACCCGTAAGATAAAACGAGTTTTATTATAAAAATGTGCTTTTCTTGTAAAACGTATTAAAGCGACTTTTACGAGATACAAATATAAAGTTTCCTTTGACAACGACTTACAACTTACGAGAACAACGATATGGAAATTATTTCGACAACAAGAATAAATATAGTTATTATTATATTCATTTCAAACGAACTCGAATCCTTTTATAAATAAATATAGTTATACCTTTATTTTCCAATACAAGTCGACGAATCTTTTACAAAATAAATATAGTTCACATATTTATTTCGAATATCAAATGACATGATTTCATTTTGTAAAAATAAATATAAAGTTTTTATATTTATTCCAAATATCAAACAAGATGGATTCGCTTTTATAAAAATATATATAGTATATATTTATTTTAAACATGCAACGACTCGATGAAGTTTTCATAAAATAAATATAACTTATATATTTTTTTCGAACGCCTAAACGGCATATACATATATTTTGGCAAAATATACAGGACGCAATATATAATACAAGTCTACTATATATTACATTCATACGAATATTCCTTTATATCCACATACGACTTCTCAAATCGAGTTAACAAGTATAACATCTTCGTTGCTTTTAAGTTAACAACGTACCAACGAATCGTTCGATTAACGATTCGGTAGAGCTCGGTAACACGTAATTACCGTTTTTGGTTAGAAACTTATTAAATATTCCATGTTAGGAATATTGTAGAATGCACACTAGCGAGTCAAGTCTTGGAAACGACATCACGAAGTCGTATATAGCTAGCTTTGCACAGGAATATTCAGGTGAGTTCATAACCCCACCTTTTTACAGTTTTACATTTTTCTAAATGTTTTCGGGGTGGGAAGACATGCACTTTTTGAAAAACATACAAGAATTTCATATTACTAAACCATTTTACAAGCAAGTTTTAAACTGACACAGATGGTTTATGAAAAGCTTATGTTTTTATACCAGTTTTTCAAACAAGCGTATTTTTCGAAACATGCATACACACGAATTCTTGTTTTCTGAACTACGGGAAAATACAAGTACAAAGAGATACAAGAATTGAGAAATGATACAGGAATTGAGGAATGATACGAGAAATCGTGTCACGAATAGGGTACCATAAGCACCATTAATCGTGTACGTACTTAGACCGCAGAACAAAAGGTTAGATCTAACGGGTGTAGGGCAGCCCCACTCTTGGTGACAACTAGAACCAAGTAGTGTTTTTGTGTCTCAGTCGTGAATCGACTAGAGAAAAATGCCTATGGTTTGGTGACTTCCTATGTCGTGTCACATGTTAATGGCCTTGCAACCCATTAACAACAAGATACATACAAGAATACTTGATTTATACAAGAATACATGATACATACAAAAATACTTGGTTTATACAGGAATACTTGATTTATACAAAGTTTCCATATAACTTGACAAGAAAATGATTTTAAATTCGTTTTCTCAACAATACTTCAAAAACCGGTTATTCAAAAGATTTATTTCAAATCTTTTACAAACAAACTATAAACTCGCTCAACTTTATGTTGACTTTTTCGCATGTTTCTTTCTCAGGTTGCATTTCTAAGACAAGGCACGGTTGGAATAGGAGGACCATGGAGAGTCGAGTACTTAGTGGCGTTCAATTCCTAAAAGACTTAGATTGTTTGCTTCCGCTGTGCAACGAAGATACCAGTCCAGTCACGCCAATGCTCTGATAATTTCGGGGTGTGACAGATTGGTATCAGAGCTATAGGTTACAGCGAATAGGGTTTTCTGAGAAGATACCTAGGCTCTAACCTCATTTTCCTCTGGGAACTTAGAATATTAAAACCTGAACATATAAAGAACGCCTAGTACTCGAATATGGTCTGCAACCGTTGCCGAAAAACAAACAGTCAAAATTTTGTTTTCAAACATACGCTATTGTGGTGTTTTATATATGATACACAAAACAAATACATACAGTGCACAAAACTCTGAGGGTTTAGGAAACATGCATTTAAGACCTTCGGAAACTTATGTTAAAGTTCATTAAAGGTCATCACGTAGGAACTGCAAATATTAATTCGGGCACACACAATTATACATATCGTCTATGATGTTTTAACTTCCCGAGCAGGCAGCCTACGCATAACGAAACGCTAGCGCACAGGTATATGTGATACTTAAGCTATACATCAACGGAGGATGAAGTACGTCACATACGACTTTTGAGGAAGCGGCAGGTTGGCACGCGGTCCTGCAAACGACACGAGTCATGTTAAGGAGACGACGTACGTCTCCGTATTCCCCCTAACTCATTAATGATGAATACACTATGTTCGACATTCCATGGTAATATCACCTAACAACTGGTCGTCACGTGCAACCCCAGGTAAAGTCCTTAAATTTCTTTTAATGAAATTTCGACTTTCACATTTACTGAGTAGATTTTCGCATCTCTACTCCCCTTAATGGTCATTGCATCACAATAACTTCTTCATTATAGCGAATGTTCATTTGCTTCATTTCTTGAAAATTCATATGTTACGCATGCATCGTTTGTTACGCATGAGGTTTCGTTTCGAATAAAGCTTTCCATTGAAGTCCAAATATTGTTTCGCCAAATCTAATTGTTGATTTGTGATTCGAATGACCTGCATTATTGTAATTGTTGGCTTCTTCGTTATCAGGTCAACACATTTTCTTGACATCCCTTTCTTTTCAAGTTACATACATGGTTTTCATTGTGACCATGCCGAAAGTTTTCTTGTCGATACATGTAATTATTATCGGCTTGCGCCGAAGTCAAATTCTATTGTTTGAACTTGCTCATTTCACATATTCAATTCAAGACACCATATGATGTATTGAAAACATCGTATTCGAATTCGTTTTAACAAGCGTTTCATTGTTCTGAGTCGTAGTAGATTTGTTTGGTCTACGACTCCATTAAGTCGTTTGTTGATTTCGACACCTTGAGGTGATATTTTCAATAAATTGAAGCTTGCGCTAATCTCATGTACGGATTTAAATATTTATTTATTTGTTTAGATTAAATCCACTTCGATTTATTACGATGCTTTCATTTTGACTTCAAACACGGTGAATTTGTTTGATCACCGCTATTATTGAATTGTTACATTCAATACGACACCTTGTGGCGTCGATAGAACTTGCAGCTTTGGCTGATCATGATCGAGCGTTTCATAAAAACTATAACGTTTAAGCTTGTTGAATCTAAGTTCATTTATTGAATGCGATCATTTCTAGAATTCATTTGTATCTCGTGATACGTCCTTGAATTCACATTATTCGAATAAGTCTTGATTCGATTTCATGATCATTCACCTTGATACTATTCGTATTTTCTACGGATAACGTAACTCTAAGGAGTTAACATAATCTAAATTTCGAGGACGAAATTTTATTAACAGGGGGAGAATGTGACAACCGGTAATTTACGCCCTTAATTACATGATTTTCAGGCGATTTACGCGACATTAAATAGTGTTTACGACGCTAATTAACTTAACCAGGCCCTTGGAGTTCCCAGGAACGTTTGTTCAGCTATACAGTACGCGTATGAAGATTCGTGTGGAATCTGCGAAACATCAAATGACAACGGACTGAAACCGTACGAAAAACTGACGACACCGACAAATATGGATGTTACACGAATATTTATTGCTTATCGAGTTTGGGTCGCGATATCGGGTCCCGTAGGAGTTACGGGCCACTTACACATGAGATGGGCTTGTGGGCCCTGGGCCAAAGCTCGAAACCCACAAGCCTAAACCTGCATATAATATAGATCCTTACTACAAGACTTTCTTGTAAATCTTACCAAGATCGCTATAGATCTTATAAAATCTTGCCAAAATCTAAACAAATCTACACAAAAGATCTTGATTCAAAGGGGTAAAATAAATTACCGGAATGTAATATAAATACACAATAGACATATATGACACTTTGATCTATAAATGAAACCCTTTCCTGCCTTTCTTTCTCACTCGATACACAAACACCCAACACACAGACTTTAAGTCTGACTCTCTCCCCTCTCTTATTCTATACATATACAAACACACACAGAGGAACCTTCTCCTCTTCACAATCGAGACCCAACCCAGCCACCCCTTTTCCTTTCTCGGTTCTGATTGCGGCGACAGATGCGCCGCCGTGAGTGGCGGCGGTGGTGGCTCCGACCACCGACAGCAGCCCCCCTCCTCTTTCAAATAACACAAACCGACCACCACCACCTTCGGGTGGTGGCGCGTGGCGGCGACGAGCAGAAAGAGAGAGAGAGAGAGAGAGACGGCGGAGGAGCCGTTTTCCGGTGAGTTGCAGACATCGGCGGCGGCGGTGGAGCTGAACGGCGGCAGTGGCGGATGGTGTCGGTTGACAGCAGAGACGATGAGAGAGGGAGGACCGACGGTCGAAAACTTGGACCGCCGGTCAGTCTCTTTGACCGGTGGTCGACATCAAAAGTCCGGTGAGAGAGGCGGAGTTAGGCGGCGGTGACTGTGGTGCGACGGGTTCACGGTAAACCCACATGTTCATCTTCCATTTTTTTAGATTGAAGATCTTGTTGTCGATAATGATGCTGATTTTCAGCTGTTGAAGATGACGATGTGCTTAGGATGATGATGTCAGGTGATGGCCGACGGTGGCAGCCGGCGTCGGAGACACCAGCAGCGGTGGTGGCTGTGGTGTTGACTATTTCAGTTCAAGTTTCAGAGTTGGTTCGGGGCTCAGTTTCGGTCCGGTCAACATGAGGTTTTGGTTCGGCTCGAGTCATAGATCGGTTCAGCTCAGCTTACGGGTCAACTCAGCGAGGCAACTCGGTCAACCTGGTTGACTCAGTCAACTCGATCAGCATGTTCGGCATATCGACATGCGAAGATTTGGTAAAAATTTTACGGCGTGAATTATTTCGTTATTTTGTAGTGATAACGAGCTCGAACCGATTTAACTATAATTTACATTTGATATATATTGCGTGAATTGATTGAATTTTGATAAAAATAGCGACAACTTGTGTTGTCGGGACGTCCAAAAACAGAGGAAACTCTGCCCGTTTTTCGAGAAAACCCGTAAGATAAAACGAGTTTTATTATAAAAATGTGCTTTTCTTGTAAAACGTATTAAAGCGACTTTTACGAGATACAAATATAAAGTTTCCTTTGACAACGACTTACAACTTACGAGAACAACGATATGGAAATTATTTCGACAACAAGAATAAATATAGTTATTATTATATTCATTTCAAACGAACTCGAATCCTTTTATAAATAAATATAGTTATACCTTTATTTTCCAATACAAGTCGACGAATCTTTTACAAAATAAATATAGTTCACATATTTATTTCGAATATCAAATGACATGATTTCATTTTGTAAAAATAAATATAAAGTTTTTATATTTATTCCAAATATCAAACAAGATGGATTCGCTTTTATAAAAATATATATAGTATATATTTATTTTAAACATGCAACGACTCGATGAAGTTTTCATAAAATAAATATAACTTATATATTTTTTTCGAATGCCTAAACGGCATATACATATATTTTGGCAAAATATACAGGACGCAATATATAATACAAGTCTACTATATATTACATTCATACGAATATTCCTTTATATCCACATACGACTTCTCAAATCGAGTTAACAAGTATAACATCTTCGTTGCTTTTAAGTTAACAACGTACCAACGAATCGTT